>NC_140489.1:42785122-42827622 GCF_964271855.1 Acomys minous
CTCTGTATCCTAAACACAGAGATAACCAACCTAAATAGGAAACAGTTTATTTGGCCCACGGTTCCAGAAGTATCAGCAGGTAAAGTGTGATAGAGCACAGCTGGCCACATCATGGCATCCAGAGAGAGAGAGAGGAAGGGCATGTAAGAAGGCCTAGAGCAATACATAGCCCCTAAGGATGCACTGCTAGTCACCCACTTTCAGTTAGGTCCTTCCTCTGACCTTCACCACCTCCCAATAAGAGTGTCACAAGTTCATTAAGAGATTAATCTATTGATTACATATAATTCCTCTCCAAAGTCCTGCCAGCAATGACCACACCTGTAAAATAGAAACTTATAGGGATATTCTAACCCAAAATACCTGCTATTTGCTCTAGAGAAAGAAAATCTTAATGCAAAAACATATGCCTGCCTGTGTACAAGTGTTATCCAATGACTGAACAGATTAATGCTGTATTATATTCATATGCAGTAGAATACTACTTAGCAATAGAAAGAAATAAACTATTTACATTCAACAACCTGTTTAGGTACTGAAGACATTTAGCAAAGCCAGTGTCAATACGTTGTGTACCATATGGTTCTATTTATAATACTTGAGGAAAAGAATATATAGAGGTTACAAATTAATGGCCAGAGAACATTACCAGAAGATATGACCACAATAGGACAGTATGAATGATGGCATGAAGGTTTTGTTTGATGCAACTGTTCTGTTGTGGAAGAGAAGAGGAGAGGAGAGGGAGGGAGGGAGGGAGGGAGGGAGGGAGGGAGGGAGAGAGAGAGAGAAGTAAACAGGCAGACAGATGATAGAGATAAGAGACAAGAGATGAATTTGTGATCATTGGGAGATGAAGGCAGGGATGCTGAAACTCTGAGTTTGAAGTCATTTTTAGGGAAGCATAACCCCTCCCCTCCTGTAGGAAAGACAATGTCCTGCTGTCCCTTGTGCAAGCTCACCTCCCCACAGTCAATTCTGCAAAAGGAGAAATGTGCTTCTATCTAAAGAACAGATGTCAACCATAACACTGTCATACGACTACAAATACTCCTGTCCTTAAATCCCTTAACATAAATTGCTGAGTTTTTACCAATTTGTTGTTATAGATATGAACACAGAAGATGGAAACCTGTGAGTGTCTTGATTGTCAATACTCCCATGCTGGTAGGACCTAAACTATACAGATTACAACAAAGAGTAAGACAGATGCCCTGTTGTCAAGGGCCTAGCAAAGGCCAAATGAATACTCTCAGAGCAATAGCAATTAATTACTGTAGTCTCAAAAGCTGCTAGAGGTGGGTGGGGCCAGATGGGACACCGGAAAGCTTCACTGAAGTCAATCTCTTTTAAGCTTTCTGACATCCTGACAGTTGCCACTTGCACAATGTCCCGTTACTTTTTGTGCACATGGTCGTTTTGCCTTCCTGATGTCTATGCAAACTGTGTTTTCATCTTCTGGAGGAGACACTAAAGGGTTACACAGCACCGACATGTTCTGGCCAACTGTTCCTTTTCCAGAGTAGCAAGAAGCCCTTTGTTTTCCAGACAGGGAGACCTTTTACAAAGCAGATGCACGGTGGGGAGAGCAGGGGAACCGAAGTCAGCAGAGGATGAAGGTGCAGGAGCATCAGCTAAGGCTCAGTGGGACTCTGAGCTGGAAGGCTGGAAGGCTACCTGCTGTCCGATCATTGCTAAGCTTCTGTTCTCCTCTCTCATTGGTTCCATCATGCTGTGTCCCTTATGTAAGTACACAGAAAATCTATTTTTATCACAGTCTAAGAAAAGGTCATCCATTCCAACTTGTATAGTTGCACTGTGTAATGACAACAATTAAAAAGAAAAACTCAGGCTGGATGCTTAAGCTAACCTCAACTTCTAGGAGGAAAATGCTGCCATTTCTATTTAGCATCACTTCTGGAACTGTCCCTTCAGTTTCTGAGAGAACTGCTCCCTTGATTTTTGTCCAGAAATATGTTTATATCAACTTGGTAGCCTTCTTATAATTATGTTTTACTTCTCAAAGTTTTTCACTCAATTATTCCTCATCATTGATGGATCTTACATTATCATCAATACCACGATGTTCACCAGGTTGTGTTGAGATCACACAGAGCACTAAGCCTTGTGTGGTAATCACCAGAACCGCTTTGTAAGGTAGCTGCCATGATTCACAAGTGAGAAAATGAAGGCTCAGAGAGATAAATAAGTTGCTTAAGCCCTGGGGTCCTCTGCAAACTATGGCAACAGCCAAGGAAAAAATAGGCAGTAAACCTCGAACCCCTACCCGGACTAGCCGATGGACATTCTCCACTGTTGAGTGGAGAAGGAGATCTAACTTTCACACAAACTCTGGTGCCCCATATTTGAACATGTCCCTTGGATGGAGATGCCTGGTGGCACTCAGAGGAAAGATAATAGGTCACCAAGGAGAGACTTGATACCGTATGAGCATATACAGGGGGAGGAGTTCCCCCTCAGACACAGACATAGGGGAGGGGAGGGGAGTAGGGGGGAAGTGGGAGGAAGGGAGGAATGAGAGGATACATGGGATGGGCTAACAACTGAGATGTAATATGAATAAATTAATTTAAAAAAAAGAAAAAAAGAAAAAAGAAAAGTAAATAAAAATAAAAAAAAGAAAGAAAAGTCACATAGGGAGTCACTGAGCCACCGCCTAGGACTCAGCTGCCTCCTCCTCGAGTCCCCTAGCTTCCAGGCAGCCGCCTTCCGCAGGCCCTTTCCACCGAGGAAAAGGAATTGTATCATATGTCGGCTATCCAGAACCTGCTCTCTTTCCACCCCTTTGCTGATGCAAGTAAGGGTGATACCTGTTTCCTGCTGGCACTGAGGATTATATCCATATAAGTATTCAACAGAGAAACAGCAGGAAGATGATTACAATAAAAAGAAGCTAGTGAAGGCATTTAAGAAGAAATTTGCCTGCAATGGTACTGTAGTTGAGCACCCAGAATATGGGGAAGTAATTCAGCTGCAGGGTGACCAGCACAAGAACATACCCCAGTTCCTGATAGACACTGGACTGGCAAAGGATGACCAGCTGAAGGTTCATGGGTTTTAAGTGCCTGTGGCTCTGAAGCTTAAATGTAGATTTCCTTGCAATGAGTTTAAGTTCCCTTCTGTCCCTTGTCACAAGTTTTAAAACCTCACAGCTTGTATAATGTAACCATTTGGGGTCCGCTTTTAACTTGGACTAGTGTAACTCCTTCATGCAATAAACTGAAAAGAGCCATAAAAAGAAAGAAACAAACAAAGAAAGAAAAGCCACATAGGAACTCTAATTTACTGACCTCAAAGACTACAAAATTCCCTCTTTGAACGGGGCTTTAATTATTGCCTAAAACTTTTGCAAAAGCCCAGGATTAAAGGCAAACTACTACAAAGGTTTTTCAAACACATTTCTGCAAGTCCCATAAAATTCTATGGATGACATCATCTCATTAGCATCTTCAATGGGAAGGAAGAAAGGTAAACACTAGAAAATAATTGTTGTACATCACAGAAACCAACATGTGGCAAGGGAGTAAGGGCATGATGCTAGCGATGTCATGGACAACACACATCACCCATTGTAGGAGTCCTGATGTGGGAACTGCCCCCACCCTACACTTACACACAAATTCCCAAAGAACCAGCTCTTGGAAGCCTGCCAGAGGACTGCCTGCAGCCAGTGCTAATAGGAACCTTCATGGAAGACTATATATATATTATCCTCTGTACCCCTAATCTCTCTCCCTGGAAGTACTGAAGTAAAAAGTAGTTGGAGTCAAAGAACAGAAAGATACCGAGATAGTAGGGAAGGAAAGGAGAGGGGAGAGGGAGGGGAGAGAAAGGAGGGAGGGGGAGGGGGAGGGGAGGGGAGGAAAATATAAATGATTCTCTTTCAAATTTACCACCTTGCCAATACATTTAAAAATGTGAAACAATATTTCACAAAAGCATACTAATAAGAGTTGAAGGCAATCACCTAAAGTAACAAGATGGAAAGAGACACAAAATGCTATAATTAGGTTTCAGTTTGGTGGTTTGTTTTTTTTTTTTTTTTCGTTAAAAAAAAAACAGTATTGTTTGTGGAAAGCACAGGCATTGATTATTTTTCAATTTAAACCCTTCAAAAATGTTTGAATTTTCCCATTTACCAATGTGGTATAATTGTAAATTTTTGTAAGTCCATTTCTTTTTAGACCTAAGAAAACATAACCTTATATTTTTTTTATTAATTTATTCATATTACATCTCGATGGGTATCCCCTCCCTTGTATCCTCCCATTCCTCCCTCCCTCCCATTTTCCCCTTACTCCCCTCCCCTATGACTGTTCCTGAGGGGGACTTCCTCCCCCTGTATATGCTCGTAGGGTATCAAGTCTCTTCTTGGTAGCCTGCTATCCTTCCTTTGAGTGCCACCATGTCTCCCCATCTAGGGGACATAGTCAAATATGAGGCACCAGAGTCCGTGTGAAAGTCAGACCCCACTCTCCACTCAACTGTGGAGAATGTCCTGTCCATTGGCTAGATCTGGGTAGGGGTTTGAAGTTTACTGCACGTATTGTCCTTGGCTGGTGCCATAGTTTGAGCGCAACCCCTGGGCCCAAATCTGCCTAACATAACCTTTTAAAAATAAAAAATAGTTTAAGCCAAACCTCTAGTTGCTTTGTTTGGTCGCTTCTGCTTTTTAAGGTTTCTTTTTAACTATGTCTCTACATTTGGTGATGTGTGTGCCTGGAAGCATAAGCGGATACCCAGGGAGTCCAGAGGAGGGGATGGGGTCCAGTGGAGCTGGGGTGACAGATGGCAGTGAGCTTCAAGACTTGGGTGCCGGGAACCAAACTCATTCCCTGTGGGTGCTGGGAGCCAAGCTTGGGTCCCTGACAGAACAGTGCACGCTTCTAACCTCTGTGCTGGCTCCTGCCCCTTGTTTACTAACTCTTAAAAAGTTATGAAATGATGATGCTGAGACTGTTTCCATTAAACACCGATGCATTCTTCCTTTTACTGTATTTTCACTTTGGAAGCTGCTAACCTGCACTTCCTGTTTACTCAGGTAATTAATGTTATTCCTTCTTAAGTCTCTGATGGGGTTGAAGATCAGATAGTTTAGTTTTACAATTAAGCTTAGTTGTTTAGGGGTTTTAGGTCTAGATAGATGTTTTAAGTTGATAGAGATAATATATTGACTTACATTTAGAATTTTAAAATCACCAAGATAGGAAAATGTTTTCTTCAAGGCTGCCAAACACAAATAGCCAAAAAACACTATGAATGCAACATTTATATAATTCCTGATTCTTTTGTGGTTCTTCTTGCTCCATGTAGTTTATTTTATATATGTATAATAATATAAATGTATATGTAAAAAATAAAAAAATAATTTAAAAAACATATTTTAAAAAAGAGTGGGGCGAACTCTTAGGTTATGTTTGATGCTTGTATTAAGCAATCCAGGCTATTTAATGAAATAATTTAGTCTGAGTAACTTATAAACAAGAGAATTTTATATTTCACAGTTCTGGCAATTGGAGCTAAAGCTCTGGCCAGTGTCTGGTGAGGCTTGGTATCCTTACATCATAGAAAAAACAAGCAGGTCCACTGGGCTTCTTTTAAAAGATACTGTTAAGGTGTGGAGATAGGCTGTCCCCAGGGGCTGTATGCTGAAAGCCTGGTCCTCAGTGAAGGATGCTGGTGTTGATGTGCTGGGACTTTAAAAGAAGGGCCTTGTGGACTAAGCCTTATATGGCTGGATTCATCTTTATAAAACCAGATATGTTCAGGGACACCCTTCTACACAGTCAGTCTCTTTTCTGACTCTCTGACACACTGTGATGCAGCCAAGAAGCCCTCACTAGGGAGCTGCTTTTTGCACCATTCAGCCTTTAGAAAAGTGAGACAAATAAGCTTATTTTCCTTTAACTAACCAAGCCTAGGGCATTTATGTCATAGAATCACAAGATATTCCAGGTCAGGGACTAATCCTATTCATAAGGACCCAACCTTCATGACCAATTTATTCTACCTCTTGCAGCGTCCCCCACGCCGCCCCCTTCCCACTATGGATTCAACGTTTGACTTTTGGAGGACAAGCAAACTGAAGTAGTATTTGTAACTCTGGATGGCTACAATTTTGGCTGAGTTCTAAAGTAACTATAGCTGTGGGCTACAACCACTCATGGGCTGAGGGCTACAAGAAGCAGCTGATGTCTGTGTGTGCTAAGAGATCCCATTTGCCAAGGAAGGAATTCTAGAGTCATGGGAACATTGTCAGTGAAACTTACCACTCAGATCTCCAAACTCCAACCAATTACCACTCATACCCACACCCCCACACCCCCACACCCTCCCATCCCCCCCCCCACCCACACACACACACCCCTCCCCGCCTCATTATCACCTGTGTTTGACAGCGGTTCAGTTACAGTGGAAGGAAAGTTTCCCACTCCCAGGTACTGTGTGGGTTGGCCATCAGGAAAGAGGGCGGCTCCTCTAATAACACCGCTTTATCTGCCTTGCCCAAATTGATTTTTGCTTGGGTGGTTTTGGTCCTGAGGCTTAGCTCCCCAGTGAGCTTCGTTAAACAGCGCAGCCTGAGCTTTTTTCAAGCAGCGTTATTCTAAGGCTGCTGATGCCCAGCTGCATCTTGATAGGCAGAAATGTGCTTGAAGTTCTCTCCCAGGAGAAGCATTAAAATTGGGTCACAGAGAAAAATAGGTTACAAAAACCTCTCTGAGGAACAAGCCCTTCAAAACGAGTACGAATACGCATGGCAAGAAGTCTAGGAAACCAGGGAAGACCTGAGTATCTGGGAGGGATTACTGGCCACCCACATTAGTCTTATACTGGTACATAATCCTTACATCTTCTCTGGAATATATATCTCAGAAAATTTATATATATATGTGTGTGTGTGTGTGTGTGTGTGTGTGTGTGTGTGTGTGTGTGTGTTCCACCACATAAAATAAAAAAGCTAATTTATGTGTCCAATTGTTGCTTCGAGTTGTTTTATAGTGTTTTATTGATTCTTTGAGAATTTAACACATGTATACAATGTATTTTACTCATATTTACCCCTACTTCTCCCCCTTAGCTCCTTGCAGACCCATCCCCATACTTCTACCCACCCTGCCTCTCAGCCTCATTTCTTCCCCCCCCCCTAATAACTTAGTAGGTCCAATTTGTGCTATCTGCACACACACATAGGTCTGGGGTCATCCACTGAAGCACTGCCAGCCTATGCTGGACCACAGCCTTGGAGAAAGTGGACTCTATCTGACAGCAAACATCAAGTGTCAGCAATTCCTCAGCTAGGGGTGGTGCGATGGTGGTGAGCTCCCGCTTCCCCAACTCACTCGAAAGTGTTGATCTTGTGCAGGCAACCACAGCTGTGGCTAGCTCATAAACACAGCTATAAGAGATAGACAGAAGTTCAAACCACCTTTATTTTGGAATTGGCAGGCCTGATACTTTGCCCTTTGCCTACTCTGATTCACTTGCTGAAATTTATACTTGAAATGAGGCTGCTTTCTGGTTTGTTTGAGTGAACTTTAACCAGAAAGCCATGAGGGTCTGCAAAGCATCAACAATTGAGTAGCATGTTTGATAGGCTAGGGTTTATTATAACTATAGTCTCTCTCTCTCTCTCTCTCTCTCTCTCTCTCTCTCTCTCTCTCTCTCTCTCTCTGTGTGTGTGTGTGTGTGTGTGTGTGTGTGTTTCTCTGAAAGATCCAGTGAGAGAAGCTAACAGTAAAAAGAGAGGAAATTTCCGCAGTATATCTCAGCAAATCCCACAGCAAGGACAGTTTTATCCACTTCCCGCCTTAACTGCCCGTTTGATTGCACGGTGCAGAATCATCAATGGTTTGGCAGTTCTTCAGCCCAGAACTTTCAAAGCAGGAAGCACCTCTCAGCAATCAGATAGCCCTCCAAACTGCCACCAGCAGAGGCGTGGAAGCAGGCAGCCACAGCCTGACTTGTGCGGGACATTGGAATTCTGAACAGTGTATGGAGCTTCTTTATTTAGTCAACGTGAGTGTTATCTGTCCCTCCATTAGACAACAGATAGATTTAAGGGGTTGTGGGAGTCTTTTTTTTTTAAGCCCTCTCCTTCCTTGACTGTTTTTAAAGTCTCGAAAGAGTGAGAAGATGAAAAGATAAAAATCAACATGCGAGACTGATCTTTTGGACAGCTACTGGAAGACATGGCCTAGAAGGAGATGAAAATCGAGATTTCTGACACAGAAGCCTCAGATTGCAGTTTGCAAGCCTATAGGCAGGACTCAGGGTGCAGGCCTGTACTTTCAACACATAGCACAAAGGGGTACATCAGAGAGCCTCTTTCCTCGACACAGAAAAAGCCCACAAAGAGCACAGACAAGAGCCACACCAGCCCAAACACGCACAGCTGCTGCTCAAAACTCACCAGATAACAACGCAGTGGGTGAGGGAGCCAGGGACAGAATTGCAGAAAACATTTCCCCTTCACAGAGGTCTAAGAGGCCTTGCTTTTGTACCGGTCTTTACCTACACAGCTCTCTAAAGCTGACAAAGGACCATTTACCTTCCTCGGCTTTATTTATCTTCAGGGCATCGTATGTTTCCAAATTCAGTGTTAGCTATTCAAGCTGACCTCAATATCTGGAGAGGAGGCTGTAACCAGCATTTGGGTTCCTAGAGACACTCTGAGCTTGCTTCCAGTTTCTTTAAAGTTCAAAACTTTACTCTCCTGCATTGGCTTCCTTCCTGAGAGAGCCCAGCCTTTACCTGCGACAAATGCCACCAAAATTAAACAATGTAGACAAGATGAAAAATAGGCTAAAACATTTAGAGTCATTTACCATCATTATCAACCTATGAGGGAAAATGCAGAGAAGGTAAATGTTAAATCACTTTTTTTTAATTGACTAATTGAGCATTCAAGTGAGAGCAGCATGAAATTGTAATTTATAATGCTCCATGAAAACAGAGCACTTGAGCATAGATAGCAGTTATCCATATCATGCATTTTGTTCATACCTATTACTCCAAAGGACTTTTTTCCTTCTCATTTTAAAACTTGTGTTCACACGGCAAACAGCCGGGCTCCCAATGCAAGGGCAAATTCAGTTCTGAAGCTATTTGCTAATATTGAAATATTCACAGAGGATAACCACAGATAAATCAAAGTCATTGGGCAAAATAGGAAAGTTAGGAAAGAGCAAACCGATGGGCACATGGCCTCTATTCGTGCAGTCAACAAAACCTGGCTGAGACCATTCTGTGTGGCAGGCACCGTGTTAGGAGCTGAGCATTAGGCTAAGCACCTACTGTAGACTGTTTACCAGAATACCATATACATGCACATATACATGCACAGGCATATATATACATGTGCATGCACACACACACATACATACACACTGATGTAAAAAGTGAACTATCTTAAGCAAAGCAACAGCAGACATCATGCTGGGATGGATTAACCACATAGAGTAGTTTGTTCTATTGCTGATTTATACCAGTTTCCCCAGACTCATGGTGGAGCAAAACAATTGGATGGGTATACATGAGAGGGTGCAGGCATATAGTATTTTAGGTAAGGGTTAAAAGAATTTCTGAGAAACTCATTCTTTAGTCTAACTCTTGGCTTTGTATTTGGTACAAAGAGTGTTATATGACATACGCAGTTCAGAAAATAGTTGATTTTTCCCTTTGCTCGCCTTCTCTGACAAAGAAAAAGCCAGCCACCCTGTGTCAGTTCCCAAATTATTCTGGAAATTGTACTTGTTCTTGATTACTGAAAGTCTGAGAATTCTGTTAGAAAGGAGAGTGGACGTATATAGGCTGAGCCAGCAGGTGTGCTGAATCCTGGAATAAAGGCAGAACTGTTAAACCTCAAATTAATAAGCATTGATATAGCAGGAGAATCAGGCAAACACAAGGCAGGTGCAAAATCCTTGCGTCAGCGCTTTTAATTTGTAAGCTGATTTTCAAGTCTGCTGGAGATCCAAATGCCTGTGATTCCAGGCCTGAGACAAATGCAGAGAAAATATGACTGGAAATTCAGAACATTCCAGACAGTTCTCTTCACCTGGTTTTTAATTCCTATTTGAAATGATACTGTGGAATAAAACAGTTGTCAAATTTTTCTAAGGGAAATTCATAAACACAACAAGCCTATGTTTGTCTGTTTCTTTGTCATTTCACAGCAAAGACTATTGACCTTACACTCTGGTCTCTGAAGCATGCTGCCTGCTTTTGTCTGTGACCTCATCAGAGTGGCCTCTCCTACTCATTTCTACCAACACTCACTTTTTTCTCAATTAATTAATTATTTATTTACTCACTTTACATCCCAATGGTAGCTCCGTTCCCCTCCCCTTCCAGCCCTACTCTCCCTTCCACTCTGCCCCTCCTCCCCTAGTCCTTAGAAAAGAGGAGCCTCACCTGTCCTCCCAGGGCACCAAGTCACATCTTGACTGAGCACAGCCTCTTGCCCTGCAGCCTGGCATTTTGCCCAGTGGCTGGTTTGCTACATTTGAAGCCAACTCCGTAAGGAGGTTCTTGATGCTCTTCTTCTTTGAGGTTGCTGCCTGGCATTTTGCCCAGTGGCTGGTTTGCTACATTTGAAGCCAACTCCGTAAGGAGGTTCTTGATGCTCTTCTTCTTTGAGGTTGCTGGGTGTTGTCAGGAGTTAACTTGCCTTGTGGTCAAATAAACTTTAGAATAATAAAAAATATCTTTAAATGCCATATTCTGTGGGTCTCTGAGGCTTTTGAAGACTTTGTTTAACTATTTTACCATATATATATATATTATATATATATCTTGTAGAATATATATATATATCTTTTAGACTTAGGATATATATTCTTGTGCTAAAATATGGCTAGTATTTGACATGCCTGTGTTTCACATCAATATACAAAATTCTATACCAATGACTTAGAAGTAACCTTCATTATGAGTAATAATTAAGGCCTAGAGTTAAGGAGTAGGTTCAGTCATCTACCTTTTCTTCTATCTTCCCTCCATATTTCTATATCCCCCTTTCTTTCTTTTCAGTTCCTATCTCCTTACCTACAGATAAAGGAAAAGAGAGACATCCCTGAGTTCCACCTAGTTTTCTCTCTGTAAAGACCAATAATAATTTATAACCACCTCCCGATGAAAATAAGCACTTGTAGAGCAAGAAAGCAAACAGAAACCTACCCGACCCCCCTTAGAAGGAATGGGGTGCCCTTCTCTTAAGAGTTCTTCAGGCTGAACTGGGGTGAATAAATAATACCTTAGAAGGGGCCAAAAAATTAGGGAAAATGATTAAGCAAGTCAGGGATTGCATTTGTGATCCAGTTTCTAAATGTTGAGAGATTCCAGGCTTAACAGGAGATTGAAATGCTTGTCCAAATGGGATCAGAAGCTTTCTACAATGCTGTCCGGGCGACTGTCCAATTCTGATGGGTAACGGCAACAGAGGTGTCTCAAAACTAGACTTTTAGAAGCCTTTAAGTTGGGAAGCAAACACATGAGCTCATTTCTTCTATCACCTCTGTATCTAGAGCTGGGTGAATTTCCTTCTTTCTAAGACTTTCAGTCCAGCCAAGAACTTATCCTTCCTCCTCAGCTGTAAAGCTAGCAACACTATAAACCATCCACCAGTCCCATTTGTGTAAGCAGGCTTTGTAAGCATTGCTTTAAAAAGCCAGTCTTAGTTTTCAACACTGTCTGATACTGTCTGATTCAGTGCACATCATCCTCAAAGGTGACAAGCCAGTCAGAGCTGGTGTGATATAAGCAATGTTTCTGATTATGTCCTGGGTATATAATCAAGGAGAAAGTTGTTTAAAGAAAGGGAGGGAGGGTAGAAAGGAGGAAGGAGGAGAGAGAGAGGTGGGGGAGAGAGAGAGCAGAGTTCTATACCCCTGCACTATGTGAATCTTCTGAAAGTGAAAGACAATTGAAGATTCTCTTGAAATGCCTTCCCAGGCTTCTTACTCTGCGAATGTGGTTAATTCTTCAAAGCAAAGGATGGCAATATAAGTTAGAAATTCGGACTTATATTAAAATGTGAAGAGCAGGGCTGGGGATGTGGCCCGATGGCTAAGAGTGCTTTGTGCACAAGACGGAGAGCTCGTGTTTGGATCCTGATGTCCATGGAAAGGAGGTTGGCGTGGCAGTGCACACCTGAAACTGCAGCTCTCTGCAGGCAGAGACTGCTAGATTACTAGACAGACAGCCTAGCAGAAAAACAGCAAACTCCCAATTCATTTGGAGACTCTGTCTCAAGGGAATAAGACAGAAAATGATCTAAAGGCATACAAGATGTTCTCCTCTGGCCTCTGCATGCACCAACATGGATAAATACAACTGCATACTTCACATATACCTGAACACACCTGCCTATATCACACATATATATACATGCACACATATAACCCCAAAACAAAAACAAATGACATAAAGAACACCGATTACAGCCTGTAATACAGGACCCTGTGTATGTTGCATCAGTATCAAGTCCGGGTGGTCTTTTTCGAGGATCTTGTGATCTGGGTGATCTGGGTATTACATGTTAATATATATTCATTTGTATGTGTGTATATGTTTATGTCTGCTTATATATAAGAGAAGTAAATAATAATGTAAGCTATTAACACGAAGTATTATTTGAAAGTAGACTTATTCACATATATATATGCTAGAATATATATATGCAAGAGAGAGAGAGAGAGAGAGAGAGAGAGAGAGAGAGAGAGAGAGAGCAACCACCTGTAAGCAGCATAAACAACTATAACTGGGATGTCCACCCAGGCAGTTGCAGGTGTGGGTCAATGTGTATCCTGCTCTTGTTTCCCTATCTCCGTGGAGGTAGGACTCAGCCACAAACATGCTCCACCATGTCCTTCAGCAAGCCAAGAAGCATGCCAGCTTGATCCCTCTCTTCATAGTTATCGGAGCAGGATGCACTGGAGCAGCACTGCATGTGATGCGCTTGGCGTTGTTCAATCCAGAGGTCAGCTGGGACAAGAAGAATAACCTAGAGCCTTGGAACAAGCTGGATCCCAGTGAACAATACAAGTTCTACTCACTGAATGTTCATGACAGCAAACTGAAGAATGAAGGTCCCAACTTCTAAACCATGAAGTTCACCATAAGCCTGCTTATAATGAAGATCTTTCAGAAGCCAACAGCACAATTTTCCACTCAACCAGGAAGTACTTCTCTGAATGCAGGAAATAGTGTTGATTTTCTAGAATTTATTACACTGATGAATAAATCTCTGAAACATGGGAAAAATATAACTGATGCAAAGAAAGGAGAAAAGGAAATTATAAAAAATGTTCTATTGAAATCACAAAAAGCAGGAAAAGTACAAGAAAAAATAGGAATGAAGTAAAAACAAAACATATGACTGAGAGGAGCAGTAAGAGAGGCCATGACTGTAATGGCAGTCATCGATACCCCCTTCTCAGCAATGGATGGGTCAAGCAGGCAAAAAAACAAAACAAACAAAGAAAAAAAACTGTAACAAAAAATCCAAAAACTGTAAAGTTGAGCTTCACACAACCAGCTGATGTGACAAATGTCAATAGATTGCCCTAAGCAACCACACATTATTACCTCGAATGGGATATTCATACAGAGATGCCCCATGCTAAGCCAGCAAACAGACCTTAGCAAGTTTGCAAGAACAGAAATGCAGGCATCTATTCACCCACCACACTGTAACTGAGCTAGAAATCAACAACAGAAAGGTAACCAAAAAAGTCACAAAACTCACAGAGATTAAAGCATCCATTTCTAAATACCACCTCTGAAAATAAATTTCTGAATAATTTGAATGTAGTTAAAATTTAAACCCAGCCTATCAAAATGTGTAGGTGAAATACTCAGAGAGAAATGTGTTGGAAAAATTGTCTTCAGAAACTAGAAAGAGCAAAATAAACACATGAAGAAAAGAAAAAAAATCCAATGGAACATAAATCAGTGAAATTAGAAACAAAGATACAGAAAACCAACTGAATCAAAATTACTTCACTGACCTTGAGAAGATAATAAAATTGATAAGCTTCTAGAATAAGCTAAAAGAAAAAAGAATACTAGTTACTATTACCAGAATTGAACATAGCCCATATATGATGTGTATAATAAAAAATGCAATGAACAATTCTATGTCCACAAGTTCAATAATGTAATTAAAATTTACTAATTCCATATACAATATAATTTTTCAAAAGTAACATGAAAAGAAACCAAAGACATTATTAAGTCTATAACTATTAAAGAAGTTAAGTAAATATATAACCTCTCAAACAGAAATTACCGTGCAAAAACTATTGAGTTCATCAATAAAGTTCACTATATATTTGAGAAAGGAATTATACAAGTTCTCCAAAATCCACAATCTCTTTTAGAAGACAGAACCAAAAGAAAATTCTTCTTAATTCATTCCACAAACTCAGCAGACACCAGAAGCCTGGAAAAAATATCGTAAGAGAGAATTATAGAGCAATTCCGCTCTTAAATATATATGCAAAGACTCAACCATATGCAGCATAGTGCATCAAACAATGTATTAAAAAGTCAGTCCCCATCACCAGGTAAAATTTATCTCAGATATGTGAAGATAGCTTAACACCAAACAAAAACATTAAATAAATTAAGATTGGAGAGAAATTCACAGCTGGGTGAAATTCCTTCAGGGAGCACCATACCAATGAATGCTTACGAAATGGAAATGCCCTGAATTCTCATTTAGAAGGGCAAATAGAATAGACACAGGAAGCTACTGAAATGAAGGAACAGGATGGGAGCCTACCACAGAGGTCTTCTGAAAGACTCCATCCTGTAGTGGGGATCAGGGGGTTTGGATGCAGAGACTCACAGCCAAAATTTAGGGTGGAGCACAAGGAGTCTTAAGGAAGAGTTGAGGCATAAAAGGACCTGGTGGGGACAGGAGCTTCTTAAGGAGACCAATGGAGCCAACTAATCTGGGCAGGGAGGGAGGGGTGCACCAACCAAGGACCATGCATGGTGAGGATCTAGACCCTTTGCTCAGATGTAGTTGATAGGCAGCCCAGTTTCCTTGTAGGTCCCATAATATGGGGAGTAGGGGCTACCTCTGACATGGACTCCTCGGGTGCTCACTCATTGATGGGGTGTCCTTGGCCAGGCCACAGAGGAAGAGGATACAGGCAGTTCAGATGAGACTTGATAGGCTGAGGTCAGATGATGGGGAGGAGGGCTTCCCCTTTCTGATGGCTAGGGGAGGGGGTGGAGGGGAAGATGAGGGAGGGAGGGTGGGACCTTTAGGCAATGAGGGAGAGAGATACAATCGGGTTGTAAAGTGAACAAATTTAAATAAATGGATAATTAAATATCAAGAATACGAGGGGGGGCGGGGAGTCTGTTCTCACCATTACTTTTTAAAAACTATTTCTTTTGAGATTATATTATTTCCATCTTCCATTTCCTCCCTTCAAACCCTCCCTTGTATACCTCTCTCCCTGATTGTTTTCAAATTCATAGTCTTTTTTCATTAATTGTTGTTACATACACATATGTATATGCACATACATACATACATATTCCTAAATGCATAAATGCAACCTGCTCAGTTTGTATAATGCTACTTGTACATGTATGAGTTTAGGGTTGACCATTTGATATTGGATAACCAACTGGTATGTTCTTCCCTGGGGAAGACTATTTCTCTCACTCTCAGCATTCCTTAGTTGCCTGTAGCTCCTGGTGTACGGTTGAGGCCTCATGGTCTGTCCCTTACCCATGTTAGCATGTCTACTGTTGCTCTTTGGTCAGCTCATGTTTAGACAGTCATATTGGTGAGATTTTTATGGGCGTGGCTTCTGACATTCACAAGAGACACAGTCTCACAGCAAACTTGTTACTCTGGCTCTTTTAACCTCTTCACCCCCTCTTCTGAAATGATCCCTCCTGAGCCTTGGGTACAGGAGTATTATTGCAGATGTATTGGGACTGGGCTGCACGTCTCTCCGCTTTGATTGGCTGTGGCTTTCTGTAATGGGCTTCTGTTGCAAAGAGAAGCTTTGTTGATGAGCAGTCTTACTGCAAGTTTTAAACATCACACCAGAAGTCCTAGCTGATAGGAATACTTTCATAAGAGAAGAAAAGGAGGTTGTGGCTGGGGAGTTGGATCACTGGCTTCTCCTTGTGGATCCCAGTCCCTCTACAGAAGAATTATTCCCCTTTTCTCTTAACAAAACACCCCCTATCAAGCTTGGTGTCTTGACCCTGTGTTTGAGGCCAGTCTAAGCCTCACACAGTGAGACTCTTACTTAAAAAAAAAAAAGCCACATTCTTGTATAGATTTTCCTCTCAGAAATAAATGTTTATTTTCCTTGTACATTATGCACAGAGTTGTCTCATTTACTTTTTAGAAGTTTTTAAATGTATTGATCACAGTTATTAGCCATTCATAACTGTTTTATAAAGAAAACCAGGAGGCAGGTTGCTGTGAACTAAGAAAAGAATAAGAAGCTCACACTGGTGGCTAAGAGGTACCAGTGTTCTGTAGCAATTTTTATTACTGCATCACTTCACAGCCTTATAGACATATGCTGCTTCATAATAAAATCCTCAGTGTGGCAAAGAAAAATGGTTATTAACAGACTCCAGTATGTCTAGCCTCCCTGTACCTGTATATAAGTAAACCAAAAATAAAACACGACAGTGTATACTTTAGTAATCATACTCAAAAATGATTTAGGTATTTTTATAAGTATCAATTACTTAATGGAATAATCTTGAAGTTAAAAGTTACCAAAAACATTTTGGAAACTTACTTATAAGCTAGATAGACTGTAACATTAAAAAAAAATAGGCATCAGCTAGGCACACTTAGCTGTGACGCACACCTGTAATCCCAGCACTCAGGAGGCAGAGGCAGGTGGATCTCTGTGAGTTCGAGGCCAGCCTGGTCTACAAAGTGAGTCCAAGACAGCCAAGGTTACACAGAGCAACCCTGTCTCAAAAACACTAAAAAGAAAAAGAAACTTAGGCATCATCTTAAGGCTTTTTTTCCCTGTTAACTACCTTTTTTCAAAGACTGATTTTACTTATGTGAGTCTTTCACATGCATATATGGAAATACACTGCATGTGTCTCCGGGGTCCAGTGAGGTCAGAAGAGCATGCTGGATGCCCTAGAACTGAGTTACAATGTGAACCACTATCTGGCTTCTGGAAACTGAACCTGGCTCCTCTACAAGAAGAATAAACGCTCTACTTGGTGAGCCATCTCTCCAGCGACCCACCCCAGTTAACTACTTTTTAACTTAATTTGTCTGATAACTCAAGTAGAGCAAATGTGTATGCTTATTTATATTTATGCTAAAAATTCAAAATATATAATTTCTTTTATTAAGCCAGTAACATTAAACTACTAATAGTAATCAAGATTTACCCATCCCATGGGCATATAAAAATCATTTGAGTTACTTTCAACGATTAGGGAAGATGAATTTGGTATTGTCATCTGGAACTAGGGAAATAGCATATGTATGCTATACATACACACTAACATACAGGAAGATGCAAATAGACCCGTGAACTTATTCCCTAAACTGTAGATCTTGATCAAGCATAGAGATAATAGCACAAAGCTTACTTAAAGAGCTCAGATGCATGAGCTGGCTCTCATTTTTGTTCTACTTCCCACTTTCATCGATATTGTGTTTCTACTCAATACGAGGCTTAATACCTTTTACCGATGTTGGTGGAGGGGACTTGAGATTTTCATTTAGTCTGACATCCAATCTTACAAAGGCTGTGGATTACATTTTAGCAAGAGACCAAGAGGTTATTAAGCACCTGTGGGTGTATTCAATCCTTGTCTGAGCAGGCAAAATGCTCTGCCTGTTTCCAATTAGCCTCAAGGTAGTTTCTCTTTGGGTCCCTGAGCTCTTTGTGAGCCAGAGGTTCTCGAGGGCTGGGGAGCAGGAAGGGAATGGTTTGGCATGAGTGGACGGAAGGGTGAAGGAGATGGAGGTTCTTGGCCCATTGAGGAAATAACTAGGTTCAGGAGCAGAGGAGACCACAAAAAGTCAAGAGGGAAGAAGACTTAATGTCTAAAGATTTATTAAACAGACATGGTTATAGTGCACTCCAAAGAGGGAGGAGTGAGCTGGGTGGAGGACTGAGTAATAGCAAGAGACTTGGGGCTTATAATTTTGTAATAGGTTTTTATGAATATCCATAAGATAGATAGCATGTTCATGGAGGTAAGGTGGCCTGCTCCCCTCCCCCACATTTTGGTGAATCAGATATTTCTTTAGGATATTTCTTCCCATGGTCTTTTAGGAAAGACAACAAGGGGAAATCAAAACTATAGAATTAATTACATAGTCAAGCCAAGGCCTTTGGGTAATACAGACCTTTGACAGTTTCTGGTACTATGGTTAGGAAGACCTGGCCCAGTGCCTTAGCTCCTGATAGAATGGAAAGAGCCTCTCCATGCTTTCAAGGATGCTTAACAAAGGCCATTTTAAACACTAAGGGATACAGCTTCTGTTTCCTTGGTTACCCAGCATCTACCTCCTTTCCCAAATACCTTTATTAAAGCCTCAAGGAATATGCCAAGTTTAGGACAGGCTTGGGACCCCCAGCCTCATCTTCCCTTTCCCTTTACTGATGAGAATATCTGACCCATCAGTGTATATTAGAATCACATATCTGGTCTGGTTTCACAGCTGAAAAAAAAATCTCTGAAGGAACCACATGAAGACTCTCATTTATACCTGATTTTAATGGTGTTTAAATGAAACTTTGACTTTAGAATTTAGAGCTTATTTGGAAGGAGTAAGTACCCTGGAAGATATTCAGACAAATACGTGTATATTGCAATTATGAGAGGTGTGGTCTGAGTCACGGGATAGAGCAGATTCTCTCAAAATGAGTGGTGTGTCCCTCTGTGCTTCATTAACTGAAGGCCTAAGCTTAGAAGTGGACTTTTGGAAAGTAGCTAGGATGGTATCAGGTCAAAGGAATAGTTCTCCCATTATAGAATTATTGCTACGAGTTCAAGACTAGGAGGGCAATAAATCTCTTGCTCCACGATGTAAAGACAATAGCAAGAAGCTATTCATCAACAAACAAAAAAACGAGACCCCTTAACAATAACCAAATCAGCTAGCCCCTTGATGATGAAAGCCTTGACTGCTAAAAGTGTGAAGTGTAAACTCCAGTTGATTAAACCACCCAGGCTACAGGTTGCTATTTATTAGCTTAGGATGGAGACGTTAAAACATTAACTAAGAGTTCCCAGTGATGTTGGGGTGGGGGGAGGATCTTATATAATGCACAATGAGAAGGTACGTGGTTCATCGACTACATACCGTGCCAGTCCTGACAGGTTCTCCACTGAAGCTGGGAACAGAGAGGAACGCGGGAAGAAACTAGCACTGAGTCTGGGAGAGTGGCAGAGTGGTAGGGTAGCCACAGAGGCCTTAAATGCAGATTTTATATCCTCCATACCCCTTTCCCTTCACACGCTCTTCATGATCCTATGTTCCAGTTTAGAGTTAATTCCTGCTTTAAGCTGTAGCACCATCATTTTTTAATGTGGTCCCTTTCCTTTCCTTCTCTCTTCCAAGTACATTAGTTGCTATGGGAACCATGATGCTGATTCTAAGGGTGGAGTTCAGAGAGGCCCACAAGCACAGAGGAAAAGAAATTTAATCTCGGCGTTTGAAATATAGACCCCAAGTTGAAAAAAAAAATCACAGAAAGCACGTGGGCCTTCCACCTCAGAAGTGCATCCTTGTTGGTCTAGCTCACCCCCTCAGGCCATAAGTAATAAAATTCTAGCAGTAAAATCACCGTACAAAGGCAGAAGTTTCTATGCCATCCTTCACTACAGCTTTTTACATAAACAATCCATCAAGGAAAGTGCTTCTCATAAAAACTTCCGAGCGAAGGATTTATGTCTTCTCATCTTTCGGATGTGAGCCACAGTTAAGCTCTTACAAACCACTGGCTGCTTATAGGCACATAGCCTTCTGCTAAGTTAGAGCTCTCAAATCTTTCAAGCATCTTCAGTCACCGAAGAGGTTTCTCCAGAGAACTGCCAAAAGGCCAGATCTAGATTCCTTAAGTGTCTGTCTCTCCCCCAGTACAGCATCATAGCCATTTCTGTGTCTTTGTCTTTCTCTCTGCCTATCCATCTAATTCCCTGCCCCATCTCTCTCTCTCTCTCTCTCTCTCTCTCTCTCTCTCTCTCTCTCTCTCTCTCTCTCTCTTTCTCTCTCTCTCTCTCTCTCTTTCTCTCTCTCTCTCTCTTCCTTTCCCTTTCCCCCACCCTTCCTTCTCTCTCTCCCTCTCTCACTCCCCCCATCTCTCTTCACATTTCCTTAATGACATCTGACCATAATCTTAATTTTGTGAGAAGCCCAGCAAAACTCCACTGGCCCAACTCGCCATGTTCTCTACATGCCTCTCTCATGCAAGTGTGACTGGATACGCAGAGGAATGGACAGGCATAGATGTAGATATAAATGTATACATATGTAAATGAGATTACTGTTGAGTTTTTATAACCAGGAATGTTCTGAGAATCACAATAAAACTTATGCACACCCTGACTTATTTAGTTCCTTTTTCCCTTGTGAGCTTTCATATTGATGAGACTCATATTCCACGATCTAATGAACTCATGCCCACTCCCAAGCAGGACTCCACATATTCTGTGGAGCT
Organism: Acomys minous; assembly: GCF_964271855.1. Taxonomy (NCBI): domain Eukaryota; kingdom Metazoa; phylum Chordata; class Mammalia; order Rodentia; family Muridae; genus Acomys; species Acomys minous. The sequence continues at coordinate 42,805,840 of NC_140489.1, forward strand.
GTATCTTGAAACTGTGGGATCAGGATAAAACACTCCAGGTTCTTCCCTCTAGTATGTGAGTGGGGCAACAGCAGCCACCTTTGTCTGTCCCTAGCCAGAAGTGTTGAGTTCAAACAAGGTAAGTAAATAGCATTCTGTTCTACGATGTGGCTGAAAGTAAGGGAGCACGCAACGGGATAGTGCCTACAACCAGAAACACTAGGAGTCTTTTTAATCTTTGACACTTCCACACATGTGTGTAATGAATTTTAGTCATTTTCACACATAAACACACACACGCACACGCACACGCGCGCGCGCGCACGCACACACACACACACACACACACACACACTTTTCCTTCTTTGATCCCTTCCTCTCTCTTGTTGAAATTCTTCTTCTTTCAAGTCCTCCTCGTGTGTGTGTGTGTGTGTGTGTGTGTGTGTGTGTGTGTGTGTGTGTGTGCACGCACGCGCGCATGCACTTGTGTCCCACTGAGTTTAATTATGGTTGCTTGCGTGAGTATGGGTCTGCAGAGGCATGGAACAGAGTATCCACTGAAGCCAACGAGAAGCCGTAGGAGAGCACTAAGCTGGGAGGGGGTCACGGAGGCCTTGCATGGAGGGAGACAGCCCCCACAGGGTTGAAGGAAAGAGGTCGGCAGACACACACTTTCATCTACTCCCTTCTGCTCTGTGCTCCACCGTGCTTCCTTCCTCTGCCTGCAGGAATGCAGAACATAGAGAACATTAGATCTGCAGTGTCCTCAGAGGTCACCAGAACTCGGGGTGAGAAAGCACGGAGGGAGATCTAGAGGTGTGGAGAATATCTTTTGTGTGTTGGCTTATAAAGAAACCATTGCCCACATGCTCGCACGGGTACTAGAAGCCTGAAGTATCTCTTTGACGTTGGAGGCGATACACACAAAACAACTACAAAAGAAAACTAATGTCCATGCTGCAGAGTGACCACCAAGCCAAGTGACTCACAGTTCCTTCTGGGAAACTGTATTCTGCATAGACTAAGATACCAAGCTCTTGGAAAGTGCCCTCATAATCACAACTGTAACAGGTAATATTTTGTGCACATGCAGTGTGCCACTATATTGAAAGCACTACACCTAAAATAACTCGATCCTCACAACTCTATGGGTCCTGTTTTCAAGATAACAGAAGTTGGACGATGAGGAATGGAGACTTCACATACCAAGCAAGCCAGTGATATCTGATGCGGAGCAAAGGCACTCTGACTGCAGCATCCGCACTCCTAAATCTCCACGCCTGTGTTTATGCTTAACACCGCTGCTGTGCTCAGCCACTTTTCCCATGTCTTCGGCACCTAAAACCTCGTCTGAGCAGGTACAAAAGCAGCTACCCAGAGTTACGGAATCCCACAGCTGAAGGAAACAGCAGCAGCTTCCTTTTTCAGGGAGGAGCTGCGCACAGCACAAATGTGCACGAGGATGTAGGATATACGGTACCTGAGACGAGTGTGCCTTGAGTGACCAGCGGGAAGTTGGCAAGTCATCTCCCGAGCACCTGTCACCGTGACTTTCAACTTCACTACAGCTTCCCCTGCAGGCAAACAACTGACCCAAGGCATTATAAGGGACCAAGAACGAAACCAGCCAAGAGCATGCCTTCTGGTATGACCAGAGCAGATGGAAGGGAAATGGATGTCCTCCCTGAAGCTTAAAAGGCCTTGCTCACTTTCTGTGGAAGTGCTGTGGCATTCAGGAAATCGGTTGTTTGATTTCACCGCAGCCTCTGGTAGGTTGGGTCTTAGAGGCTGTGCCTAGTTTGGAATGTTTAGTCTATCCAAACTAAGAGAAAGCACTTCTATCGCAGAGAGTTGGTCCAGAGCCAACAATAACCTATGGCAGCAGAAACAAAAATCACCGCCATATAGAAATCTACACAGTTTGAAATGTCTGAGTTTGTGAGGTAGGTGGCTTACAGACTCTGAAACACCAAGGATGCTTGCTGTTTCGTCCCACCATTCAAAAGAGGCTGCAAGCCAAGCACTCACATGGATGCCTTCACCCGGGAGCTCTTTCCCTAAGGACTGAGCTATAAATACAACTACAGGCTTGAAGTATTCAGAGGGGGTGTGTGGAGGCTCTCAACAAAAGGAGCAACTACAGAATGTTAGAGAATTACATTTTATAATGCTGGCCTGAGAGCGTGGTTTTGGTGCCTTGGCGGTAAGAGGGCACTCTACCGTGAAGAATGCACTCCAGCATTTATGATTCACACTAAAAGCCCCCAAAAGACTGCATGACCCCTTTCTCTTGTTCTATAGGGCAAGCCAGCTGAGTACAGCCTGGTTATATCATGGCTGTTTGTGCTTAGCCGTGTGTCTCCAAACAGAACAAACATGCGTTGTCCCTACCACATTCTTTCGCTCATCAAGGTATGCCTTTGAAACTCAACTATATCAGCTAGAAGGTAGACAAATGACCCACAAACCTCTCTTTCTTGGGTTTACCCTCCACATCTAAGGAAGGCCTGAGCACATAGCCTGAATCCTTTCCAGCTTTTGCATCTCTCCTCAGTGCATTCCATCCAGCTATACCAAACTTCCGTCAACTCCTAATTCGACATTCCTGAAGGCAGATATGTGAAATCCATTTTCACTATATGCACCCATGCCTCTCATAGTCAACACAGAGTCATTTTAATTTATTACAATTGAATGGCATGGAGGGTGGAAACTACAGAGCTAATTAAAAAAAAAAAAGACTCCCCAGTGGTATGTTTTCCTCTCCCTTTGACATGCAGGTGTTAGGGATTTCCACTTTCCTCTGAAAAAAACAAAAAAATAAAACAAAAACAAAAAACAAAAACACTCTTGAGTGTTTTCCGGGCACTGTGTTTTCAGTGAATACTTGTCTAACCACGAATACCTACACAGCTGCCTGTACGTAACCTCATGGCCTCTGCACTTTCCCTGAAGAGACAGGGCAAACCCTGTTGTAACATGTGCACTGTTTGGTCTCTCAGAGCCGGAGAGCTAGGCCTGAACTTCATATTGATCTCATCAAGGCGGTCTGGCTTTCCTAGTGACAAGCACCCAGCAGGCAGCCTTGAGGATCACACTTCCTGGGATGCACAATGTCAATATGCGTGGCTATTCATTACCAAAATTGGCATCAGATCCCAGCCTTCCTGGATGCCTTCAGCACTTGCAACTTGCCTTAGGGTTTCTATTACTGCAATGAAACAACATAAGCAAAGCAACTTGGGAAGGAAAGGATTTATTTGGCTTACACTTCCACATCACTGTTCATTATCAAAGGAAGTCAGGAAGCTGGAGGCAGGAGCTGATGCAGAGGCCATGGAGGGGTGCTGCTTACTGGCTTGATCCCCATGGTTTGCTCAGCCTGTTTTCTAATAGCACCCAGGACCACCAGCCCAGCAATGGCACCATCCACAATGGACTGCCTGCCCCCATGTCAATCACTCTAAGAAATGTCCTACTGGATTACCTACAGATCAATTTTATGGAGTCGTTTTCTTAATTAAGTTTCTCTCCTCTCAGATGACTTTAGCTTGTGTCAAGTTGACATAAAACTATCCAGTACACAACCCCTTGTAGATTATAGAAACAAACCAGTTCTCATCCACAGATCAGTGATTCTGGCAGAGTTTAGAAGTAGAGGTACATCAAATCATACATAACATGACACTCTGTCAAGATACATCAAAGATGTCAACTTCCACGTTGATCTGGAGAGGATTTTGTCACTGGTACCAGAAGAACTAGGTCTTCCAAGATAAAAATAAACCCAAAAGAAGATAGTATGTGATGGGTAGAGGAGCCTTCCTCACTGATTTCCTGTGGGGACAGTCAGGGTTGCAGCTAGTCCTGGAGAAGGGGGAGAATTCTGCACTAAGGAGAGGAGCCAAGAATTCCCTTGCATTTATGTGTGCGGAGTGGCCAGTGAACGGTAGGCTATGGGTCAGAGTGGACAGCATGTTCTATGGTTGAAGAGAGTGAAGCATGGTTGAAAATATAGCTTTGTGCCCAGCTGTGGAGAACATCTGCTGTCACGCTCGACCTCTGAATGCCACAGAACTCAATGTCAGCTAGCAACAGCAGTGTACTTACTCCTCATGCATGACCTTCCACTATCAGAAGTGTGTCTGTCAACACTGGCTGCGCTGGCATGAGAAATTAGAGGCTTTCCATTCTCTGCAGGCAATGACTGCTACAGCCCACACAAAGCAAGGTATGCTTTCAAATGTCTACTATGAAACAAAGAATGTAAAGTATTATAATTTGTATTGGCTGTATGGTAGCATACTATTTGGGGCATGCTGAGTTAAATAAAAACTGTTTGGGGTTCATTTCACCTATTACTTCATTTTACTTGTTAAATACTGTTACTGGAAAAAATCTTAATGCAGGTGTCACTGAAATTGTATTTCTGTTGAATTTCATTGGTCTAAATAGAATCACAAAGGCTTTCTGACCCATCTAGACACTCAAGGGTCTTTCTCAGACTTTGTGAATAGGCAGAAACTGTGAAGGCCTGTGAAGGACTGTAAAAGATTCCCCAATCACTATCAGGGGCATAGAATTTCTGCAGTCGTGCATCCTTAGTCTACTTCAGCTTTATTTTGGTTTCTACAGCATTGTCTGGGGAGCTCATTACACATCAAATTCCAGCCCCAGGGAATCCAATGAGTCACACCTGAGAAGAAGCTGAGGCTGCCTGGAATACCCATTCACCAAGTTCTCCCCAAGATCTGAGGCAGGTGGCTGAGGACCACACTTGAACAAATACCATTGAGAAGATAGAACTGTGTGGACAGTTCTGAGAGCATCCTTCAGCACTGACCAGCCAGGAAAGAGAAGTAGAGAGGGAGAGGTTGGTGAGGAATGCTGTTAAAGAATTTGATATCACATATCAACTTAGTTTTTTTTTATCAGTATTTGAGTTTCCAACAATGTCAGTTTCATCTTCTAAGGAATCACAACTGTATGCCCTACTTAGCTGTTTTTTACTTACAGTTTGGCCTAGAAATTTCCCTAGTATTGTCTTTAATTACATGACAACAGGTAAGGCCAACAATCTTTTCAAAGCTTGAGGCCTTGGAGGAGTTCATTCTAGCCTATATGAGAGTAAAGATATCCTCCAAATGTGAAGTCTTTTCTTTTCCCTTCCATAGTATATGTTTGTCTGAGGGACCCACACACAGAACCCCAAAGTTGAGCTTCATTAATTGTGAAGGAAGAAAACTTTACCTTCTGTATTCATATACTTACTTACTGCTTGATAAATCAGATTTTTATCATTAAGAAGGAAAACTACATCCCAAGGAATACAGAAGCAGGAAACAGCTTTACTGAGGCCTTCCTCCCACATTTGTATCCCTCCTATAGAACTTGATGTGACAACTGACCAGTACCATAAAGCACCGCGAACACTTTGGACAAATGACTTTCAAGCTACAGAGAGCACCTGCAGAGTGAGGAAGTCATGGTCTGGGTAAACGCTTGCCTAGCTTGAACTGCCAGATCCCAGACCCAAGCCCTGATCAATCATCCCTCTATTCTAATAGACTCTAGGCCATGCCACAGCTGAAGCCATGTTTTGTCCATTTTAAAGCTAGCTTCCTAAATGGCCATAAATCTTATCTCTGGCAGATTTCTCTTTTTAAAAAATAAACAAGCACTTCACTGTCAGTGAAAAAGTGTTTCATCCAACCCAGAGTCTGTAGGCTTATTTACTTGAGTGGATGACTGTGAAGCAAAAACTGTCAAAGGTGCTCAGAGCTCCCTGGAGGACAGCACTCTCTTTCACACGCCTGAGAAACTTGATTGTCCAGCCACCAGGTGACCACTTTTTTCTCTAGTACCCCATTCCCCCACCCCCATCACTAACAGTCCTTGTGGCGTGGCTGGTTACCTCTTATCTGTGGAGTTCCTTCCTTGTCTTCATGGGACACAGAGCAGACAAGGGTAAGAGAGAAAATCTTGGAACACAAGAAGACTAACCAGACTACAGAAGAATCCAGCCATTGGGCCCAGCACTTTAACAACCACTGGCTCCCTGATCAAACCATCCAGCTGGGGCAGAGCTACACATCGCACTGTGCAAAGGCCAGTCCTGGGAAACCATGGCTTGGTTCCTACCAAAAGGCATAGAGGCCATCATCAAACCCCACGTTGTCCTGCAAGAGAAGCAAAACTTTTGTCACCGTACATGTACCTACTTAGCATCAGAGCCAAGCAGTGCCCAAGATCTGATTCCAACATTCAGCTCTTCTTTTTCTCTGTTACATTCACTATGGAAGTAGCTGAGGACTACAATACACCGTCTTCAGAATTTAAAATGCTCGCTTGCGGGGAGGCAGGAGAGGGAGGGGAGGCAATCCAATGCTTGTAGAGAAAGCATGAAGGCTTGCGTTGGGAATCTCAGACCATATTAAAACTGGACTCATTGGCACATGTCTGGATTCTGAGCACTAAGGAATAGGCAGGAATAAGTGATCCTGGGAACTCACTGGCCAGCTAGTCTATCCAAAATGGCGAGCTCCAGGTTTAGTGAGAAGATCTAACTGAAAAACATAAGGCAGTAGGAGACCAAGAAAGACACCTGACATTGATCTTTAGCCTCTACATGCAGGTACTTATGATGGAGCTACACACACACACACACACACACACACACACACACACACACACACATACACACGTATGCACACACAATGTTAGATGCTATAAACATGTATAAAATGTTCCTACTCCATATATAGAAAAAAATGCATGGGATTTTGTTCCCCTATTGGATCTGCTGTAACAAGTACATTTTATTCATATTCCCCCACGTGTAGAGCACTGTGCTAAGAATGTGGGTTTGCCCATTTTAGAAACGAGGACACCAAGAAGTTATGCATCCATCTCGATGCAGCGAACAAGTGACCGTCTGAATCTAGCTCACCCTCTTCCATATTCAAAGTAGACCCTCCTAATGACAACGTGACACCACCTCTTAGAACTCCGCCATGCTTTACATAACGAGTGGATGCTTTACTGACCTGCACCTAGGAGACGCCCCTGCCAAGTACAGATGCCACCACTGTGCCTGTCATGCTCTCTTGGACCATCAATATGCATGTGTGGAAATGCACACACTGCTGCCGACCTCCACTGCCTTCGGCCAAGCACAGTGCAATGTTAACTACTGCTCCCCGCCTTGGAGAAAGCAGTCTATCAGACCTGAACTAATATATATATATACACCTACCACGTTATCTTCAGGAGAAGAAAGGCCTGGGAGAGCACACTGAAGTACTGGGCAAATGTGCTACTTTCTTGACTGTCCTGCCATGGAAGTATTCAACTTTTGGCAGTAAAGAAAATGAAAAAAGTTTCTCCAAGGCCTCAAGGAATTCAGGAGTTGCAAGGGACACAAGGGGACGGCCCTAGGACAAGCCCATGTATTCTACCTTACATCTCTCCGTTGCCCAGTTTTTAGTGGGAAGCGAAGACAGGGAGTACATCTGACAGCAATGCTTTCCCTGTGGAGTTTCCAACCACATTCACCCCTCAAGCCCCAGATACCACAGCATCTCCCCATGTCACCACCATGACTGGAACAGGAGCCTTGAACAACTGGCAAAGAACACTAATTCATTTACGCTCAGATTGAATTCTTTCTCCTGAAATCTAATATCTTCTGGGTGTGCCAGTAGGGGATGATGGCTATGGAGGTGACTATCTTAGGAAGCTAGATCTGGAGGCATTGAATGGAAAAGCGCACTACCCATGAGCCCCAAGATTTGACTGCAACTCTTTTTATAGTCTGCAGGAGAGGAGCAAATGCATAGGTTTGCTGCCCCCTGCTGGTACACAGGCATCCTCCGTCACAAGAGGACCTCAGAGGGGCTCAAAGGCACTTCAGGTCAGAGAAAAGCACAAAGGCATCACTTGGAGCATGGATTTAAGGAGCATTTGCTTTAAATCTCCTGCACCCTAATCCACATGGGAGATAGATGATTAGAGTGAGGTACCATCATATCAGAAATCTGAATCTATTTCACTAGAGGCCACTAAGGCCACAAAGTAAGAGAGACAGAGCTAAGATGTCACTGATTCACTCTCACATCTTCCAGAAATGGAGCTCAGCCCTTGGTATGCTGGACAGATTAGGAACCTCCCAAGGAAGAAGTGAACACTCTGGTAGCTCCTCTGTTTGATTAGAAAGCCAGAAAAAAAATGGCACAGAGAAGATGATCCTGGAAATGGCACCCACTCCTGCCTCTACCTTCTATTTTCTTTATTGACTTCTAACCTCTGACCCTGCTTCTACCTGTTATGATTCCAGTAGAAGCAACAAGAATTTGAGGAATTAACAGCGTAAAGCATAACAGCATCTGATACACAGGGAGTGTTCCCTGGAGTGCGTGCCTGCCCGTTTGTGTGTTTCTGTCTGCCTCTTTGGCCAGGTGCTTGCAATCAGATGATCAGCGACTAAATCTCAGCATCTACTGAGGAGTCAGGAACTCAGTACAGATAACAGCCAAGGGGCTCGGCTACAGTGGTCAGTGGTGCACAGCCTGTTGTCTAGAACGGCACCCCATTGCTTGTGTCTAGGGAGTTGGTTTTCCTGAGTTCCTGAAGCACAAACACAGGCCTCCTTGAACTGAGGCAGGAGCAAATAGCACAAAGTAACAAACGGGCCATTTCAGCTTCGGGTGACAGTTGGGTAAACTGGGAAAGCAAAACAAAAATAAACTAGGGAGTCCAGTCTTCAGGAGTGAGGGAGACTATTTAGATGTCGGAAGTCACACCCTCTCTCCCCACCTAGTCCAAAAGTAACAAAGGCTGGGCAAGCTGGTCCACATCTACACCAAGTAAATTCTGTGGACAGTAGTAGCTACCATAAGCATGCTATACAATCAGAGACGTCAGGTTTGGAAATCCCCAACTTTGCATTACAATGCCGACAGAGGGGACAGGTGGCAAAATACTAAATGTAGAGCTTAAAACATCAGACAACAGACAACTATACACACAGTCATATAAAGAACTTTATGAACTTTGTATCACGTGCTCTAATGCAAACAAGTGAGGGAGATACAGGATTGAATGGGGTAGGAACAGTGTGGCCGCAATGCACAGTTGCACACAAAGCCAGGGACGAGTTTTTCCCCTCATGAAGGGACTGCACTCGACATTGAAGAGAAAGGGCACCTCTGTATCTGTGTGTTATTTATAATGTGTTTTCGTGGGTGCATTTAAACCCACTAAAGAAATTAAACATAAACTCTTTCGCAATCTCTGTAAACCTTAATTCCTCATTGATCTGCCTATGTAAACCCTCAACTACTAAAATAAACATTCCTTAAACTGAAAAGGATCATGCAGTAACTCCATTCCTGTTTGCACGTGGGAGGCATTACGTGTGTCTTCCTTTCAATATGTTTATGCACCGAATGCAATTCTTAGGCGCTCAAACAGATAAGCAAATCTTAATGACTCAGTTAATAATGTTGAGTTTCTGATCCAGTGAGCATCGTTGAAATTAGTCATCAACATGACACCGAAAGGGGGGGCGGGAGACAAATTAAACGTCAAAAATCAGTTGCATAGCTTTAGGCTCAATATTAGTGTTTCAACAATTTGGTCAGATGCAGTTTCTATGTAAAACATAGGACTGAGCCTCCCCCTAGTCCCCCTCCCCCCTCTCCCTCCCCCTCCCCCACACAAGTTGCTCAGGGGAGCACGACATACACCCTCCCCTCCCCATGTCTACTGAACATCCGCACACAACAGCTCTCAGCTGCCTGTGCACATTCTCTTGTGTTCTGTATTTTATGGTGACTTTCAAAACAGAGTCCACGGCTGTAGTACCTCCTTTGTTGTCACTGGGTCTGCGTTTTCTTTACTTCCCAGGGCTGATCAAGCCCAGGGCCTCGTGTCTGTTAGACATTCCCTGAAGACTGAGTGGCATGTCCACCCAGGCTGCAGTGGCATTTCCAACAAAATCTTCTTAGACTTAGGGAGAGATGTCAGCTTTCCACTTCTCTCTCTCTCTCTCTCTCTCTCTCTCTCTCTCTCTCTCTCTCTCTCTTTCTTTTAATCATAAAGGGAAGTCAGTGTGGCTCCAAGGAGCAGGGTCATCCTATTTCGTGTCCGCTTAAAATAATGCAGGAAGAGGGAAGAGCTGCTTTCAATTCAGACCAAACAGGAACATCCACCCTGCTGGTGGAGTGGTGGTAGAAAGGTTTGCTAATGAACTGCTCCATCAGGCTGGGGTGGTGAATACACTTGACTCAAGGCAGAACTGAGCAAATACTAAGCTAGCATTTCTTTCCTGACCTACATAGAATCTAGCTAAAATCACCTGGACAACTGCCCTGCACATCACAGACGAATCCCTCAGGAAAGGCCTTTGGGCACCTACGTGTCAGATCTGAGAGGACATGTGTCACAGTGAGGTTGTTAGAAGTCAAGACAAAGGGAGGCTCAGGGAGACCTCAGACTGGGCCCTCCTCCCCTGAAAGATGCTGAGAGAGAAACACTTCCACGAGGAAAAAAAGAACTTTTTGTCTTAGCCTCTCACACAGCCACTCTGCCACTTCCGGTAGAATTCCAGCAAAGACCTGATATGAACTGTGCAGAGAATGTGACCCCTCAAAGCCCTTTGAGGGCTCCTTTTCTCTCTGATTCTACTTTTAAAAAAAATATATTTTATTAATTTATTCATATTACATTTCAATTGTTATCCCATCCCTTGTATCTTCCCATTCCTCCTTCCCTCCCATTTTCCCCTTACTCCCCTCCCCTATGACTGTGACTGAGGGGGACTTCCTCCCCCTGTATATGTTCATAGGGTATCAAGTCTCTTCTTGGTAGCCTGCTATCCTTGCTCTGATTCTACTTTTTTAAAGAGCCCTCCTGGCCTTGTTTTTTCTCACGTGAAAATTTTGCCTCTCAAGTATGAAGTAAACTTCGGTTGTGTGGGGCCTCTGAGCTCGGGAGAGGCTCAGGGCTCCGAACTTCTTCTTCCTTTGGGATCCGTACACAACTCATGGGCCTGAAAGGTAAGGAGTGGAAGTGGCTTCTCCTGGTGGGACTATTTTCACGGATGGAGGAAGGAACAAATGTCCACAGCTATAAACGGCCAACAGAACCTGAAGGATGAGTTAAGCTCCAGAGGCATTGATGGGGGCGTAGGAAACAAGAGCTTTTCTGCTCTGTTATCACTGCTGGAGGCCAAGGATAAATTCTGCCCTGAGTGGATATTTATAAATTCCCAGTGGGTCAGCTAGGGGTGGTTTCTGGATGACAGCCAAACCTGCTGCTTGGTGTCTTTTCCATGGTGCATCTGGACTATTATAGAAAGGAATTCCTAGTCTAAAACAGAGTAGCAGGCACCAGGGTTACAAGCAAGCAGGAGCTGCAATCCTTCCTTCCCTGCATGGGGAAAAAAGAGTTTTGATGGAAGATCCAGGCTTTGCATACACTGCCAACTAAGCCACGTGCCCTAAATTGTTATCCTGTGACACTGCTATCTGCACCTAACAATCCCTTCCAGCCCTCTACTTCTAGAAGCTTCTAGTTTTGCATTTGCTCATTTAACCAATAAGGGTATGGGGTGTGTCCAATGTGCTGCAAAGTCTGAGTTCTAATGTTCTGTCTGAGCACTCTATTTTTTTTTTACCTTCTAGCTCTTGTGCTTATGAATTATGGTTTCCAATTTTTGTTTTTAATGGGACTCCAGTGTATGAGAGTGTGTGTGCCTCAGAATCTGTATGTGTTTCTTGTGCTTTTTCTTTGACTCTTTTTGTTGTTGTTGTTGTTGTTTTGTTTTGTTTTGTTCTATTCTGGGCCTTTTCTCTCATTTCTTTAAATGCCTATTTGTAGTCTAATGAGAGAAAAACATAAAGAGTGAATTTGTGGAGTTGGGGACAGAGGGAGGATCTAAAAGGAGTTGTGAAAGGAGAAATCACAATCATAATATATTGTATGGAAAAAATCTATTTTCAATAAATACCCAGACTGCTCCCTCAAGTATCTAAGCTCTAACAAAGCTTCAATTTTAGAAGGAAAATAATGTTCATACTGAAAGTGTATATATATATGAGAGAGGAGAGAGAGAGAGAGAGAGAGAGAGAGAGAAAGGGAGAAAGAGAGAGAAAACAGTGAATTTTGTTGGCCTGAAAAATCCAAAAGGTGCTGCAGACACGGAGTGGATATTTAATCTGAAATTCAAACTGTTGGGGAAACTGTCAGGCCAGCCACAGCAGAGGCAGAACATGTTAAAGCAGATGAATCACATGATCTAAAAGCCCGAGACAGCAGAGATCCAGGGAGCCACACTATCTGTGGCTACCCACATTTCTTATTTCTCTGCTAGTGGAATCTTGGAAGACAATTCATTTCAAAGAAATGCATTTACTCAACTTAGAGAGTGAGGATCCTGGACCAGGAAAGCTGTGTCCTTGCAAGGCTTATCAGTAGCGGCCACCTCTAGACTCAGTGAACTAAAGCAGTGAATAATACTTTTCACAGGGTCTACCAGAAGTGCTGCTGAAAGGGGACAAGGACATGAGTAGGAAGGCAGCTATAAGTAGTTGTGAGCTCCGCCCCACCCTGAGGACAGTAACAGCGAGATCTGGCACAATGCCAGCTATAGACACATGGACCCCAGTCGTGACGTCTTCTTGCATTACTAAGACGGTCTGGTGCTGTGCTCCTGTGCCATCTAGAATCCTGCTATCCACTAAAATTTTTAAATTACACAAGAATGTGAGTGAACAAATCAGTGAAGTGTCAGAATACAAAGTTAGTGTTATTACACAATGCACATTCGTATAACTATGTTTTCCCCTCTATTATATTGTAGTAATGAAAAATAATGTACAGGCATAGGTGTAGCTTAGTTTCAGTAACATATTTAGGAAAAAATTTAAATATTGGTTCCTAAGTAATGTTAGCTTTTCTACAATATCTAGCAAGGAAACCTGCTTTATGCTGCTTTGTGTGTGAGCCCTCTCTTGAAAGTATACAATGCTATTATTTGTTTTTCTCCAAAACCAATTCAAATAGTTTGATGACCAGACCTATGGGAGAAAACAGACATATGTACACGTCCAGGAAAAAATGAGCGAAGAACTGACTTGTTCGTGTGAATATGTCTCAGAAAAAGAAAGAAATCATTTTTTCCAGTTTAACACTACTTGATAGATACTAATTAACTAACATCAAAATCCAGCTGATTAATTTATGTCAGACCATGTAAATTTAAATGTCTTATTTAGAAGAAATAGCCTCTAACTAAAAAAGGTGGAAATATACTCCACACTATTCAGGATCTTTGGATCCAAGAGTGACGGACATTGATTTGCTCAGATATTTCTAGAGTCTATTCTACATGTCAGGGACTGTTATAGTGCTAAAAACAGAGTCATACACCCAACATACAGAAAGGACAGCCTCCCTGTTTCTCATATCCCAAGCTTTTCCACCCTTCTGATTCCTCATTGTTTCTCTTTCCTCACTCCAGCTGGCTTGCTCACCCTAGAGTGGGGTGTGTTTGGATGGAGAGGCTGTTCCTGTGGACCACTCCCTACTCAGTTCCTCCCTCAAAAGTAAAGGGCAAGTACTCCTGCTGACCTGCTTTGGAGAGTGAATAAGCTGGGGGGGGGGGATGTCACCTAAAGGATGCCACCCTTGAGGACATCCCATATCCATTGAGGCCCCATAAGGACCATGATATTATCAGAGCTCATCAGTTGAGCCTCTCTCTGTCTCTGTCTCTGTCTCTCTCTGTCTCTGTCTCTCTCTGTCTCTGTCTCTCTCTCTCTGTCTCTCTCTGTCTCTCTCTGTCTCTCTCTCTCTCTCTCTCTCTCTCTCTCTCTCTCTCTCTCTCTCTCTCTCTCTCTCTCTCTTTCTCCATCTCTCGTATTAATGACTCTTGAGAAGAATACTTCCTATGTGTTGTGTATGTAACTCTGTTCCTAGCACCTGGGACAGCACCTGGAATACAGAATAGGTTTTAGAAATATTTGAACAAATGTCTGTCACTCTGCCCCAGGGGACAGTGTAATTTCTGGAACTAGAGGGGATGAGATGTGTAGATTTTTAGGAAAGAGTGGGAAAATAGCAACCACAAGGACATCAGGACTCGGCAGCTCCTGCCATCTGTTGATGCACTAGAAAGGAAATCACAAGAAGCTGAGATGAATACATTGACAATGGCTAAATATAAAAGGCAGAATACTGGGTAGCAAAACAGATTCTTATCAGCTTGGAAGCAGAAAAAGCTGTGAACTCCATGGAGGAACAACCAGGGTCTGTGGAAGATTAAGGCCAAGGAAGACAAACTGGCTATTCCACAATCAAAGCGTTGATTAGAAAAAGAACAGGATGTGCATGTGTGGGGCGGGGACACCCAGGTTAAAGGACTAGAGGATCTTGAGTCTCCAGACTGACGCAACCTTATGCCTATGAATGTGGCCCAACCCCCCCTCAGTTATGGGGTGTCATTCAATTTTGCTTCAGGATCATGGCAGACATCCTCTCCACACAAAGGAGCACGCGCCCTCTCATGACTTGTCCCGCTTTCCTTCCCATCCACTTGACCAATAAATGTGGTTAAGTCATAACAGAACTCAGTTGAGAACATGCTGAAGTAAAGCATGGAGTTTATCCTGAAGTTAACTGCATGATGCAGACATGGCCAGAAATCTAGAAATGGAACTTGATTTTCGGTGTTCTAGGCCAAGGTGGATCAAAACAATCTGGATAAACATTGTTAATTTGAGAGTAATTTGTTATTACACAGCACTTAATACTTTGGCAAGGATGCCTTGGAAATGGTCCAAACATGTGGCTAAGTTAAGCTCTCAGAATATGAATAAGATAACAGCCAATAACGAAATAATAATGTAACAATTACCATAAGGCAAAATGGCAGAAGGGATGCCCAAAACATGAAGATGGTATCTATTCAGAGCCAGAAAATCTACCAGGTTATTGTTTCATAGGAAGGTTATATGATAACAAAGCAATAAGGAATCTCTAGTTCAAGGAGCAACAGCTTGGTAGTGTTATCTCCACACAAGCCATAGCCCAGTGCAAAAGGTGCAGAAATTGATTCACAAGGCTTACCAACACCAAAGCATACTGCGTCTTTGGAATGATGGAGGCCATGTTGCTCAGCACTTAGCAAGGAGAAGGCATATAAAGTGTAATGAGTGCCAATAAAATGGTGACAAGTGAGGGCCTGATTCGTGGAGATGATCACAGGAAACAGCTCCCCTGAGAGAGAGCAAAATGGCCAGTCCACAAGGGTACCAGTGCTACTATCAGAGGAAATGCAAACTGGCGACTCAGGAGTCTGGAAGCTGTCCTCCTCCACAGTCACTAGATCTGAGCCAGGTTCTAGAACGAGGAAGACTCCAGCACCATTTCCAGGAACAAGCATCCCAGGCCCTTCCCAAAGAAACAGGATGATGTCAAGGACTGTTGAAATGCTAAGTTTAAATATTCATTCTACATGAATGACTGGTCAACAAAAATATAGAAACCTCAACTCTGGAGAATTCCACACAGCCAGCCCAGGCCCAAGACTCCCAATGAGATTAACCGAGAGGCTCCTCTTCTGAATTCGGTTGCACCGTTCCTTTCACAGATATGTGTTGCCTAATTACCTGTGTCATCTGGGATTTTTTTTCTTTGTTTTTGCTGACTCTCTGATAAAAACATGACAGCCTTCATAGACAGAAATCCCCCTAAATAAAGAGTGAGAAAATGATAGAAATAAATGTAATAGTTTCAACTATAAAGAATGATAATGTTAATAAGGGGAAAATGGGAGGGAGGGAAGAATGGGAGGATACAAGGGATGGGATAACCATTGAGATGTAACAAGAATAAATTAATAAAGGAGAAAAAAATAAAAAAAAGAATGATAATGTTTATGTCATTTGCAGGAAAATGAATGCAGCTGGAGTTACTCATATCACGTGAATCAAGCCAGCCTCAAAAAGACAAATACTCTATATTCTTTTGTATTTTTACTTATTTATTTAGGTTTTGAGACAGGGTTTCTCTGTGCAGCCTTGGCTGTCCTAGACTCACTTTGTAAACCAGACTGGCCTTGAACTCACAGCAATCCACCTGTCTCTGCTTCCCCAAGTGCTGGGATTACAGGAGTGTGCAACCATGCGTGGATATGTTCTATATTCTTAGATGTGGTTCCAGAGCTTATATCCAAAAACCGATGTGTGTATACATGACATGGGAGTGGAAACTGTCTAGGAGGAAAAGGACTAACAGAGATGGGGAGAGGGAAGGGAACAGGAGGTATGGAAAGCACCTTACTTGTGCAAAGATGTCCTTATTTAACGCTGCACCACATACAACGAGATGAAAAGCTTTTTTAAAAGAATGAGAGGGTGTGTTTAGACGGTCTGGGGGCACTGCACTGAGGGTGGATATCCTTCACACTCAGCAGATATGGGTTCAAATGTCTAGCTGGCAAGTGGCTTCCCATATTTGAATATTAGTTTCCAGATAGAGATGAACACCACCAAGCACAAGGCTTGGGCTAAATTCTGTGTGTATGATGTGTGCACTGTCATATGCATTATATGTGCATGTGTGTATGTGCATATGTATGTGTATAAAATTCAAAGTTGCATCCCCTGTCAACTGCTGCCCATCTTTCATTCTGTGTTGTAAACATATCAATAAAAAATATAAGCCGGGCGTGGTGGCGCACGCCTTTAATCCCAGCACTCAGGAGGCAGAGGCAGGTGGATTGCTATGAGTTCAAGGCCAGCCTGGTCTACAAAGCAAGTCCAGGACAGCCAAGGCTACACAGAGAGACCCTATTTCAAAAAACAAACAAACAAAAAATACACACACACACACACACACACATCACCCACTTTTCTCCATCTTCTACTTACAGTCTAATCCAAGTACTTTGAGAAACTTGCCCCTCTGTTCCTTCAAGCTGCTATGTTCTACAATTATTAACGGCAAAACCAATGGACACCTTTCCGTCTGTGTTTTATTTGACTTCTGAATGGCCTTCCACATGGACCTCCTTCTTGCTTGGCATCTATGACTGTATGCACGTATGGGCACACACACACACACACACACACACACACACACACACACACACACGCACACGCACACGCACACAGTGTTATCATTCTTATCAATGCCTGGATTCTTCTGTTATTCATCCTGCTCTACAAATCTCAAAGTGCTAAAGACACACTCTAGCAGCCTTCAAAGTTCAACATGGACAGAAACCCCACAAGAAGCATACTAAAGCCAAGGGGCCTCTCTTCCCCACCGGGTTCCCTAGCTCTGGAATGGAGACCAGGGGTTACATTCCTAACAAGTTCCTAGGGGAGATGCAGTTGGCCACAGGACCACAAACTGGGCCTATCATAAACACTTCCGGACATGTGATCTAAATTTTGACAACACTATTTGAATATTCCCCAGGTATACCCATGCCTCATGATCCAAACCTGATTTCCTGAACTTGTACCTAATTTGTTTCTTTTCCAGATAGTAAAATCAGCCACTTGCTGAAGTCAGAAACTTGACGTCCCCTTTGGTTACTTGCTACCCCTCTCTCGTCCTCGTAGAACTAGTTCCTAACGCCTGGCTTTCTCCACACTTACATTTCCATAGCCTTCACCACTACCACCACCATCACTACCACCATCACCAGAGTCATACGTCTGACTGTAGCCAACCAGCCTCCCAGGAGCTATACACCCAACCATGCTTGCCATGTCTGCCAGAAGGATCTTCTCTAAGTGAAATTATCCCATGTTTTCTTATGGGTTGTTGTTGTTGTTGTTTACTTGCTTGCTTTTTATTAATTACTCATTTTACATATGGGTCATAGCCCCCTCCCTCCTCTCCTCCCAGTCTCACCCTCCCTATTTCCCCTATCCCCCCTCCCTTATTCCTCAGAGAAGGGGACCCCCCCACCCCCCCACCCCAACATACCAAGTTGCATCAGGACTGAGTGCATCCTCTACACCCGCGTCCTCACGAGGTAGCCTCACTAGGGCAAAGTGATCGAAAAGCGGGCAACAGAGTCCATGTACTTTTTTTTTTTTTAAAATTCAAAGTCCAAAGTGTAGCCGGAGGCTGTTGGCGTCCCTCCAGCCTCATCTCATGCTACCATCCAGGAAGCACCAGCCGTGTTTAGCCACCTCCGTTCTGTACAGCTTTAGTTCTGTCCCTTTCTCTGGGGTGCATGCGGTGCGTTTCTATCCCCTCTCGCCATCTCCACTCTATCTGACGACTCCTAGTCTTCATTGCTTCTCAGTGAGTTTGCCGGGAAACTCTGTAACAATGTTCAAGTTCTGCAATTTAAAACACTTGTATTTGTCCTTCATGGTTCTTATCCAAACTATTGTTATTAAGTGATGTTCCACTCAGTGCTGAATGGCAAAAAGCAGAAATGATAACAAGGTGAATAATAAACACCAGGTTTCTCTCATTTGCACTTCAAAGACAACCAACACTCAACAATTATTTTTGAAATGATAATTTTGTTTGGAGACACAAAGAAGTCACTATCCCTGAACTTAGAGAGACCAAGAGAAGCTGCACAAAACAAGAGACATTTGAGCTAAGCTTAATCAACAAAGCAAAAACAGTGTAGAGGCGTTTGCAGGAGAAGAAAATCTTGATAGAATTTTCTTGGACTAGCCATTCCGAAAAGAGTTGTAGCATTCTGACCTGGCTCTTCGGTCCCAAGTATTTCTTCAATATTCTAAGGAAGCTGTGAGAGGTCCCCGAGAGCAGCGTCCCTGTTTTGAAATTTTCATATCCCAATTAAAGTCCTGTTCTTTTTATGCTTGAGTCTAGCCACAAAGTGACAAGGGTGTGTGTGTGTGTGCGCGCGCGCACGCTGATGGTGGTGGTGGAGGTGGTAAAGGAACCTATCTGGCATACCATCAATCCTGTCCTCAAATGAGAGTCTGTATTTTAACATACTCAAAAGAACTTGGGGATTTTGGGTTTAATTCCTCCTCCTCCTCCTCCTCCTCCTCCTCCTCCTCCTCCTCCTCCTCCTCCTCCTCCTCCCCTGGAGAGACATAGTTGATTGAAAAGGGGAAAATTGAGTGTAGCTCACCGCCAAACTAGCCTGCAAAAATAAAGAACAAATGTGCTGGGGTAAAAGCTAAAACAGGACCTTTTGATGGGTAGGGATTTGTTTCTAGCTTTTCAAGCTGCATAATCGGCAAATGCGCCGCATCCTGTAATACTGCCCTTTGTCCCGGGGGACGTCTCCCGGACAACTGACTCCAACGTGGACCTCCTGCAGTCGCTGCCTTAAATAAACATGCTTCATAGACAAAAGTTGTGTGACCTTCTCTCCACTGTCTCTCTTCTAAGTTTTAGTACAATCGATGTATATTCAGCCACGAAAACTATTGTGAGCCGTTCGGCGTCCTTGGCAAAGCACGCTTTAACTACAATGGAACATCGCCACCTAGTGTTCAATGGCTTGTGCTGCAGAGAGTCGCACAGAAGAGAGACTAACCAGAGACCTAGACTCCATCAGTGAGGCCCCCAAAGCCTGCAAAGGGCAAAGCAGCAGGGAAGTGAGAAGCACGTCGGAGCCACCAAGACGTATTCAAATGAATCCATTCCAAAACTAATGCCAACAAGTCACCACGAGTCAGTAAAGATATTGCCAGCTTGAAAATTCTGGAGAGATGGCTCAGAGGGGCTGGAGGTTAAGGAGCACTGCTTGCTCTTCGAAAGGCCCTGAGTTCAATTCCCAGCAACCACATGTGGCTCACAGCCATCTATAATGAGATATGGTGCCCTCTTCTGGTGTACAAATAGGCAAAATACTGTGTACATAGTAAATAAATAAATAAATCTTTAAAAGAAAAAAAAAAGAAACTTCTACTAAAGTTTGCTAAGATATCCTTAAGACTTGTACCTTGCCTAAGAGCTTATTCCCATTTGACCAATAAAAAGCCCTCACACGTGCGATAGGCGTGGCTAAGGTTCCTGGGCTTTGGGGGACAGAGAGAATCTTGGGAGAGAGGAGACTGGAGGAGAAGAGCAGGAAGGAGGAGGCAGGAGCCAGGGGTTAGGAAGGGAGAAAGCACGTGGCTGGGGTAGATGGAGATTTGGCCCAGATGATGATAATTAGCAAGTATTTGGGATTATGGATGCGAGGTGGCTCGATAGGAATTATTATTAGAAGCAGATGGCATGGGATTGGGGCAGGGATCCCATACCTTCCCCAATATGGGATGAGGTGTAGGGGATTAATAGCTGCCTTGCCCCAGGCAGGCAAAAAGAACAATATGCATAAAATTAAATTTAAGTAAAATTCAGTAGTGGTTTTTATTATCTTTTTTCCCTTACATTATGGATGATTTTTTTTGTACAAACATCAATGTCATCAGTAAGTTGTGATTTCTATTGGATTACAATGCAACAAAGTTGTATAACTTCATTGCAACTCTGACCCTCATCTATATTTAAAATGTTCCACGGGAGATACAACTCCCCTGTCCTCAGGGGTAACACTCCCTGCCCATAGGCAGACACATGAACACTCCAATGCATATATAAATGTGAACACGTGGACATAATGTCCTGCACACATGTACACATATATACTCACTGTCCACAGCATACACACACTTGTGTGTACAAGCACACACATTCATATGCACACATGTCCACTTAAACACTCGAGTGCCCACGGATATTCATACATACCAAATTGTATATACAGGCATACTCACATTACACATAAGCACTGTGTATATGCACACATACATATAATTGCATAGCCATAGGCATGTGTGCATATAAATATATATGCATCAACATGTACAAATATACACATTCTCATATGTGAATGCTCTATATCCCTGTTCAGCATATGCAAGTACATGCACACACATACACACAGCTGTACCCAATTGGTTTCAAGATCGTGGGGAATGAAAAATGTAGCAACATACCTTGGGCTGCATCAGAGCTGAGACCTGTCCTGCTGTAGGTGCCCACTGCATGCCCAGCTACTTCAGGCCGAGGATATACCTGGTACAGCTCAGGCCTCCTGTGGCCACTGACACCTTTCCACTATCCCTAAGCCCAGTGCCCTTTCCTGTTCTTCTCTGGACTACATAAACTTCTATCCCCATTTCAAAGCCAATAGAAATCTTCTTCCTGCTTTTTTTTTTTTTTTTTTTTTTAAGCTTGCCTAGAATTTTATCCTGTTGCCTATCTGGAATACAGGCATTCATTCTCTGCTATACTCATGTCCCAAATACAGTCAGCCTACAGATGGAACATTGTATTTAACCCAAACCTGACCCTTCCATGTGGCGGGGGGGGGGGGGGGGGGAAGCATTCTGTCTGGGAAGAAGTTGCCTTGGTGACAGGAGCACTCTCCAGCATCACACCAAGTAAACCAGCAAGACAGTCGCTCAGCAAGCTAGAGGTGCTGGGTGGATCATCCCAGGCCTCAAATCCTGGTAAGGGGGGTGGGGCGTGGAGAATGATCACCCAATTTTTAAAAATTCTTTCCCCTTATTATCGATATATTATTGTTTTTTAAAATTACATGTATTATCCGTATTATCGGTATTACCTGTAGGCCTGGCTAGTGATCAATTAAGACACAGACACTTATTATATTTTAAAATAGCCTTGGTTAACCTGGGGCAGGGCAGATATCAATCTTTTAAACTCCTTTTCATAGTAGGGCCTCAGGCATGGGATCCCTGCCCCAATCCCATGCCATCTGTTTCTAATAACTTC
>NC_140489.1:42830122-43285122 GCF_964271855.1 Acomys minous
CAGCCAACAAACTCTATTACTTATGCAAATAAACCAAAGTTGCAAAACCTTTCATTTAAAACTTATTTTCTGTTTTTCTGTTTCTTATAATTTATTCATATTACACTTGTATCTTCCCATTTCCACCCTCCCTTCCTTTCCCACCCTATTCCCCTCCCCTAGACCTGTGACAGAAGGGGACCTCCTCCCCTACCATATGACCACAGCCTATCAGGTCTCATCTGGATAGCCTGCTTCCCCTTCCTCTGTGTGCCCATGCTGGACCTCCCCACCAAGGGGAAGTGACCAAATCAGGAGCCCCAGACTTCATGTCAGTGGCAGTCCCCACTGCCCCCACAACTGTGGAGAATGAGCTGCCCATTGGCTAGATCTGAACAGAGGGTCTAGGTTCTCTGCAATATTTTTTTTTCTTACAAGATGTCACCAGGTCCTGGCCCCCGGCTGCCTGGACAGCTTCCCTCTGCTCTCTGCTCTCTGCTCTCTGCCTATGTGGCCCGTCTCAGTGCCCTGCCCAAGATCAAGGCCTTTCTGTCCTGTCCTGACCAGGTGAACCATCCCATCAATGGCAACGGCAAACAGTAGTGGATGGAGGAGACAGAAGCTGTTTGTTGTTCCCCCCTTTTTTAGGTCTGATAAAGCTTGTAAGACAGAAAAAAATAAAAGCCACATAGAACAAAAATCACAGCTATCTGGTCTGTACATGTGAAATGTGAATGTGGCAGTTTGCTCTTAAAAGAATAAAATGATTTTGTAACTTAAAACAAAGTAAATGCTAGGCAGTCCAGTTCAGTGAGGTCCAGAGTCATTAAGGAAACATTCGTTCCATCGAGTCACCTCTGTGGATGTCTGGTTATGCCCTGAAAAGCAGGAATGGAGTAATGAGGTCGAGGCTTGGTTTCACAAAGATATTAGTCTTCACCTGGTGGAGGGGAACATAGCACGGGTTTCTACCATAGCTGCTTTTTCTTCTTGATCATAGAGGGAATAAAAGACTTTTATACAGCTGCCTCTACCAAATCTAAAAACAGTGGGGGTGCCAGTAAGGGGATTGCTGTGGGTGTCTTCACCTCACTCCTCACTGGCTGTGCCATTTTCATGATTGCCACAAAACCCAGAGCCAGAAGAGTCCACTTAGTAAAGGTACCCCAGTGACCCTAACAGCCCCTCTGAGGGGAGGCTGTGGGAGCTGCCATGGGATGAGAGTCATGAATTTCAGAGCTGGCCTTCCATTCCCCTCACATCAGTGGATGTTTTGAGTCTTCGCTTTCCTACAAGGTATGTCTTCTTTGATATATAACCATGTCAAACTCATGAAGGTATGCTGGGTTAGACAGCACACTCAAGGCCAGAGACTGAGAAGGCTGAGAAGGCAGCCATACTTATCCATTCAGGAGGGCAGGGCCTTTAGTCAGACAGCTGGCTAGAGGAAGGTTTTATTCTAAACAGTGTAAGACTGACAAAAATTGCTCTAACTCCTTGTCACCATGCCTGCCGTCTGAGAGTGTTTCATTCTACCATAATAAACTATCTGAGACTGGGTGATTTATAAACAACAGAAATTTATTTCTTGCAGTGATGAAGGCAGTGAAATCTAAGGTCAAAATGCTGATAAATTCCATCTCTGACTCCAAGGTGGTGGCTGTACCATGGGGTCTGTCCTCTTCCAGAGAGGAGCACAGATCAGAGAATGAAAGCTGTTTTTACAAGGTGTGTGTGTGTGTGTGTGTGTGTGTGTGTGTGTGTGTGTGTAAACATTAGTCCACAATGAATCTTTGTGATATAAACACCTGTCATTAGACCCTAGCTCCCAACACCGTTGCCTTGGGATCAAGAAGGGATTGCATTCTGCAAAAGCACTGCCTTGCCTTCCTCAAGGGGACCTCACAGGTTTCATTTATCTAGGTCTTCCCTGAGCATCTGAACTCCTAAGCTGGACCAACTCTATCAGGCCAATGTACAGGCCCTGATGGCCATTGGCTGACAGAAGCAATGCCTATTCTTTCTTGTGTCTAGTTCATTTTACATTATGAGGGAATCTGTCTCCTATAGAGGTCCCATATCTGATTCAACCACAGTGGAGGCTACTCACAACTCGGCCTGTCATTTGACGTTTGCTTTCTACCACCCGCCTTTTTGAGATAAATGTTTCGTCTTGAAAGCCACATCTCCCCCACACTCAATCTGTGTGAATGAGAAGGCTTCGGGCTGTGCTCACATTCTCTCCCCAAGTGCCCAAACCCATTCAGAAACACCTAGCATTCTCCTGCCTTCTTCTCTCAACTCAACTCGTCAGGTCGTTATGAATCCATCTGACTCTGCAAAGTCCCTCCTGCCTTCCCACTTCCCGCCACACTCTCCCAGGCTCGAAAGCCAGTGCCCTGGCTCTTCAGCTTGTCCTCTTGTCTTCATCTGATGCCCTTTCCACGCTCTCTCAGGCTAGAATGCTTGTTATTCTGTTTGGTACAGTGGTTCTCTGCTGCCACCTCAAGCACAAGTTCTTTTTTACTTTTAAGTACCTCAAAATAGTCAAAGCTAAATTCCTCCCAACAGCTAACTTGTGCTACCCTAGGAAGCGGCTGCTTTCTTTGCTAATGCCCTCCACCCTCCCCTTCTCCCACACCTAGCACTACTTTTTGGCTCTGATACCCAGAAGTCCATCTCTGCCCATGCTCTGATCTTGGCAGTCAGCAAGCTCACCCGGTGTCCATTCTCTCCAGAGAATTGAGAGCATCCATCTTCCCCTTCAGATAGTGAGATGCTTGTCCACAGTCCCTCTACTTGTCCACAGGAGGATGCTGATTGCAGTAATGGTAGAGAGCATTGACTCACAGCCGCACAGAGCCCACCCTGGCCACATCTTCCAAGGGCTCCGTGTAGGTTAACCTCGTGAAGCAACTCTGTGAAACAAACACCGCTGTTCTCATTTTTACACACAAGAAAACATGCTGGGGGTGATTGAGAAGGTAGATTTTATTGGCGGTGAATGGAAAAATGGAGACTGAACCCAGGGGTGCTGAAGACAACGGTGATGATGAGCAACGGCGTCTTAAGGAACAACAAAGGAACTGCAGGTGCTAACCCTAGTGCCAACAACTCGTGTGTCTGCCCCACTTCTCAGCACTGGTTTCTCTGTGACCCCAGGCTGGGGTTGTAACTTCTGCTGCCTCCTTTCCCTGACTGCAGGGCTATTCCCAGCTTGGAGTCTTCCCTGCCTCTCCTGCCTGTGTCAGCAGCCTAGATTTTATGCCTACCTTCCATCCTGGGACGGACTCTTCTCCAGCGTCTCCAGTCACTACTTCATGTTTCTTTTTGTTCCACTTTTTTTTTTCCTCCTCAGCTACCATTCACAATGTGCTGTGTTATACCACATGCACTGGCTAATTTTCTTTGTGAAGGCCCCTTTATCAAATATGTGTCTCTCTCTATATAAAGATGTACATATACATGTGTTTATTTATAACTGCTTACATATAAGACCTCACTAATCACCACACCAACAGCATCTTGTATTTATTTGGCCTGTGTCATTTTATGAGACAGGCTCTCACATTGACCGTGCTGGCTTAGAGATTGTTACGTGGCTCAGGGTGGCACTGAACTCCACATCCTCCTGCTTTCATTTCCCATTGTTCCAGGATAACAGGACACAAGTTTATAAAGCAGTATGCCAGTAGGAGTGTGTAAAATCATCTAAAATGTTCAGTCGAAACCAAAAATCAGTGAAAATACATGAAGTGAGAGTAGCACTCATTTCAGCCATCTGTCTGAACGGCTCTACCACCCTTAGAGCAAAGGCATGGAAGGAAAACCCACTAAGTTTTGGGATTGCGCCCAGGAGTCTTTTCTTCTAAATATAGAAACAAATATTTAAGTCCCTGGTGCCTTTGCACCAGCTGTCCGGGTTGCTCCCATGATTCTTCCTTTCCACAAGGACACTGCTTCTTCTGCCTGGGCAGAGAGCTCTCTTCCCCTATGCTGATGCAATCAATTCGCTTCCATTCAATTATGCAGGGATCCAGGAAAGAGTGAAGCACTCAGGCCAGACACAGCGAATTGCTTAGCGTTTTAGAACGTTTTCCAGATCCTAATGGCCCCTCAGTGACATCAAAGTGGAGAGTTTCTGTAGTTGCTTCGTCTTGAAAGGCCAGCAGAGACAGTGGTTGCTAGTTTATTTAAGTTCCTTAATTATTTACTATCAATACAGTCACTATTCTTGGAGAGTTTGACATGAAAGAGAAGCTTAGCCTAGACAGATCTTATAAAAACAAGGCAAGAGGGATACAGGTGAACTGCCAGGATATAGTTTGCCTATCCACCATGACCACAGACTTGCCCTGGATGTCTATAGTGGTGTTATACTGACAGTTGAGCCTCAGCCAACTCCAGGAATGATGTTGACCATCTGGGCTGTACATCTGCCCAGAGGCCAGTAGCCATGGCCTTGAAGCCCCTTGGATTAAGTCTTCCCAGAAGGAGTTGAAGTGAGGGTGACATCATTTTAATTTGATAATTGATTGTCATGTATTTTTTATACCAACTGATGAAATGGAGATTGTGAGGCAATAGACTAAGCCTCTATATTTTGTGTTCCTCAGGAGCTATCAAAAGACCATGAGAAAGGTTGTCTGGGTGGCTCTGCGCTTCAGTAATGCTTTTATCTTTATCTTCATTTCGTGTAATGATTCTACAATGCTTACATTTACATAGCACCATTTACAGACCTTTCTAAACATCATGTTCATGAGGTGAGAGTATAAGCAGCTTCCGGGTAAGTGAGTGCTTGAAGAGAATTATCACCATGTGGAACTCATGAAAAAAAATATATAAAAGACCTACCCCAGCATGGAGAAATAGCATTGGTGACATGGTCACTCACTGTCTATGGTCTGACTTGTGGACACTTTCCTAGATCCATGTTATTTGTATGGGTCAGCTGTTCTTGGGTTACTAAAATAACTATGTATTTAAACAAATCTAACTGGATGTGTGCAAGAAAAATACTGTTTGCTTGTAAACACCTTAACCTGGCTATTTGTGTGTGTGCCCCACGCAGCCATGGCTTATAGGAAACTTGGCTGTCATTTGTTGACAATGCCAGTAACAAATACTAGAGAGAGAGAGAGAGAGGAAGAATGCATCTCTCTGGTGCTTCTCTGCCTATTTCTCCTGGTAAATATGCCATCAAGAAACAATGGGCGGGCTGGAGAGATGGCTCAGAGGTTAAGAGCATTGTCTTTTTCCAAGGGTCCGAGTTCAATTCCTAGCAATCACTTGGTGGCTCATAACCATCTATAATGATATCTGGTGCCCTCTTCTGGCATGCAGGTATACATGCGGGCAGAATACTGTATACATAATAAATTAAAAAATATTCTTTTAAAAAGAAGAAAAGAAAGAAACAATGGGCACCCCTGTTGAGTTAGCTAGGAGGAGAGCAACCATCCTTGATGCTGAAATCCACAGACTATTAAGTCTTGTTGTCAGTGACTCCTGCAAAGAAAATGCACCATGGGATGGACACATCTTGCAAGCCATTAAGCAAACACTGCATTGAAGTGAAGTAGAGCCGTCCACTTTTAAAAAGTGACCTCTGGAATTCAGAGACATACCACAGCTGCCACATGCAGGATCCCACCTCCCCTGCTTCACAAAGGGGTCCACATTTCACTAGTGAGAAAATTTTATTAGTAACATGTCAAATACTCCATAAAATACAATTATCATTCTTCTTCCTCCCAGCTTAAAAACAAAAACAATCCAACCAAAACTTTAAACCATGACCCAAATATTTTTAAATGTGAAAAAGACATATTTTAGGTTATGTAACAGATACACATTTCCCCAAATAAATGTTGTAGAACGCCATCTGCTCCACATCTGAGTGAATTCCCACAGAGCCAGACTTCTGCTGGTCCTTCTTCATTAGTGGGTTATTATGACACTGTATTTCACAATCGCGAGAACTCATGACCAGAAGAGAGCATGCTCAAACTAGACAACTTAGCCCCTCCACCCTTTTACTGTGACCTCCCCAACCTAAAGAGAAAGGTGCAAGGTCAGGGTGGGGGTGAGGAGTCCCTGGCAGATCAGGATCTTGTAAAGAGCAGAGCTCAAATGGAGTTGGAGACAAGAGGTGAAGGAAACAAGCTGGGGGTCAAATTTCTAGCTTGGGGTCACCAACACCCAGAATCCTAGGTTTAAAACACAGGGTAAT
This sequence comes from Acomys minous, assembly GCF_964271855.1. Lineage (NCBI taxonomy): Eukaryota > Metazoa > Chordata > Mammalia > Rodentia > Muridae > Acomys > Acomys minous. The sequence goes on from NC_140489.1 coordinate 42,836,337, forward strand.
TTGTACTATTGGTACAGGGTTACAAGTAAGAGATCCTCTAAGTGTTAACCCTGGGAACTTTTATACCGCTCCAGGTTGCAGTGGAGCCCCCCTAGTGCCAGGGCGATTGAAGGGAGCCAGCCGTCCCCCTGGCTGATGAGAATGGGCCAGTACTCTACCTCTCTTCCTCTAAAGCCCTTGGTTTGGACCCAAACTTCTAGCCATCAAAATCAATTTCCATGCATGTTACACTGTGTTATATTTGTGACTATTTGAGACAAAAGATTTTATGGTTTTGGGATATTTATTTTTGCCTCTTTTTCCCCCTTGAGGCAGGGTCATCACATACCGCCCAGGCTGATCTCAAAGTCACTATGTAGCTGAAGAGACCCCAAGCTCCTGACCCTCTTGTCTCTACCACCCAGATGCTGGGACTGCAGATGTGTAGTACCATACCCACTTTGTTTTATATTTCTTAAAAGAAAAAAAAAACTGGCTATGAAAAACAGACATGAACATCCATGTGTAGGCTTGAATTAATGTTTTCATCTTGAAATTACAAATAACCTTTCTACGCAAAACTGCATTTACAGGGGAATATTGAAAAATGAAGACTTGGGTCCCAGTGAAGAACTGCAAAACAGACCATGCATGTTCAACAAGAGCCCTGGGGAACTGAATGTCCAAAGGGATTTCAGAAGTATGAACGCAGAGGAATGTTCTTAACTCAGCCAACTGTGTAAACTAAGCCTTGAGGAGAGACAGAATCCCCTCCATGTGGAAACTTTGTCCTAAAATGTAACAATTTTTAGACACAATTCACATTTTCTTTTGAAAAAAAAATTGCATTTGTCATGTTGCTAATGTATGGTAATGTATAGTAATAAAGTTTAAGAATACAAATATGTAAGTTAAATCTTAAATCAACATATATTACATAAAGTACTTAATTATATACAGTCTGATTGTTCCCAACACATGGATTTTTCTCTGCAAAACATGACTCACACTGAATTCTAGAAACAAGAAGACTACCTTACCTCACAAGTACTCGGTGACTACGTATGGCCATTTTTTAAAAAAGAACTGTGTTCAACAATAACATTACTGTGAATGGATTCCAGTCTGGTAAACTCCTGAGCCCTTTCTCAGCCAGGATTCTAAAGTGTTATCTTCCTCGTTCTATCCCTGTGAGAGAGGAGGAACAGAAGAGAGGATGGAGACAAGGCTGCGATTCAGAGAGGCAGCTTGTGGGACACAGAGGGGACGGCTTCAGCAGCAGGTGTTGAGAAATCCCCAGGCCCACCCAAAACAGAAGACAAGTGAGCAAAGTCTGTCTCTCTGGCCTTACTTATGCCAGCTCTTGGGCTGTGGTCTACTCACTGTGATTGTCCTTTACAGCTTTCCTCGACAACAATACGAACCTGATTTGCCCTGTAAAAGAACAAGAACACCAGAGAGGTGGAAGGACTTCTGTGCACATAATTTGCTTCCCTACCATCTCCCAAGGAGACACCCCGAGATGAGTGCTGACCAGCCTCATTGCCCTACAACGGAGGCATCCCACGCTTGCCAGCACAGAATCCACTGTGAAGCAAGGTGTGTGTGTTTGTGTCCCTTTTGTGTCCTGTTCTGCATGAGCAAAACTCCCTCTTCCCTGTGCATCTTGCTCACCTGCAAACACTATTGGAGAAAGATGTTGGACAACCATCCCAGTTTGGAGAAGAAAATTATCTCAGTCATCTTATGGGAAAACCGAGCAAAGTGACTGTGTATCCCTCAGGTCACAGCCCCAGCTCTGGCACAATGCTCAACCCTAAGAATGTCTCAGGGAGTGGTGAACTGCACTTCTGCCTGAGTCCCCGGGCACCGACCTGCTTAATCTTGAGATGTGCATTGAAAACGGCCCATGCTTTTGAGCACACGCACTTGTACCCAGCCTCAGGATTCAGCATCTCCCCTGACTGTGTTTCCTTTTTTTTCCCTCACTAGCCTGTCCAGAGTCCAGCTTCAGCAGTATTTTGTAATAATGCCATATTTCAAGTCTCATCTGTGCGGCGTAGAATCTAATGTTAGGCATCGTTGCTGAATGAGAGAGAGGAGCAGTTCAGTCAGACAGCAGGTGCTCTGTGGACAGTGGACACAGGTGGAGAGGATGAATCCAGCAAGCCTACAGTCCCTCCCATGAAACAATTTGCTCTTTCTCTTACAGATCCTGCACTGCTCCTTGTCTTCTTTGCCAAGGTGTGTGTGTGTGTGTGTGTGTGTGTGTGTGTGTGTGTGTGTACATATCTGTGTGTCTCTGTCTCCATCTTTGTGTGTGTATCTATGTGTACCTGTGTGTGCATGTTTCTGTCTGTGTATTGTGTGTGTGTGTGTGTGTACATTTGTGTATCTCTGTCTCCATGTTTGTGTGTGTATCTATGTGTGTGTGTTTTTGTCTGTGTCTGTGGTGTGTGTGTGTGTGTGTGTGTGTGTGTGTGTGTGTGTGTGTGTCCTTTTTTTGCCAGGGTATCTTATGGTAACCTCAGGAAAACAGTGCAACAATGACACTCAGATTCCCCATCTCAGTTTCCTGTCCTAAGGATGGCTTTTGTCCCCGGAGGAAGGATGCCTAGAGTCAGAAGAGCAGTAGCTGGTGTTGGTACCATCCACAGTGGAACATGCAAACAGACGTCATGAGCAGAGCAAGCCTGGATGGGATCTCCCTGTGTCCCAGATGGCTCTGGTAAAACCACAGCCGTCCATGGGCTAACTCAGGCAAGTCTGCAGAATTTAAATACAAGTTTAAAAAAAAACAAAACAAAACAAAACAAGATAACACTTGTCAACTCCTTAACTATGAGCTGTTTATTGGGGGAAATTGTTTGCACTAAAAAGTATTTTTAAATAATCCATTTTTAAAATCAATACATATTTAAATAAAAGTAGAATCACAAATACCACTGGCTTCTAAGACAGCTTATATACGAAGGTGTAGATCAGAGCACTCAGGTAATTATATCTTGAAATAAAATGGATTTTTACATCTGTTACTGGTTCTTTGTCCCAGAGTCCTGGCTTTGTCTAAGGATTCTGACATACAGGAAATATTACAAATTTACACTTTCTTGATGATAATTTTCCTCTTCCTTTCTCTTCTATTCCAAAATATGTATATTTCTATACTTAGCCAATTTAAATGTGTGCTTTTTTAAAAAAAAATGTCGCACCTGTTAACATCAGTGGCCTCTTCTTAGAGGTACTGTCACAAGCCATACCTGGTGTCCATTTCAGTAAAAACTTAAAAAGTATTAGATAACTGATTCTATTTTAGACTTATAATGGCATTCTTATCCTATCAAATTTGGAGTTTTAGATTAGCGTCAATTTTAAATAAATCAATATTTTTGAAAGAAGTTTTCTGAGAAATACAGCCTTTTTTAAGCAATGAAATAAAAACATTAAACACCAACGCCAAACCTTGCTCTCCAATTGACTTTTAAATATTTATATATGGATTTCAAAGACATCTTCCCATTCATCCTAGTGTGTCTGGAAGTCTTTACCTCAGTTATAAATTGTACTTTGTCCTAAAGCACCTTTCCTAATGTTGATTGAGCAATTAAATATAACTCTGACACTTGGATCAACTATGCATCTGTAGTCTTTTGCTTTAGTCTTGCACAATGCAGTCTAGTTAGAGGCCCCGTACTCTCTGTACAAATCACCTTGGTGATTCACCACAGGGACCAAATGGGACATCAAAAGTAAATGCAAAATAAGATGTGAACAACCTGGTTACAAGTCAGTACTTCAGCTAGGGATGACACTGTGTTGACAGTTGCCATACATGAGCTGCAAAAGCTTAATATCTTGATTTAGTATCACATGCCTGTTTGTCATCATTTTGAACAAAGCTCAGAAAGCACACCAGTAAGCAAATCTTCCTGAAGCCCTTAAGCACATTTCCACATCACTTGTGCAATCCTTGGTTTTTGAGTCTTGTCTTTGCTAGCCTCACTATCATAGCCACCCTAACACTCATCTTTGAGTCTTTGGTATTTTCTTAAATACACCTTTGGCACCTAGTTTTCCCAATCCTCTTTATCAGCAACAGTCCCTTAAACGGAATACTCTGTAGGACAAAAGCTTCAGACCCTGAAGTCCGCTCACTCAAACTTCAACAACACAATGTATCCCTTCCAGCAACATGTTAAGTCATCACCCTTCAAACTGTAAAACAAAGGAACTTATCGAAAATTCTCCCCGAAGGCATTCTCCGACGTTTTGTGAAGTGGCAAGTGCTGGGCCACTGGACTACTATACAGAAGTCAGTGCAATGTTTCGCCCGGGTCCCTGGCATGAGCTCTTAGCCAGATGAAGAAATAACATCATCTCCAAACTCTGTCATTCTCACCAACTTTCCAGAGCAGGTTTTTTAAAAATTATTAACCTGTTAAAAACATATTTTGCCTGTTACCCTTTTCCTGAGCTTCGCGGCCTATTGAAAAAAAAAAAAAAAGATCATAAATAAAATTTAAACTCCTAAGGGCCCAGCACAAATCTTAATCAACCTATAGAACTTAAAGACGATCCTATATGCAATGCTAAATTTACTACATTTCGTTCTTAAAGAGAAAGTCTGTTAAGACCAAATAAGAATAATCAACAAGAAGCAGAACAAGAACAAAAGTGGGTGGGGCTTGGGGGACTCTAGTTATTACACTCAGCAAGGAAGCTGCCGTATACGCCCGCTGGCCCCGTCGTGAACTGCCACTCATGGTTAGAGGATGCTAACGACAAGCAAGCATTTGGCACAGTGTTTGAAAGCCAAAGCAATTCCAAAAGATCAAACCTCATCTTGTAAAGAAAATTAGATTCATTCTACCCTTAATCCTCAGGGCCACAGCATTATCAATTTAATATGCTCTTTTTTTTCCCCCCGATAAAAGTGGCAGAATTTAGATGAGGAGTGGCTTAAGAATTTTAATCTAACAGGTTGACCAGAGATCGATCCCTTTCTATCTTGAAAACAAAAGGCCAGAGGATCTAACGCATCAAGCCACTGCTTTATGAGAAGGTGGGTGCATGTTCCATTCAATGTGATGGCACTAAGGACTGCTGGGTAATACCCATGGTTCTCTCCCCCTCGGTTCAGCATGCATCTCATCACTGAGATCAAGTGCACTGGTAGTTAGTGTTTTGTATTAATATCTTCACTATAAACAGTTCAGGCATTTAGAAACAAAATATCAATGAACGTAACAGTTACTTTAATTCATTTTATAAATCAGCAACTGAGAATTTTGCTCCAAGTGGTCACCAGGGTAGCCCATCCCATAGATGGCATTCTCCGAAGTATAAGGCACAATGTGGTAGGAATGCAGCTCTTCATAGTAGAGAGACTGGGAACAGCACTCCTGTACCATAAACTTCAGCCGTTTTCTTGTATCAGAATAAGCAGTCTTATAGCAGGGAGCTTCCTTAAAGTATTCATAGCTCTCCTTCTCCGTCTCTAGATGTATCTTCCTCAGCAAATTGTTAATTAACACAGACCTTCTTAAGTAGGTTTCTGGGTCTTCAAGAAACCTGAGCTTCTCCAGAGAGAGTTTGAGGATACAAGTCCTGTCTTCGGGTAATATCAGGTGCTAGGAAGCAAACAGAGTCATTAATCTCCCGCATCGGAAAATGAAAGCTGCAGTGCTGTGCTACCAGTGGCATTTGGGAGGGGGGAATTGGGAGAAAAATAAATGCTTACTTTTGGAAAATACCCCTGGTAATCTTGATGTAAATCTTCTTCTTCTGCATATTTTCTCTTAAAGTAGGCTACTTTCGACGTTGTTAATGAATATGATAGGACTTCTCTTGGATGAGCTGAAACAAAGAACAATTGGAGAAAGGTGAGGTGGCATCACGGCAAAGAGTGTTTGGTCACATGGAGACCACTCTTAAGCAGGAATCCAGTGACCCCGGAGATTGCTACTTTCTCACCAAACAGTGCTGTCAGTGGCATTTGCCTTGTGATTGCGATGCCATCATTTCAGACCCAAAATAGATGGTCGCATTTAGAACTCTACATTCATTTCCTTATGCAGCCTGGGAGGTAAAATTCAAGTACTGTTTAGTTTCATGCCTTTTTGTGCCAAAATATACCCCAAGTTTGAAATTGATACACAAAATATAATGGAAAATGCTAAGAGCTCTTCCCTAGCTTTTTTTGTTAATCTCCCCAGTACTCAGGAGAGGGTGAACATTTCCAGAGTAGTCAAATTGCCATAACATAGCTGGTGGTGGCCCGGTTACACCTTTACAAATAATGACATAATCCCTGGCAACAATCTAAACATTCACCCTGCTACCCACAGATAGGCGTCGTCTTCGCCCCCTCATCGAGGAAACTCTTCCTTGTAACCACTACAGAAAGTCACAACCAATCAAAGTTCGGAGTTGTGGAGCCCAGTCCCAGTGAACACACCTACAAGACACTCCCACGCCTAAAGCTCAGGGAACATTTCAGAACAGGGGCACTAAGGCTGTAAGAGCCAGAGGATCAGGGAGTTTTTGTGTCCCCTAATAGCATCCGAGGCTATGCCTGTAAACTACCACCAACATGATTACCCAAACCTGAGCCGAGCAAGGATGAACATGTCAAAATGGACAGGAAAAAGCCCAAGAGACCTCAACTCTAAGCAAAAACACTACAGGCAACTGAGAGAAGCTGGAGGTAGGAGAGGTGGCTCTGCCCAGGGAAGAGCACACCAACTCTTTGTCCAGTGCCAAATGGGTCAACCATGAAAACATACATACAAGCAACATCATATGGACTAAGATATATATATTTATACACACACACACACATATACATATACAAATACATATGTGCATTCAATAACAACCAATGAAAAGAGAAGCCATGAATTTGAAGGAGAGCAGGAGAGTATTTGGGAGAGTTTAAAGGGAGGAGAGGGAAGGGAGAAATGTAATTAAAATACAATTTCAAAAATAAACAAAATTAGTTAATTAGCTAATTAATATAATGGTATGTCTTCAGACAAGAGCGTTTTACATGATTATGTTTTGACATCATCCTGACAGTTGACATAATGGAGATTGATAATGAGGAAACGAGAGAGGATGGACAGCACAGTTGACTTCAGTGCAGTATGTGAAAGCGGCAAATCTTTGTTTCTTCCTTGAAACTGACTGCAACTGAGGATTCTGAGTGTAAGGAAAACAGCTTTGGAGTTCACCAAGATTTTCCAGGGGAGTTCCCAGGATGTACTCTAGGTGGCACTGTGACCACAGGAAGGAAGCAAGATCAAAATTCCAACACAGTGGCTTTCAATTCCAAGCAGAGTGAATGTAAAAAACAGAGACCAGTTTGGTATTCATTCAACGCGCAAGGTCCAGAACAGACAGAAACCTTACACTTAATTTACGTCACCCTAACCCAATACTTCTGTGTTAGAACCATTTGGCTCACAAAATAATGAGTACATAAAGGCATGTGGGTTAAATACATTTACACTAAGACATGTGTGCTTTTCCTCTAAAGTCTAGCTTTTCCAAGCTGCAGTATTAGAAGTATGCCCTTCTCCGATAGCCTGCTTTCTGTAGTGTCCCGTTCATCATGAAGGCATGAGCGCCTAGCTCTCACCCAGCTCTCCTACAGCCGGAAGGCTTACCAAAGCATCCCAAATTCTCACTGGTGTCACTGTGGGATATAAATTCAACAAAGCCTTAAGCTAGTGTGGGTATGTGTTATTAAGGAATCCAGGATTCAAGGCATGTGTGCATCTGACCCAAGATATGACGAAGACTCGTTACTGAATTTAATAAGCAAAACGCAGAGTCTGTCGATTTTTCACTGATTTGAAAGGGTTAGGCGAAAAGAACGAAACTGATCAAATGAAACCATCAACAAACCCAGGTTCCTTGTTTTTTATTTTTTATTTTTTGGTTTTTAATTTGTTGTTTCTAGGATAATTGAACTGTTGGGGTTATTTTGAAATTAAATAAGTAGGTAATGCTGTGATAATGACTCCTAAGGGGAGTGCACACACATGTACAAATATATGTTCGTGTGTGTGTGTGTGTGTGTGTGTGTGTGTGTTCCTGTTTGTGTACATCAACATACAGGTGCACAGACATGTGTGTGCAAGTGGAGGCCAGAAGTCAACATGAGTTTTCTTCCACAGTAATCTCCACCTTACTTATGGGTGTCTCTCATTGAACCACGATTTACAAAGCTAGCCAGTGAGCCCCAGGGATCCTTTTGCCCTCACTTTCTCAGCATTCAGATTATAGATGCTAGCCACAGCCTGGCTTCTACAAGAGTGCTTGGGCTCCAAACCCAGCTTACGCAGGCTTAGAGAGCAAGCACTTTACGTGCCCAGCCACTCACGTCCCCTGTCCCTACTTTTTAATTAACTGTCTAAGTGATGCAGCAGTGGTTCTCAGATGTTAGCAAGCATCAGGATCCCCTGTAGAACATGAACTACTGAGCCCTACCTCCACCTTTTCAGGGGCTCTGGAGGGAAAATGTTGCACTCTTACCTAATGCAGCCGAGATGCATGCCGGCTGGCCTGGGGCTGCATTTTGAAAGCCTGAGTGTTACAGCACCAGGCAACTGTACTAATGGGCCATAAAAGTTGAATTCAGACAGTCAACTGATAGCCATGCCACTGGGTTGACTGGTGGTTTGACTGGTGGTGATGTTGTGGCTATTGCTTCCCTTTATCGGCTTGGGTGCTTTTTTTTTTTTTTTTTTTTTTTTTTTGTCAACTCAAACAAAGCCACCTAACTCACATATTAAATACACAGTAAAGAATGAAGTCCATTCCAACAGGAGTCCCCGGGTTCACCTTAAGAGGCATCAGTGCCTGCTGCTAGCGTTGACACTTAGGCAGGTCACAGTTTTTCTTGGCATGATCTAATGAATTACTCTAGTGAAGGGAAGTGCAAGGAAAAACTTGGAAATAAGAAGCATAACTTTGCCATGCGCAACATTGTTTCCATCTATACGTGTATCCTTTATTGCATGTTGGCTTGCTTTGTCATCTTAAGCATGCGGCATTTGTAGCCAGTTAAAAAGACCATGCATGAGTGGCACAAAGGACGGCAAATTGTAGCTCGGAGAACCAAGTCAAATTTACTTTCTGTCTCCTACTGCCAACTGGTCCTCCAGGGAAGCTATTTTGACTTAACAGATCAAGGGGTGTGTGTGTGTGTGTAGATAGATAGATAGATAGATAGATAGATAGATAGATAGATAGATAGATAGAAGATAGGGAATTGATTGATTCTGGGTGGCTATATTCCAAATATTATCCTAAAATATAGAATGCATCAGACCCTCAAACTACAAAGGAAATACGCAGGGGTCTAGACCTGAGCCTGCTCCTCAGGGGCAAGGCCCACAGTCACTCGGTTTATTGTTCTTGAGGAAACACCCGCATGGCTGCGGAATCCCTGAGCAGCAGCGTTCACAGCTGCTGTCAGTTTGGCAAGTCCCGCCATGCTGGCTGCCTGGCTCTTTGCAATGTTTTCCACATGGTTTTTTGGAGGATGGTTTTAGCCACTTTGACGCTAAAGTATGTAGCAAACGTAAGTTGTTACATCTGTTTACTTGTTGGATTAAAACTCAAAATCTTCTGAGCTGGCAGCTATGTATTACTGATCATGCTGTTCAGCCTCTTCTGAGTGCAGGGCCTGAGGAAACCAGGCCCAGAAGAGGCTCTAGTTGACAGCCAGGTGTGCGGTTAGGAGTTGGGGGTCTGGAAGTGGGTGGAGGCACAGGTTTACTCTCGGGCTCTATCACTTCTTGGTTGTGTGACTTTAACCAAATCACCTAAACTCGTTACAAATCTCACTTGTTTAGTAGGATTAGCCATCAACTGGCCCCTGCGACCAAGCCAAGAGGCATCACACCTAATATACGGTAAGCCTTGCCAATACACCCAGACCAGTCACACACAAGCTGAGGCACACTCGACCCTACTAGCTCTGGCCTAGAGACCGTTCCTTCCACCCAGGGTAGTTATTAGTTGAAGGCCTCCAAAAACTTAGCTCCGATGGTCCAGTTGAAAGGCATTATACAAATCCCACGACCACTCTGAGATCAGGTTTCCGGTGTGTTACTCTTGGTCACACATTTGGGGCTAAAGAGAATGAGAATTGTCTTTTGAACATTCAGCTGATCTCCTGGATAGTTCATTCACGTTTTCCCGAATACCCAAGGATGTTCACTCACTGTGACTGAGTTGACAGGGATAAATGTGCTCGTGTTCCTGCAACCAGTGAGCTTGTAATTCATCTAAAAATCCAACGAAATAAACAAGAGCAAAAGGATGATGTGTGTTTAGAGTCAGCATTCTGTATACAAGCTACAAAGCTGAATGGAGCTGAGCTGGGATTTATTTCTGAAGTGAAACAGCTAACGCTGGTCTGAACATTAAAACTATTTTCAAGGTTGTATCCTCTGGGTCACACAAAATGTTTGTGCCAGGCTCCATGCATGTCACAGCATTAAGAGCTCAGCAAGCCACACAGCAAAACAGCAGATCAGAGTGACCCACCTGTCGTTAGAACTCTGGCAGGGCAATTCATACATATGTCTTTAAATAAATGCTTAAAATGCAATTACAAACGATTGCTTCCTTATTGTTCTGCATTTGCCTCCAGGCAACTGGAATCCTGTTAGCGGTCAAGTGATTTCATTTGGTATGGGGCCCAGGGACAGTACATTAAGGAAACATCATCAGCAAATTAATTTATAAAAACACTTTGAAAGGGCAGACAACAGTAAAAGAACATCCCCATCTCAGTAATTTTTTTTTTTTTTTTTCTTTCTTCTTTTTTTTTTTTTTTTTTTTTTTTTTTTTTTTTTTTGGTTAGGTCAAAGGAGATACCTGAGAAAGTGAAAAGCTGGTATGTTTGGTACTTTTATCTTAGCAGTTTTTAATTATCCCCAACGTTTTAACCAACACATGGTAAGAATCAGGTTGAAGCCATCTGGTTAGAGGTGTGCATCCTAGCCATTGACAGAAGGGCCGGAAGCTGCTCTGTGGAGAGAGTAAAGTAAGCCACTATCTCCAACCAACAGCCACGCCTATCATAGGTAAAGCATGGCCTTATGGGTTCTCCTTTTGTGAATTTAGCCTGGCATCGGCCACAGCAAGTACAAGTACCTATCAGTGTAAACCATGCTTAACTGATAGGAAAACTATCAGACATGATGGTTTGTATCCTAAAGATGATGAATACTTTGGTTTCGACTTATCTAATCTAGAGTTGGTGATGTAACTCAGTCATAGAGCATGCACGGGACTTAGGTTAAAGCCTCAGTGCAGCCAGGTAAACACAAACAACAACAACAACGAGATTATCTCATCTGACTTTGTTAGCCATGTTCTGCAGCCTCCCTGCATGGCTTACAGCATTCCACCCCGACAACTCCCATGTCTTCAACAAAGATGACATAACCTGAAAGAGCCTGAGATTTTTTTTTCCCTATGGGGGGTGGAGGACAATTTCCAGTTCACTGATTTATACGCCATTTAGCAGAGACAGTGCTTTAAAGGCACTTTCTTCTGTGTCTGCCTGTTATGTATCATTATCGCAATGACCCCTTTTCCAAACATGAATATGTATCCAACTCAGAAGCGTCCTGTTGTATGTAGGACATTTGTACCCTCATGGTGTGAGCCACGGGTTACATAAAACATTCATGGGTGTGCTCATGAAGGCAGACGGGAACAAAGTCCAAGGCTGTACTGCTTTGTTTCTCATGGGCATAATAGCTTTGCTGATATTTCGGTACCCTGTCAGCTACTTTCATTCTGTCAACACCACCCCAACCGCCTCCCCCCTCCCAGAGATGACGAGCACCTCTCTGTGTGCTGTGCTCTACGGCAGCAGCAGGACTCACTGTCAGTGTTCAGCTCTGAATCAATGAAGCAATCTGCTTCTTCAGCTTTATCATCTACTCCAAGCACAATATTAACTTTATTGGCAGTTTCAGGTTACCAACAAGTGGCAGATTCTGGAAGGCTTTATGAAGAACTTCCAGAGCGACTAAATTGGCCAGTGATTTCTCAAGACAGCAGCAGTGCTGTCTGGTCCCCTGGCAGAGTCCCAAGGACAGATATGGACGGTTGAACAAAGCTTCTTGTTCTAACTGCTCACTGGACCAGAGAGAACACCACACCGTTAAACAAGAAGTGACCAGCCAGGCAATAAGGAAGTTGCGCTGCACCACACAGCCCACTTCTCCAGTAAGCTTGCCCTGCCAATGACAGAGGCCAAAAGCCGTGAGCTTCCAGAGTACACACTGGGATTTACTGCTCCTCTGGGGAATTGATGCCCTGCTCCCTGCACCCTTCACCTTACAATGTGGGAACTGACAGAGAAAGAAAATGGGCCAAGCATCTACCTTTCTGGATACAGCTTCCCAAAAAATAGTATTCTTACCAATAGTATCTAGAGAGAATTTTAATCCCTTTGGCTACCCAGGGCCAGTGCTGAGAGAGGAGAGTTTTGACCTGTGAGTACCAGAGGCCCTTTAGAGAGATCTAATAAGAATCATCCACTCCATCTGTGGCTTGTACGTCATCCACGTCATCTTTTGTTTGGGTGTCTCAAAGGCCAGCTTTGCTTCTGTTGTCCAAGGTCAGTATGAATTCAAGTCATACTGACTCTTGGGCCCTTGCTCTGCCCTTGAGACATTTTGCCCTTGCTCTTATGGTCTCTGATTGGAGTTCCTAACTAGAGAGATTCTCTAGCAAGAAAATGTTCTTCACCGGGGGTGGGGGGGGGTTGCCTTCCTTCTACAGGCGTGGGGCATCCTTGGGTGGCATTGTTCTCAAGTTCAGGCAATCCCCCCAAAGCCACTGGCTGTCTTACCTCAACAAGACAAGTAGTATGTGGGGACAGAATTGAGCCTTAGGGCTCCTGGTTCCTGCTCCTCTTTGAAATTATCCCAGGGTTTTCATGTCCTGACCCTTTGGCTAAGCACTTGAAGTCTCACAGACATGTTGCTACATCCCCAAAGAGTTCCCAGCCTCAACCTTGTGCCTCTTCGCCATCCACTCAACCACTAGTAGTTGGAAGTCTCCTATCTCTCTGCTGTTAAGAATTTCTCTTAAATTAAGAATATAAAAGCAAATCCTTGGGTTTTTTCTAAATATAAGGCTATCTCTTACAATACTGGACACAACACTAGTAAACTCTTACTGCTTTTCACTAATACCCCCAACCCCATTATCCCAAGGATAACGACCAGGAATTGGATGGGTCTGTGCAGGTGTCTCTGTATGATTTTGACTGGGGAAATTTTTAAATAATTATGTTAGACTAAAAAGGGGTACATAAAGTACCAGAATTATTTAAATAGGTGGCTTATTTTTAAAAAATTAAATGTAAAGAGACTTATTAAGACTGGCTTCTGCAGCGTCCCCAGGCCCATTGTGAATGCAGGTCTCTCTCTCCCTTAGGCTCAATTCTGAAAGTTTGGTCAGTTCCTGCTTGCCTCTGTTTCTGAGAAAGTTGTTTTTCATTTTTGTGTTTTCATTTTTATATTTATACATTCTGTATTTCATTTCCCATTGATGATATCATGTAGGTTTCAGGTACACTTGGGACTTCAGTGTTCTCCCTGTTGAAACTGAGTCATGGGCAGAGAGCCCAGGAGTGGAAGCCTTGATGGAGATTTCAAAGATGTCCAAGGCATCTTCAAAACCCTACAGAAGCTTCATGACATAAATCCAAACATGAATATTGATGTGCACCTAAAAACTTCCCAACAGAGCGGGCAGCTGGAAAAGGAAGGCTGCAGGTAAATCTCGGTTCCGGCCCTAATCTGTTTGGTCTCAGCTTGATCTAAGCATTGTATCCCAGATACACATACTCTTTATGACCGGGAGAGTGCAAGTGCGCATGGCAGCTGCACTGATGAGGGTCACTAGCTCTTTCAACACCAATGTTTTCATTGGTGGATTCGCTGTGACTGTGGAGCCACCAGCTTCTCTAGGATTAAGTGTTTGCTATCATGATGCCATTTGTTTATTATTTGTTTATTTAGGACTAAATACTCTGACATTTTTAAACAAGCATGCTCATAAAAATCTGCACAGCACATATGCTACATAGTACACTTTCGTGATAAAACTCCCAACTAAAATTTGAGAAGCTCTTTTGACTTTTTTATTGTGCTAGTGGTCTCAATAGACTGGCACTGTCATTCACGGACAGTAAAGAACACAGAGTTTTAAAACTTCTATGTATATCACATAAGGCATGAGAAACATATAACATATATGTATAAATTACAAGACTAATGCCTATACATGAACCAACCATGGTGACTGCTTTGCTCATACACACCCAAGAATGAGGCCACACACAGAGCACTTACACATCCCCTGGAAGACTACAGTGAGTCTCATCTCTCCCCACGAATTTATTTCTCACAATAAAATATGCTAATGATCGTGGAAGAAGAGGGAATAGTGACTGGTACTAAGAGCTAATGAACGCCGCAGCTTTTGGTCTTTTATATATGGTTATCTTATCCTAATATTATTAAACTACAGTGATTTCCATAATTAACCATAAAAATGAATGGTTCCAAAGTCTCATGACATTCAAAAAAGCCATATAAAATCAGAAAGAAGTTTTGAACGAGAAACTGAATAGATTCCCTCCAGTTGCCCATCTCTATAAAGGACACATCTTTCTGAGTTTGTCAGTAGGTAGACTAGTCACCTCTGGCAGGGTACTGCACAGAGATAGCTCAGCATACCAAATTCCATGGTGCTAGGGAGCTGAACATTTTGTTTACACACCCAATTCAGTCTTATAATTGGGAACAAAATAGTTAATTCTCCTTGGTCTCTATCATAAGTATCCATATAAATTAGCATTCCAAAAGTCCCCACAGCCTCCTGTGCCAACTTGAAGAATTCTCTCTGTTTCTTTCACCCCAGACCCACACTGCCAATGTACTCAGAAAGCCTCCCTTGACATTTTCTGAGATTCCAGGCTCCCTTGGTCCACCCAATTCACATGGGTCTAAGAGAAGTCTGCCAGCCCACAAATGTCCTTTTTACAGAAAACCTTTATTGACTTCTCCCCAGCAACCGCCCATATAAACAGCCCCTTCTATTGATCTTGTATGTTGCCGAGATGCTACATTAGCATTTGTTCCTCTGGATACATATTTAAAAGGTAATTTCTCTTCAGCTGGCGATTACCTGGTAATGCTGACTCAGTCCAAACTGCGTGTGTCTAGGACAGCCTCAGAAGAGTTGATGAGAACTCCCCTGGGCACATGGAGCATGTCTCACAGCCTCGGGCTCATGAATGGTGACCTGGGATCTTGAAACAAGGAAACATACTGGCCTAAGTCACCTCTACAGAACCGGGATGCAGAGACAGTAATGAGCTATCAGGGCAAGAGAATGTGGCTTGGGGGGTGGGGTGGGGGCGAGGGGCTGAGATGTTTGAGGTGAGGTCGACCTGGACTAGGGATTAGACAGAGATAAACCTTCAAACTCACACAATCACTAACGTAAAAGTAGGAGGCACGCTCTCCCCCTCCCCCCCCCCACACCTCCACCAAGAGATTTGGAAAGCGCCCAATCTCAGCAGTTATTTACTTGGATAATTATTTGGGGTAAATTGATTTTTAAAAACCACAGCCAGTTCTTGTATAATTCCAACCTGTATTCCCCTCCAAAATAACAAAGCAATTAAGTCAAAACATGGAAACTTGGTCTTTCTCTGGCATACTGACTCTTTCTGGTAAGGTCTGAAGAAGCTGCTTCCCCACCACCACCCCGCCCCCATTTGAAGATAGTTCTCAGCCAAGGGCTCCGTTTAACCACACCTAGTCTGCATGGCTGTGCGCTCACGGATCTCATCATCTTCTATATTTAGAGAGACGGGCTTTCCAAGGGAAGACGGGCATCCAATAAGGACGATCCCATCTAGAGAGGTGAGTTACTATGGTTACTGCTCAGGAGGCTGAGGACCCGTGAACTGCTGCTCCTGGCCAGACCGACCTTTTGCAGATGAGGACCTAAAACAGAATCCTGCTCTCCATACGTGCTGATTTACTTCAGCGGAGCCCTACTCCGTGTGATTTTATCCTTAACCACAGGCTGCCTTTGGGCGCTCACTGCCTCCAGCTAGCTCTCCAGCCTCAGTCAGCCAGGCAAAGCAAAATCCAGGAGGGTGGAAAACTTCTGAGCACTAGCAGAGCAGTAGTGAGCTGAGGGAGAGTCTCAATATCCAATCCTGGTATTTTTAAAAAATCAAATCAAGTTATTCAGGACCAGTGGCTAGTCACTTTTCACTGGCTGGGTGCGGGGTGGGATCTGAGGCCAAGTCCCTAGCCTCCTGCCCTAGGAAATGTGTCTTCTCTGGGCCTTGGGGTCAGACGCTTGGCTGGAGGGGTCCTGGCATCCCTTGCGAGGGGTCCACTTACCAGAAAGACTGCGTATACAACTGTTACGCAGCTCCTGTTTTTCCGCAAAGGTGTCACTCTTCGGACGGGCTCTGACAGTGACGGCGGCGGCGGTGGCAGCGACTGCAGCTTGGCGGGGCGGCCGGCTCCTGCAGGTCGGTCCCTCCTTCTCTGAAGCGCCTCTCGCTCGGGCTCAGAACGCGAGGCGGGCGCGCGGCTTTTCTAGGCGCGCATTGGACCAAAGGGAGCAGATGTTATCCGGTTGCTAGGAGCGTTGCTAGGAGGCGATGACGCCCCTCCACCACTCGGAGCAACTTTCTTGTAGGTCTCAAGCGCCAGAGGGGGCTGCTGAGAGCTAGTCTAGGAGCTATACAGAGAAGGAAGGCTGGGTCTAGCCTCGTGCCAGGGTGACTTGGTCCTTGAGAGCTGGCGACGCGGGGACCGCGGGGACCGCGGGCCTGAGCGTTGAGAGGAGTCTCGCGTCCTCGGAAACGGTCACTCACTGGAGGCTATTTTGAAGTTGAACGTGGGGCAGAGGTGGAGCTGCACATGAAGGTGTGAGCTGAGTTGTGTGTGATCCGTTGCCCCTGGGACCGTATCCCACCGTGCTCCTGTTCCTATAAAGCAGGTTTGAGCAGTTGACGCATTTGGAATCCTGAGTCCATTTCCTTTGGGCACCCCTATAGGGCTGACTCCTGACAAAGTCTCTAGGATTCGAGGGTTCCCATGGTCTAATGTACCATACATCTTTCACACAATTAAACTTCAGTTAGGTGAGAGAGGAAAACAAACCCTTCAATTAATATGAAATTTTCTGTAAAAATAATCGCAGAAAATACATGAAGTTGGAAGAAAGATGTGGGGGAGGTTCCGGGGATAGTGGTTCAGAGAGTGGGAGCAAATATGATCAAAATACATTATATATCCGTATTAAACTCTTAAAGGACAAATAAAACATATTTTTAAATGCACTCAAAGGAGAGTAACTATATATGTTTCAGTCATTTTTGCTTTATTGTAACTTGCACAAAGGTTTGCACCTTCTCCAACTTGATAGAGCTTTTCTTTATTTTTTTTTTAAATTTGGTTTTTTGTTTGTATTCTTAACCACTGCTTCTCATCCTCACTGTTGTTAAATGGTGTTATTTTCCTAGAGAAAGAAGATGGCCAAAACCTCAAAGCGGGACCATTTGAGTGTCCAATGAGCAAATTCAAGAAAGGAAGGCAAAATATCTCGTAAAGAAATTCTGCCCAGCGTGGCCTCCTGATGGTAAATTTCCTCTAAGAAAGGAGTACAGAAGACATTCCCTGGCTCCCTAGCGAGGCAGGCTAGGGCCAGGAAGGAAGTCAGCACCACTTGGAATGGCTTAGGAATACTGTGTTTAGATCTAAGACAGGCGGCTGCATAGCACCGAGTTAACTACTGTGGGGGTTGCCATCTTCAAGGCCAGTGGGGTCCACAGCTTGGAGTTCTCTAGCACCTACTCAATGCCTTTGTCAAACTTTGGTCTGGGAGTGTGTTTGCCCAGAGGTTTGAGAAGCTCATGAGCTAATCTGGAACTGCACAAAGAAGCAATAAGTAGGAGAGGTAGGCTAAAGAGCTAATAATTGCAGTGTTTCTGCTATGTGGACTAAAGGGGACTTTGAGAGCAGTTCAGATGCCCCCACCCCCACCCCGCGGGCATCCAGCAGTATGTCACATTGCTGCTTTCCTATTGGCAGCAAGAGACTAAGGGGCTGCCATCCCTTCCCTTCCCCTCTGACCTTCAGCTTCCAGGCACACTGGACTCTCCTTTACCTTGTATGGAGACGCTTCCAAGGTCTCCAGTCATAACGTGCAAGGTACTTTTTCTTCTTTCACGTGCCTCTCTTTCACGCTGCCTTCTTCCCACTCAGCCTGCAAGTTGCTGTTTAAACACATCCTCCTTGCAGCTTTCCTGAATCACAGCCCAAGTCAGACTGCCCAGCCCACCCTAGAGTACTCATCCTGTCACACTAGCTCTCTCAGGATAACAGGGAGTGCCCAGCACACAACTCTAGGTGCATGCCAGGAAGCCCTGAGCCTGTGGCTGCTGCGGTGGACAGCTCCAGGTCTCTGTTTCCCTGAGCTCTGGGTAGCTGTCAGTTAGTCACCCCCCCCCACCCCCTCTGCCACCATGAGGGCAGTCAGGAGCTGCTACCACTGTGGGAAGACTTAGTGAGGCACTGCATGTGCGCGCTGACTTCATTTTCTTTTTCAAGACCACCATCTGGTCTCCATTAGCTGCAGGAAGCACTCAGCGTAGCGTCGCTTTGGTGTTTTCCTGACAGTCCTCTCCCCAGTCTTCTGAACTGAGTGTGATTCCTCTGAGTTGAACTGCCCTTCCTCTCTTACCTAAAAATACATCCGGATGGGCCAGCAGCTCAGTCGATGAAGTGCTTGCTAGGGAAGTATGAGGACCCGAGTTCGATCCCCAGAACTGACCTTTAGAAGTTGAGCATGATTTTGTGTGTGTGTGTGTGTGTGTGTGTGTGTGTGTGTGTGTGTGTGTGTGTGTGTCCAAGGCAGAGGCAGGCACATAAATCACTGGGGTACATTGCCCAACCCCCAGGAATGGGGGTGTACCTCTGTAACAGAGCATCTGCCTAGCAGGTATGAGCCTGTCGATTCAATCCGCAGAACTGAAGACAAATACCCCACCCATAATCCCATGCTATATCACTATGTAACCAAAGCAGAGAAGGCATTCTGGGGAGCAGCTTGTAGAGTCAGCCAATGTGGGCACATGTGCAGTGGTACTGGAAAAGACCGGGAAACCTTGTCTGTTCTAACTTCCCAGTGGTTGCCCCATTCATGTAGGGCTCCCTTAAGAAAAAAAAAAAATAGACATTAGAAGACATGAAGGAAGGCTCAGGGTGATATCAGGGTGACAGAGTGGCCTTGTGGCAAAACAAGAGACAGAAAAAAAAAAAGGCCTGACTCTTAATCCCTGTGGGACCATTCATATCTGCAAGTATGTGTGTTGTTGTTTGGTACAGCATCTTGCTGCATATCCCAGGCCAGCTTTGAACCCTAGACCCTACTGCTTTAACTTTCTGAGTGCTGGGATAACAGGTCTGTGCCACTGTGTCCTGACTACAGCACACGGAACTGCACAGATGCCTCGCTCCTGCTAGCTTCCATTTGAGCAGTGTATCCAAACCCTCCTGGAGAGCTGGCCCCAGAAACCGTAAGGCCTACATGAAGCTTTAGGGTATCTGCAGGATTAGATTCATTGGTAAAATGTTATTGGAGATGGATAATGTTGTCAAGGTAACCCTATACCAAAGTACTACAGGCAACGAAAGGGCTGCCAAGAGTGAGGGAATGGTCATCCTCAGGGACCAGCACACCAACTGGTTAGCCAAGCCAAATGATCACCCATGAAAACATGTATACAGATAACGTGCAGACTGGGCAGGTTGTACTTGTGTATTTAGGAATATATATGTATATGCATACATGCATATAACAATAATTCATTTAAAATGGGCCACAGATTTGAAAGACAGCAAGGAGGGTTACATAGGAGGGTTTGGGGGGAAGGAAAGAGAAGGAGGAATGATGTCCTTGTCGTATCAAAAATAAAATTAAAAATGTCAAAGGGGATTTTATATTATAAATAAGCCATGCTATAAAACTACCATATGGGCTAGAAACTACAAGGAAAAAGAGATCAATGGTCATAGAAACGGGTACTACTTCAGTCCTTAAGGATGGGAGAGTCTCAGGTGAAGTGTCATGAGCAGAGGTCCTGGGCCATGCTCTGGAGGCTCCAGACGACATAGTCTAAGCTTGGGTTACCTGAAGACCTGTTTCTTCTGCACTCTTCTTTGCTTAGCGCTTAAGATGTGTGTTGTGCTACCTTACTATGCCATCTGTGGTTCACTATGGCTCATACAGGGAAGCATCCAGCCTTGTTCAGGGCACCAGCTCAGAGCTCTTTACGCTGGGCATGGAGACATCAAGCCAGCAATGCCCTTATAACCTTGAAGTGCTTGAAATCCAACATAACTATTGAACAAACAGAACACCTTGGCCAGCCTGTAATGTCCTCGTGCAGCCATAGGTGAGAGGGAACGGGTGGAGGGGAGAAGAGAGCTCAGCACCACTGCACCTTCTGTGGTGACCACCACGGTGACAACACGAGGAAGAAGCTCATTTCAGAGGGTTGTAGAAAACAAAAAAGCTATTAATGGTTATTATTAATAGCCTATAATTATTATGGTGGTTGTTATTAACCTGCCTCCATATCAATAAAAGACACAGACACCTGATAGAATTTTAAGTAAGCCTTATTTCACCTGGGGCTGGGCAGATATTACTGCCCCCCCCCACAAGCTACCTTGTTACTTCTCAGGCCCACACCCCATGCCATTTCCTTTAATCATTCTTATCTGGGCTACTTCCCATCCAATATCCCCATAAATACTTGCACATATTTTCCATCTGTTTCTCTCTGAGCTAATCCAGAGTAAACGCCTCCCGGCCACAGCCACGTGGTTCTCTCCATGCTAAGCCATGGCGGTCCTGCTTCCTTCTTCTCCTCTCATACCTGTCTCTCTCCTTCCCCGTGACCCTTCTGTCCTCCAGGCCCATGAGTCTTGGCCACACCTACTTCACCTCTGGCCTGCCCAGGTGTGTAGGCACAGTTTATTAGTCAAACAGGAATTATCTGGAGGCAAGGTTACACAACAGCATTTGGGCTACATGATAGTCTGCTCGTAAGAGACAGCAAGCAGACCTCAGGAGAGAAAATAATTAACAATTAATACAAAACACCAGACCATGTGACAACAAGTGTTGGGGTACGAGATGCTGTGCAGAGAATGTGTATGATCTGCAGTTCATTTTCCCAGGCACATAAACTACAATTCCCAACCTTTATAAAAGAACATTTTATTGTGCTTTTATTTAGTGTGTGTGCACATGCATGACCATGCATACCATTGGCACATGTGTGGAAGCCAAAAGACCTTGCTGGAGTTATGTTTTTCATTCATAGCGTGGATCTAGGGGACCTAAACTCAGGGTCTCTGTGGCCTGATTCCCTCCCTGCCTTCTTAAAGAGGGAATCCTGTGACTGGTCCTGGCCAACAGAGGTTGAGCCCCCAGATCAGATCGCTTCATTCGCATGCCTTTCTTTCTCCCCTCTTCACAAGGCAGAGTATTCCTTGAAAACACACAAGGACCCCAGGGTGGCAAAGCCTCAAGTGGTGAGGCTGAAGAAAGCTGCATGGTCAAAGGAACCGATTCAGACCGTCTAGTGAGAAACACTTCTCATGCCGTGCGCCCACACTTAGGACGGCAGCAAGTGGGCCCAATGCAGCTCATTTACCTAGTTAAAATAAGGTCCATGGAGTATTCGTAGAATAGTGCTACATTCTAATGGCCTGGCTTCCTCTCTTTTGAGCTCACCACCTCTGTATACCATCATTAGAAATGAGTAAACACAGAAGACCAAGATCTCTGGACAAGGGCGTCATGAAGGGGAGCCACCTCCACACCTGCCCTCAGAGGCTTCCAGGTGTGTTTTGGTAAGCCCAGTATCAAGATACGTACAGAGATCCTTACCTGATTATTTTAAGTTCAACCCTTGAAGCACTTAAGAGATTTGAATCACAGATCCCCATGAAAGCCCACCTCGTTCTGAGGCTTGGGGCAACGTTTCTGGTTTTGACATGCAAGTCTGCAGCTGGGATAGTTTTGGAGTCTGGATTTTGTATGGAGTAAAATAATATTCAGGTTCATAGAATGTATATGTTGATGATGCAAAAAAAATTTTAACATAAAATAATTGGACACGTGTACATACAAACCATATACTAAAACTTTATTGACAAGACCAGTAACAATGTTTTTACAAAGTTGAACTGCCTCTCGGTTTTGAACCACCATGAACTCAGTTCCAGGAGACATTTTGCACAAACTGAGGCTATACTGCTGCTTCTAGGTTTTATTTTTAAACAAAAAGTAATTCAAATTTGTCCTCATGCATTTAAATATCTAATACAGAAACAGATTTCAGGCTGCATAAAATATGCTTTTCAACGTCACTGACACTAAGCACCTTCTTTGATTTATAGAAGAAAAACTAACTCTTCCAGCTGTGAATCCATTCTTTATCACAGGAAAAAATTTATATATTCTAATGGATTTCCAAAGGTTGTTTCCAGTATAAGAGTATTGACAGCCTATACCTCTCTGTTGGCAGAGACAGGGTACATATACAGTAGATCAGCAGTGTGTCAAAACCATTGATACAAAATCAGGAACAGTATAAAAGTTAAAAGGTACATTAATATGTGTGTTTCTGTGTGTGTGTGTGTGTGTATGCATTCAATTGTGCACATGTGTGTTTGTGTGTGATTCTGTGTGAATTGTTTTTTTCTATGTGTGATTGTGTGGTTTTGCATGCTAATTTCTCACTGACAGCAGTAAATTCAGAAAGTGGGGATGGATGATACATTTTATAGATGTCTATCCTTTTGACAGAAATGTATCCATCTAATGGTGTATCCCAAAGCCAGTGATGCCATACTAAGAGAAACACAGAGCTCCAAAAATAGAATGCTCTGATGATTCCTTCTCTCTTACATGTGCACACGCCCCTGTGGACCACACACGCACTAGCTGAAAGTGAACTCTCTTAAGAGAGGGAACATATGAGAGAGGCCAGGTCTGAAATGCCTATGAAATTCTGAGAGATGATCAGGGAACTCGTACTTGACAGTGGCCTGGCCTTGAACAATAAACTTTAAAAAAAATTCTGCTAGTGGCTTGGAAATCTAGGCAAAGACCCAATTTTATGCTTAAAAATGTAAGTGAAATGTATAAAGCTATTGCCAACTACCAAAGAGCAAGGGCGGTGGCATACACAGAGATGACACCCCAGCAGTAACCATGAGCTCAGAAGAGATGGTCGCATCACGTCCCTGCATCGTGTAGCATCCAGCCGGGAGCAGAACAAGTCCTGGGCAGCTCTCCCTGCCGAGAACAGCATGCTCCACGTAGGGTAAAGCCTCCTGAAGATGTCTCCCAAAATAGCTACATGTGCTCGGAATGAATGAATCATTCACATTTACATTTTTATGCAAGTTCTTCAAGGACACCCATCAAAAGTTGAGATATGAAAGAAAACCAATAAAATATTTTAAAACAACAGAACTGCACACGGTATGCATATGGCGAAACATAGATGTGTGAATATGAACAACTGTTTCAGATGCCATATGAAGACTAAAAAAAAAAACATTAGAAATACTCAGATTTATCTTGCACTGTGAACACAAAATATTGCTATGAAATCTTGGATGTACCTTAAAGATGAGTCTTTAAGTCTTTACCTTTTCTGGGAGCTATTAAAATATATTTACAAAGGAAATGACTGTGTGGGTGAGGGAGGCTGTTGGGGGTGGGAGGTGGGCAGCCATGGTCTCCAAGAGAGTGCTAAAGTGGGTTTAAGAATCCTTTTTAGTGGGTGGTTTGGATGGGGTGGATTTCTTTCCACAAACTATATTCATATTCCATTTTGCAAGATGGGGAGGAGACAGCTAATTTAGTACTTTCCCTGTGCTCAAATTGTTACAGGGAGTGTGTGCCCCCAACTGAAAGATGGCAAACCTCCGTAATAAAGATGGGGTTGTAATTTGGTACGTTGTCAGTGTTTAAACAAACAAACCTGGGACAGCAAGATCGCACAAGTCAAAATGCCTGCATGCTACCCGGCTGACCTGAGTTTGATGCCCAGGAAGGAAGTAAAAGTGGATGAGAGAAATGACTCTACAAAGTTGTCCTCTGACCTCCACAGGCGCACTATGGCATGTGCACTACCCACACACCTCATGCCTACAGACACACCACATGCACACGCGCACACACACACACACACACACACACACACACACACACACACACACTTTAAAACCTTTTCAATCAGAACCTCACACATTATTTTCACAGAGGCAAGATCGCTAGAGAACATTCCAACTGTAACTTTTAGTAAAATTACTGGCAGAGATCTAAAAGTGTCACTCACTTTGATACAGCAA
Organism: Acomys minous; assembly: GCF_964271855.1. Taxonomy (NCBI): domain Eukaryota; kingdom Metazoa; phylum Chordata; class Mammalia; order Rodentia; family Muridae; genus Acomys; species Acomys minous. Next base: position 42,860,834 of record NC_140489.1, read on the forward strand.
CATAATAAAAGTGGATCTGACCTTAATATAAAAATAAAATAGCTTAAAGTCTCCCAAAACCATGCATGACTTCAAAATTTCTGCAAAAAAAAAGATTGTTTTTCATCTAGGATCTCACCCTGCATCCACAGTAGGGGCTCACAGTGCTTGGAATATTAATGGAAAATGAAAGAATCATATTCCCACACCCTAGTTAAACAGGAAAAACAGACTAACAACCCTAGCTGGCAGAGACGGTGAAAGCTTGGGGGGCTTGCAGTTTGCCGTCACTGTTAAATAAATCATCAAGGGAAGGCAGGGCCCCCAGACTGCAGGCTTTGTTATCACATTTCGACCCTTATCGCTGCTCAATTCTATCTTCATCTCTGCAGTAGGGCCTGGTCCACAAGCGGCTGCCAGCAAAGCATAGGGCAGGCTGTATATACACAGAGCCTGGTGATGGACTCAGCTCCGTGGAGGAGGGGTGGGGGTGGAGGAGAGGGAGGGGGAGGGGGGAGGGGGCTCAGCAGGAAAGCCTCCTCATTCACTCCGACCATCATTCCAGCACCCCTCTGTTTGTCACAGGCCACCCATCCTGCTTGCAGTGGATCTCACCCCTCCCCTCACAAGGCAGAGCGTCCAGATGCTTACCAGCCACTGTTAGTCAATGTGCAGGGCTGACAAAGGCAACGTGCAGGGTCACAACACTTCTCTCAGCGTAAGTGATAAAGGAGAAGGCCATCTAGACTGAAAACGGAAGCCAGCTTCCTATCCAGACTCAGTAGCACTTTTTAATAAACTGTCTAAACCATTGCTCAACAAAACACATTCGGGTAACTAAATCTGGGGTCCAGTGTACGAGGCCTGCAGAACTCCCACTGCTGACTGTCCCGTGGAGAGGAAAAAGGGCTCAGATTAGCTAACGCAAAATATGAGATTACGTCGTTCTCTTTCTTGCCCATCTCTCCAAACAAGCCGCCTAACCACCCACGTGAAACTGACTCCAAGTTGAAAGTAGCTACATTCTATTGGACGGGTCACAGGAAATAACCAATTTGGTTCTCCCGTGAACATTCACATCCAAATGTGTCACAAAGTAAACAGACCATAAACTGTTGTCCCCAGAAAGCAGAACGGTACTCAATGCTTAAAAAGAAATGAGCGATCAAGGCATGAAAAGACACGGAAGTGTAAATGCAGATTGCAAGTAAAAGAAGACAATCTGAGAAGTCTGCACACTGATTGATTCCAACTATGTGCCATTCTGGAAGACAAAACTCTGGAGATGATACAAAGATCAGTGGTTGCCAGGACTTGGTGGGGAGAAGGGATTTGGGAATCAGAACACAGAGCAGTTTTAGGGCAATGAAAGTGCCCCACATGCTACTATGATTAAAAAAAAAAAAGATGCACATTACATGTGCTTCAAAACACACAGGACATACAGTCCAGGAAAAGCCCTGATGTGAACTACCCACTTCCTATAAGGGTGTGTTGGCATAGGCTGACTGATTGTGCCTGATCCAATGCTGACAGTCGAAAGTGTGTGTGAGTCGGGGCATGGGTAGGTGGGGATCTGGGGTTTGGTTGGGAACCTAAAATTACTCTCAAAAAGGAAAGGTCGTTATTTGTATCAAGCATATCACAAAAGCATCATTGTTTAACCTGAAAATACAGGTCAAATGTCCTTACAAACAAATTTTTTTTCCACAGTGGAGTTTATACATTCTCTTCCTGTTCAGAAATTTAAAATAAAATCTGTAATAAAATTATATTTTGAAATTCTGGGAAATTTATATTTCATATTTCATAATAAAACTCAACATGTGGCTGCATTAGTTGGTAGCATAATAAAAAAGATGGTTTATTCTATGTAAGAATTGAGCATTAAGCCAGGCGTGGTGATGCATGCCTTTTATCCCAGCACTCGGGAAGGCAGAGGCAGGCGGATCGCTGTGTCGAGGCCAGCCTGGTCTACAAAGTAAGCCCAGGTCAGCCAATATAACATAGAGGAAACCCTGTCTCGAAAAAAACAGAAAACAAACAAACAAAAGAGAATTAAACATTAGTAAAGGTTACCATGGGGGTACAGGGAAATGTAGCAAAGTTAGTGAGCTTGGCCCGTGTGCCCACTCTAAGGAACTACACAGACCCTCTTATGAAAGAAGTGTGTCTCTAGAATTAAGTGCTTTATACAGAACTACTTGGGTGGATTTATCTTTCTCTTCCTGAACACATTCCTCAATCAGAGTTTAATTGGCAGCTTTCACTTCCAAGTAAGATGTCACACACACTAGAAGGCCCTGCATGACCAGGTCAACAGAAAGGGAGGTAGCATAAGAAAGAACAGACTCATTCCACCAGGCAGAAAGAGGAAGAAAGTGGGAAATTCACAAAGCTACTGACAAGAGCTGAAAACTGGAGACAAAGACCAGAAACACCTCAAAGAAGCAACCCCCAGCTCTGTGTGTGGGAGGCCCCCTGGCCAGGGGCAGGAGGGAAGACTTGGGTAGCTTTCTGGTCCTTTTCTCCGCCATGCAGCTCACTATCAGATGAGATATCTCATTCTCATCATGGGCCGTGGATTGGGCGACAGCTAAACGTTCTTCAGGCAGCTGTTTAGGTAAACAAAGATTCTGACTTAGGTAGCTTGAGATGTGCTTAGTGGACACCTGATGAATGGAAAATGACTGGGGAAAAAAAATCCAATCTGTGCCTTTTACTATAAAATAGTATCAAGAATTATATACAGGGATGAGGATATAGCTCAACCATAGCATGCTCCATCTGTAAGAGCTGGGGTTGACTTCTAGACCATAAAACCAAGTTGTGTTCACACCAATTTCGAAATCAAACACCAGAAAACAGTTGTTGAACCATCTTCCATGTAAAATAAAAACCCAATATTGATCTTTCATGTTACAGGGATGCCCAAAATGCAGGGTTTGTGTGTGTGTGGGGGGGGTGTTGGGTTGGGTGGGAGGTAGGATAGAGTTAGTCATTGTCCATAGTGCTTAGTTTCATAAAGACAAAGTTTAAGTAGGTCACATGTACTTTGACCATATTCACCCCATACCCTTCACTTCTCTCTTTCCCAACTCCTAGCAGTTTCCCTGCCTCCTCCTTTGTCCCCTTTTCAAGTCACATAGGAAAATGGCCCTGTCTAGTCATATAAAGTTTAGGCTTCAAATTGAGAGAAAATATGTAGTATTCTTCTACATCTATCCTGCCTTGCTTAATATGATCTCATGATAACATTTTACTAAAAAAAGAAAAAAGGAAAAAAAAAAGGTTAGTGGGGTTCTTTGTCCACATTTTCACCCATGTGTCCTATAGCTAGAGTCTCCAGTCCAACAGGAAGGCACAGCCGTTTCTAAAATGCGGAGCCTATGAGGAGTGTGTCACACTTGCCTGCACAGACCTACCATCCCACTGCCTTATAAAGGGAATTCAATATTCAGCAACAAAAAGTTCAAATAACCATCCAACTACCACACCGTGCTGTAACTCGTTTCTTTGCAGGAATGGAACACTACATTCCTCCCTCTATAGATATAAAACACCCATTTATTTTGAAGAGAAGCATAAACTGCCAAGGATATTTATTCCTTAACTAGACACAGAGTGATAACTTCTAAATCCTCTTCCCTTCACAGGGTGTGGGGGGGGGGAAGGAAAATAAACATCATAGAAACATATTAAGTCCCAAATTACTAGATAATAAAAGTAAATTTTTGCTTGCCTGCAGTCCTTGTCAGAATCAAGCACGAAAGAAGAGGTTATTTGGAAGCAAAAAATGTTGTTGAACTCTTATTTACCAGCCTGTGTCTAATGCCAACCCAGATTCCAGAACATTCTAAGCATCAGTTACTTTATTCACCCTTTTGAGCGAATATGTTTTGAATATGTCCAAACAGCTTTTAAAAATCAAGTGGATATTTTATGGGAAAAATTAAGTCAACAAAAATTATACATAAATCTGGTGACACCTCGGGGAAATCTGCCTTCTCATGAACCTCAAAGTCGGTTGGTGATGACGTCACACAGCAGTAAAAAGGGAAAGCTCCCTTGAGACCCTTGAGGTAGCTTTAGTGCACGGTCGAGAGCCATTCACAGTGCTCAGCACTGCGATTCTAAGATCATTCAAAGACCTCCATGGCTGCACCCGTGTTTGCGCTGTAAAACTTCAAGCTGTGCGCAGGTTCTATGTGGGCTGTAAATATAGGTGATTATCGCCTCCGTGTCTAGGATACAGCAATCTGACCCAAGGGGGATGAAAATAGTTGACAGTCGATGCACCATAGGAGCAGAGAGGCAGCCAACTCCTGCTGGCACCCCACCGTTACTGCAACAAGGCCTGAGCAGCCTCTCCCTGCTCCCTGAGAAGACATAGGAAGCAGAGAAAAACGTGGGGAAATACAACGAGGAAAAGGACAGGCCAGGATTGTTGAGATTGTGCACCAGATAGTAAATTTAGAGGAAACCTTGTAAAGACACAGTTCCTGGGTGCCCTACTATTCTCCTGGAAGTAACGCTGCCACCACTGCTTCCTGTTTTAAGTCATGCATCTGGGATTTTGTTGGCAATTCTCTTTCAGGCAACGAAAGGCTGGCCACCAGCTCAGGGACTGTCAGCAGTTTTCTCCTGATTCATTCAGCCCAACGTGTCTCACTTCCTTCCAATAACCCACAACCAGAAAGTCTACTTTGGACTACAAATAATTAAAAAAAATAACTTATTGATTGTATGTTGGTAGGTTCTGTGATTTTAATGTTAGCTAATGACTTCAGAAAGACTTTTAAGCTCTGTACCATGCCAAATAACCCAGCACTAAAGAAGAGGAAATCCAACAAATACATTTAAGCTAACAACAAACAAGCTGCACATACTTCTGCTAATGTCTAAGTTAAAGTCTCATCATTGTGCTTATGGATCCTCTGACGCTATGTGCAAGATCAGAAAACGTACACTGTCCTCTCTCTAGGACTCTACCTTCTGGGTCACTGAGACATAAGTCACTTCCTAGTCTTCTCACTTCCCTTCCAACAGCTGTGGCATCCCTACTTGTCATCCCCACTGGAAAGCCGCAAGCTAAATGACTCATGTCCAATATCTCTGTGTTGTTGTCTCTGGATTTGGGAAGCCTGGAATTCATTGGAGCAGGTTGACACCTTATCAGTGAGTGGACGTGAGGCCTCACAGCTTCCCACCCCAGTGTCACTCATAGTTTAAAACACAAACAGGGCCTAGGGATGGAGCTCAGTTGTTAGAGTGTTTCCTGGTATCCACAAAGCCCTGACCCCAGCACCACAGAAAACATACAGAAAACAGGCATGGTGGCACACACCTATAATCCCAGCACTGACCAGAGGGAAGCAGGAGGATCAGAAGTTCAAGGTCATCTGCAGTTACATAGTCAATTCAAAGTCACAGGAGATGCCATCTCAAACCAATCATCACCACCATATAGAAGATGGTTGGCCCATGGTACCCAGTAACACTTGAGGTACTTGGGTCAGGTGTTCCTGACTTCAGTGGAGTAGAGGTCAACAAAGGTTTCTCCAAAGTCTTAGGGCACCTCCATCACTTATAGTTTGATTCACCTGAAAACAATGGGACATAATTCCCATTACATCAACCAAGAACTCTTAAACTAAAAGGAGTTTCTAAAAGATGGTGGAATTCCCTTCATTGTGATCTAATGGGAACAACAACTAACTGGTTCTGAGTAGAACTTCCGGTTGGACAAGGACTCTTACGTTTTCACAGCTGAAAGTTCGTCACCTATAAAGACGTAAGTATATAATGTGAGGGTTAAAGAATGTCACTGCAGCATTACACTGTGTGGCTTTGTCGATCAAGTTCAAATACATAGTCAAACCCTAGCATGTTTTCCCATGGGGACAGTAAGTGGTCCTGTCTGTGAGTGAGCAGCAGAGTGGGATGAGGAAAGGCCTGTGTGCCGCTGATCGGGATGTAAACATATGGCAGTCAGGTTTTGCATTACCCCCAAACTAAGAGAGTAACAGGCAGAGACTTGGTTACTTGATAGCTATTATGATGTAATTCACTCTCAAGCATGCTTATCTCCTGACAAGATGTACTTTCTGGGAAAATCTAGGCCAGCATCATGAAGGTATTTTCTTTCAAGTTCCTGAAAAAAAAATGTTTTGAGCTTCCACCTCATGTTATAACCACATTCCTGGAAAAAGTAGTAAACCTGGAACACTTCTTTCTCAAGCATGAGTAGAAGGAAGAAATACAATTAGCTGTGGGCCAGATTCTATTCTGGTCACATTACTGCTGTGACTTCACAGGTATCTCTTAGGAGGTAGGCACCAATCTTCCTTTTGAGGATCCTGGGCGTGGCTGGGTAAATCATTTTTTTAAAAGCCACACAGCAGAGTTCCATCTGAACCCAACTATGACCACATAGCCTGTGTCCACTTCACTGCCTCAGGTCTGTTTTGTTCAACACCTTCAAGTATTGTCCAGAATCCTACTGACTGTAAATGCCTTTCTTGGTCTGTTTATAGATTCTTCTGGAATATACACTGGTGTATGCCCAACATGCCAGCATACTGACTTCTTTAATTAATCCACACTGTCTTTTTTTATAGTTGTATCTAAGCAAATTATTTGTTTTTCACACAATAAAAGTTCTTCTGCCATTTCAAGATCATCTGTCATTGGATTCTGACTTGGAGTTTAGAATGAAGTTGTCTTTAATCACAGCTCCATGCAAGGTTAGGGAGAGACACCACATCTGTTTTCTGGTCTATTCACTTCTCAGCAAAGAATACGCCTCCAAGCCAGGCACAGCAGTTTATGGCTGCCATAATTTCAATGCTTTGGAGCCTGAAGCAGGAGGATCACACATTTAAGGTCAGCCTGGATTCTACTGTATAGTTCAGTAGGCTACAGTGAGATGCTAACCCCAAACTGTTTCCATGCAGTTACAAATGACACTTTGCACACCTTCATATACTAAGTCCTCTGCATGGGAAGTACTGCCACGGTTTGGTGGGTACAGAGCTCAATGTCCATACTGAAAGAGCAACAGATCAACAAACTTGCTAAAAACCTTAAATAATGCTTTACTTGGAAAGAATTTGGATTCTCAAACAATACCTTCTAATGTAGCCACAATATAAACCACAATGAAGAAGAGGCACCAGTCTTTTTGTATAATGTTGTAAACATACAGGATGAAAATAGAAAAGGTGTCCTTCTAGCACCTAGCACTGTGGAGAATGTAAAAACTTGCATCAATGCCTGGATTGTCATCAAAGCATGTCATCACCAATGGCACCTAAGCTGAACCACCATGGATGCAATGTCATGCCTCCTTGAAAACATGGTATGGATCATTTCTGGAGCCTCATGCTGGTGGAATGCTGAGAATGGTCCATTCATGGACATTATAAATTCTTCCTATGTGAGGAAAAACAGGACTCCCTCTGCCCAATAGTTATGTGATCAGTAAAAACAAGATCTAAAATGACTTGTGCATCTCTCAGTGGGAGCCAGTGGAGGAAGAACCCAGAGTGTCTGCCTGGTGAACAGTCCACTAGAAGGAGGAGGAGGAGGAAGAGGAGGAAGAAGAAGGAGGAGGAGGAGGAGAAGAAGGAGAAGAAGAGGAAGGGAGGAGGAGGAAAGAGAAAGAAGAAGAAAAGTTAACAATCGTCAGAGGGAAACCGAGAGTACAACAGCCACCATCGTAACTGGTGAAACCATCCCTTCTCAATTCAGTCCTGAGAGAAGGCCCACAATGAAATACATTTCCATAAATCCAGTGCATCTTGTACTCTCAGTCATGTTATTTTGCAAGCATACTCTTCAGGAAAGAACAATCACGCAGCAAAACTCAGCATCGCTTCCATGTCAAACTCCACAGAAGACATTAATCATTAGCTAGCTAAAGCAGGCAAAGGCAGCTTTCCCACCACAGAGCCAACTAATTATCTTTCATAACTCTTTTGAGAAGCAAATGTAGCTGTAAACGCTCAAGTGAAAAACATGTTAAATGCATTTGGGTCTAGACTTTGCCAAGAAAATAAGAGAGTCTAAGTGCACAAAATCCAAAGATTTTCCTAAAGCAGAATTTCAAATCGAGGTTTAAAAAAAAAATGTTCAGCCTCACATTTCAATGCATCTTGTCTTTAGAATTTGATGTGTGCACCATCCGCTGAGGGTGGATGCTGTGTATAATCAAGATGCACGTGTGGTACATGGTGAGCAGCGCTAACAGAAAAATTATTAAAAGCGGGGGGGGGGGGTAGGTTAATGCTTTTCAGGCATCCTTCCCCTTGAAATGATGTACACTGTTGTAAATGCCATCCTCAGCTCACTGTACCAGCACCACACCCTAAAACTGGGCGAGTCAAGGAGCAGAACAGAAAGCCTAGGTGATTACTGGGGACCACAAAAGCCATGGATGCAGGCAACATGGAGAGCAGGCAAACACGAGTGAGGAAAATCCAGGGCTGTCTGTACAATGTATACAGATTTTTTTCAAATGTAAATTTGAAAATGAATGCTGCTATTATGCCAGTGGCATAAAGGAAGGCATAACGAGGAGGCTGCTCTGCTTCCCCTGAAACACAAGGCATACAGAGAGGGAGGGATGTGAAAAGCCAATTCTTCGCTGCTCCTTCATCAATTGCACTCAGTTCTGCCCCGTGACACAGCCACACTGCAAAGTCCCCTCCGCAGTTAATGGGCACGATGCTGGGAAAGCACTCTGAGGTCTTCACAAGAAAGATGGGGGGGGGGGTGCGGAGCTGAGGGGACCCAAAGGACCGAAAAAGAAATTAAGATTCTAATTTATTCTGCAAATTTTTACCCTTCCATGTAAAATTGTTTCTCCCCCAAAAATCTGATGTCTCTGATCATAGTAGAGTTATCTTTGTGCCCTTGTCTGGCTTTGTCAGGATAACCATTACTAAATGCAGGGAATAAATATGTTCTTCAAGTGTCGCAGCCTACGCTTGCGATATGTCAAAACGTAGAGCTGGGGGGGGGGGGGGCGAGAGTTACGTGGCTTTGACTGTATGCGGCCGTTACACAGTTATCACTCTTCCAGAAGCCAGGACAGAAGTGAACAAGAAAACATACAAATCTTAAAAATAAGTGACTGGGCACGTGCTCAGAGAAGCTGTGACGCTGAGCACAGGGTCACTCATGCATTCCTTCCCTTCTTCATGACTTCCAGGGGAAAGTCATCAGAATTAAGAGCTCAAATGTAGGAATCAAAGAAAATATGAGAACAATGCAGAAATATGTAGAAAACCACTCATAAGTAACTCCTCATGCCCAGACCCATTACAGGTCAGCATTCGGGAATAAACAGCACATGCCCATAAGACAAGGACTCACCAATACCTGTTGTTGCACACATATGAAATATAAGTGCTGGGTACTTTAAATGCTCAAGGAATTCAGTGTAATTCCATGTCAAATGACAACATTTCTTCACTCGGGGAAGCTCACATCCTCATCCCCACAAGTCGATCAGATCAGTATTTCTGCAGACCCACTGTATGCATCTTTCTGTGCTCTACTGGCAAGGTCCATGCAATGAAGATAAATGTGGCTGCCATGCAGACGGACATACAAAAAAATACCTGTGTGAGTTGATATAGTTAGTTACGGAAAACATATAACCCAATTGAAGGCCAGATTTGGGAACATCAAGAAAGCCAAGACTAAAATTATCTTCTTGTTCTTCATGTACTGATTCGGTAAGAAAGCACAAAAGCTTTGATTTTTTGACACCTTAAATATTCAAAAGGGATAGGTCAGATAACAGTCAGTTTTTAACTCTTTTAAAGCTCCTAGATTGTCTTAACCAAGTCTTTTAGACACCGAGATATCTAATTGAGATAAAAGAGACATTTCCTGAATACAAATTTATTTTACACCACAAATTTACAACAATTACCTTTTAAATAAACAGGGCTCTTTTTTTTTTTTTTTAAATAAAAACATCAGGCTGAGGATTGTGGATTGGCTGCATCATTCTGTAACCCCCAGCATCTGGTTCATTTCTCTGTCTTGGAATTTTGAACACTGAGAAGAATCTGATTCATACACCTCAGTGGTGGAAAACAGCAACATTTACAGCTCCTTTGAAATATCAAGCTTTTCTCCCAGCAAAAAGAGGCATCAGGAGGAGCTGCATCCCACAGTGTGAACAAAAATACAATCATCCATTAGCACAAACTATGACATCACCAGTGGTCTCAACTAGAGTACCATTTCCCGTACTGTGCACTTGGCTGTGTATGTAGCTTTCCTTTCGTTGCAGCATTTAAACCCAAACCCAAACCTTTGATACTGTCCTAAACCACAGAATGACCTAAGATTAGTAAAAGTCTCGATTTGCAAGCCCCACCCCACCCCAGTGCTTTGACTTGGCGTCAGATAGCCAAGGCTGGCATAGCACATGAATGCCCGTTGGTAGACCTAAGATTCCAGCAGCGTATGCCACCTGCAGATCTGCTGGCCTCTGCTTTCCTTCATTTCCTCCCAGTGCTCCTGCTCCTCCTCCCCACTGCTGTTCTGGCCCAGGGCAATCCAGCCAATCATCTCTTTACGCTTCATAGTGCGCCTGCTGTAAACAGAAATCATCAAGGTAACGTCAGAGAGCTGGAAGAGGGCCACCTGGAAGACGAAGGTCTCTTTATAGACAGGATTGGGTTGGCCACGCCGAATGGAGGTCTTGCAGCGGGACATCTCTTGGCCCACACAGTTGAGGAGGAAGAGTTTTCCATATGTATCTACAGCAAAAACAAACAGGAGGATGAGAAGACATCAGTGCCTCGCCTGGCACTGGCTTTGTTGTGACATTTACACGGACTAATTTCTCCCTGCAATGGTATTCCTCAGGCCTGGTCTTTGCTGCTGGACCACCACGTCTTGCATAGATAATTAAGGAAAAGAAGTATTGCCTTATGTGTCTATAGTTTCACACAACCCGCTGGCACACTTGTAAGGTGCGTTAGAACCTCGATTTGTACAGAGTGTGTAGGGATGTGCACGGGCAAATATGCAATGGGGATTGTGGGTATTCGGAGAGTCTAGATTTATGTAGCAAAGTGAATATGCATTCTTTTCTCCATGGAGGGGATTTTCTTCCATAGACAAAGCATTGTTTCGTGTCTGGGCTGAAGGTATCTTCTATCCTTGCTCTCCACACATTCTCAGGACCATCTCATGCTGGAGCTCCAGCTCACAGGCTTCACCCCCACACCCAACCCTGTGCATTCTCCCAAGGGCCTGGTACCCCAGAGGCCACCCACCTTCCCCCAACTTCTGCCAACAAAGTTGAATGTGCACAACAACGCTTTATTAAGAATCCTTGCTGGCTCCACCTCCACCAGCATCTAGTTTGACCCTTCCATGTCCCCGCTCCTCATCACTGCCTGGTTTCTTGTCCTACAAAGGTAAAGAGAGGGGTTTCCTTGCTTAGTACAGAACCCCCATGCCCGGTCAAGCACCTCACTGGGCCTAGACTCTTAACAAATACTTTATAATAAACACCCCTGACCAGATAGAAAGTTAAACCTTTTTCTTTCAATTTTGTGTATTCAAACAAGGAACTAAAGCAAAACCTCCCATTTTAAGACCCGTATACTAGAATACTATGAAGTAGTGACTAATGTCCTATTTTTAGTTACAAAAAGGAAAAGAAAGCATCCAAATTTTACTAACACCGTCTACTTTGGCTAAAATTCCAGAATGAAACGTTACAAATAAAATTATCCCCACAAGTACATGTTATGCAAATCACTTCATTGATCTTTTTTTTTTTTTTTTTTTTTTTTTTTGACTTTTAACTACACATCTTGGCTCTGACTTCGGTGCATGCTACAATTCAAAAGGAATCGAAATGTTAAGGTGCTGCCTGACTTGCATCCTTCTGCTCTCTGTTCACTGCAGAACGCTTAGCATTTGCCACTCACTCCTCCAGCTCACCACCAGTCAAACTTTTCAAAAGCGTAAACCCAGCTCTCTATAATTTCCTCTCAGAACCTCGTAAGGTAGGAAGCAAATTACAACCTACGGTTTTCTTTGTAATGTTGATCTTTTTTTTTTTTTCTATTCTGGTTTGATGTGTTATTTTATGCACTTATCTGCTGAGAAACACAAGGTGTGAGATTGCACTTCAGGTGTGAAAACACTTCTCTGTCTCAGAAACAAGGCTCTCCACTCCTCAAACTGTTCCACGGGAAAAAGCTGTCAACAGACCCACAACAGGGAAGGCGCCTGCGCTTCCGCAGCTGGGTAACAAGCAGGACCCTGCAGGGGAGCGCACTGCTGTCCTTGATCTGCCCAGGCCATTCTGCCAGTTGGAGCAGTGGGAACAGAGTTAATCTTTTCAAGCAAAGACTTGCTCATTTTGCAAAGAACATTCTGAGCTCCAAGTCTGTCCCAGGATAGATCTCTAATTACAGGAAAGGCCACTTACCACTAACATCACCACTGACTCTGGGTCACAGGGGCATGGCAGTGAGAGAAGACCATTTTATAGGCAATACGACACAAGGACACACGGCCAAGGGAATAGACATTGCCCAGTTCAAAAAAGGGAAACTTTTATCAATATGCCCAGGCATCCCTGCCTGTGCAAAGCTGACAGACACACAACTAGAGGCTTCTGGGGTCCCACAACTGACTCCAGAGAGCACCAGTAAGACTGTATGGAGAACGAGTCCAGTTAACCAAATACCCAACTTAAATGAACCCTGCTTTATGTCTTTAGAAACTGGTAACAGGGGCTAAAAAACAACATTTGGAAAACATTTATCTTATGAAGAGTTAGAAATCTTTATTGTATCTCTGTTATCTTAGACCTATCATCAAAGACTAAATGGGTCAGAATCCCTCGACAGTTCAGGCATAAAGGAAAATGCCATATGTGCCCTAATGTTTTGGATGTTTAAAGAGAATCATGCATCTAAGTTAAAACAGAAATTGTAGTTAAAAGTCTGAAAATGGTCAATAAAATTACTCTGATAATAAATTTATGTTTTATTTATAATATCTCATAACCTTAATTTATCAAGGCACAAAGGTATGTCCTTTAGAGCACAGAAGTCATTTAGCCCAAAGAAATAAGTCACGGACAGAGCTTATTCAAAACACTTGCTCATTCCCAACCAAGATTCTACCAACTACTGCAAAGTGAACCTTCAAGGAATGCTGTATCAGCTACTGTAGAGTGAGCCTCTAGGAATGGTCTACCAACTACTGCAGAGTGAGCCTCTAGGGATGGTCTACCAACTACTGCAGAGTGAGCCTTTAGAATGCTGAGTCTCTTGCAGAGTGTGCCTGCAAGAGACTGCCTACCAACTACTGCAAAATGAACCTTCAAGGAATATTCTACAAACTACATCAGAGTAAACCTTCAAGTACAACAGAATAAACTTCCAAGGGATGGTCTACCAACTACTACAGAGTGAGCAAGGGTCTGTGCAATTCAAGTATTTGGGACACAGGGTAAGTGAAAGGAAGTTGGTCATTTAACTGTGTTCCTTTTTAGTATATTAATACTTACAAAGGATTTTAAGTACATGTAAGAATACGGAAACAAATATATGTTTCCATTTTGGATTTTTTTCACATTTGCCACTGATACTTTCTGGGTTTTGTTTACTTTTTAAGAAATAAGAAGTTGGGTAAATGACTCCCGGCTGTAATTTTAAAGCCTGAGAGGCAAAGGCAGAAGGGTTGTTAGGAGCGTGTAGCTCAGACTTACATGGTGGGTTCTAGGGTACGTAGTAAAACTGTCTCAAAACAAACCAAGTAGCTATATTGACAATTCTTGAAGAGCTCTCTTTGTCATGTTCAGCTTCTAAAATTACAGTTCATTACTTCCATGTATGTTTAGAGATCTTTACCACATGTAAACAAAAGAAATAAAAAAATGTATTTAATAGTCTTTTTACACATTAACATGTACATCTTTGTAAATCACATTTGCTCTTTTTGGTAGCCATACAGCCATTTAATGATAAAAACATATTAATATTTTACTATACAGCAGAAATACATTGTCAATCAAAAGTGGACAAAAAACTTGAAATGAAAAGCTGTATAATACTATCATGACAGTGTCAGTGAAGGGCACTAGTATAACCAAGTGTTCTCCTAAGCTTCCATTTCCATACACTACACTTTGAATGTGTGTTATGATAAAACATACTTTTGAGATATGGCCCCTATACTTGGGGGACACAAATACCATTAGCATATAACTTAGCCAAGGACAACCAGCACACAGCTAAATATAGTTTTTTTTTTACTCAGCATTAAACTTTAAAATATTATCTCTACATGTGTGAGACAGACACACAGATACAATTATTTTCCATATGCACTGCTCTGATGAATTAATGAATCCCAGCTGGTTTACCCATCTTCTTAAATAAAGGACATTTGCTTGTAGCAGCCAAGAAACACAAAGGCTTCAGCAAATGTTTTTCTCTATTTGCATTGTGCTGATAGTCAACAGTCTCTCCCAGAAATGTGAGTGGATGTCTATGTTCTTTGAAATTCTAGACACGAAATCTTTGCTACTTGTATTTACTGACAATATTCCCCACCCCCCCCCCGCCTGCCCCCCCCCCCCATCAGTGGCTTCTCTTCCTGCCGTGTGTACAGTGTCTTTCGTGGTATTTTAAATTTTATTATGATGTTTATAAATGTCTTTCATTTCAGGAAATGCCTTGTTATTTACTTATTTATTTATTTATTCTTACAGCTAGAACACTCTATGCAAACTCCATGGTCTCTTGCATTTTCCTCCATGAATCCTAATTTTTCTCCTTTGATATTTAATCTGTCTAACATTAATATTTTGGTGTGAGACAAGGAACTATTTTTTCTATATGAGAAACAGTATTAAGTAAATTATTCAGTAAATAACACACGATGGTGTCTATCAGGTCTTCAGGGTTCAGCAGGATAGCATTTATTATCATCATCTTAAAATCTGTTTGGGATACTCTCTATATCATATTTAAAGTCTGTCTTTGTACTTTATATAAGATGATTCCTATGTCATCTTTGAAATGTGATTTTTTTGTTAAAGTTTTAGCTCATTTTAATTGGCACATACACATGATTTTTAGAATCATCCTGTCAAGTTTTTTTTAACATGGTTAGAGGCTGATGAGATGGCTCAGTGGATGCAGGTATTTGTTACCAAGCCTGACAATACGATTTCAACACCTCCAAACCCACAGTAGAAGATGAGAACAAATTCCCCCAAATTGTCCTCTACACTTTCTCTCTCTCTTCCTCTCTCTCTCTCTCCCTCCCTCCCTCCCTCTCTGTCTCTGTCTCTCTGTCTCTCTGTCTCTCTGTCTCTCTCTCTCTCTCTCTCTCTCTCTCTCTCTCTCTCTCTCTCTCTCTCTCTCTCACACACACACACACACACACACACACACACTTAAAATATAATTTTAAAACTGTTGGAATTTGGACTGGAATTGTGCTAGAAACGTAGACTAGTATACAAAACATGTTGCTTTGGCCTTATAGAATATCTTCATCAGTGAACATGGCTTATCTATAAACTTATCACTTCAGCTTCCTTCTGTTGTTTTGTTTCCAAAATGTTTTATCGTTCCTTTTATAATTTTCTCACTTGCCCATGATTAAAGTTATTCTCTGATTTCTTAGATGATGTAGTGCCATTATAACACTAATACTCTTAAACTCCATTTGTTAATTTTTACTGGTGTATTTTAATACAACTGATTTGGTACAAGCATTACTTAACTTTGTACAAATCTGTAGATATCTTGTGTTTTGTTGCAAGAAATCAGATTTTCTATGTATAATGTTAGTTTTGTTTCTTCTTTTCAAGTTTTACCTATTTTATTGTATGTCATTTTCTATTAAGCTATCTGGAATGTTACTGTCAAGATAAGAAAGTCTCCTCTGGGTCACATATTAGTAGATGCACATCTTTCTAAGATCTCTCCTGTACCAAAGAGATATAAAGCCGTCAAACGATGTCCCCAAATTTCTTGCCAGTTAAATCTCAGTTAGACTCCACTAATGAGTGCTACGTACAAGAGGCAGTAAAGTGGAAATAAGATGGAAACTGTAAGCATTATTAGCTGGCACAGCAAGTGTCTTCTTCAGTGTGTTCAGAACCGCAAAACAGTCCACTGTGTGCACACAGAACAGTCCCATGAAATCTGTGTTTTAGATCCCTAAACACAGTTTTCCTTATGATTATCCACCAGCCTTCCAGTGCCTGACCTTAATGAAAAACATCCTCTGGCACGATGTACCTAGGTCACTCTCTGCTTTCTAGACCAAGATCTGATTGATGTAGTAACTGGTCGTCTCAATGAGGACACTGCCTTCGTAAAGAGGAAGCAGGAGAACTGACTTAGAGATCAGGGCCAAATCATGAAGAAGGGGGTGGGGGAGATCAGAGGGCAGAAAAAAAATGGATCATGGCAATACAGCTCTCAAGAGGGTGAAGCTGCATCTGCTGTACCTGAGGGGAGGAGACACGTGCACGAAGAACATATTGCTCTAGGAAAGAGATCCTGAAAACTCTAGAATTTAGAAGAACGTATTTTGGCGTGGCTGGCTTAGTTTAGGGGAGAGCTTGAGAAAGAATGGATTCATGTAGAACTGATTGACACATTAGAGGAAATAAAAAAATAAAAAGTTCAGACCTTTTTGTATTTGAAAATCTGGTTTCTTTGCATCTCCAAACAGTAAGAGGTGAGCTTTTAAAGGTTTTTGTAAAGCAAAGGCCTCTTAAAGGTTGACAGGTGAGTACCAATTCATGGTGAATATCTAACTAAGGCTGCGGCCTTCCAGTCAGTTCGGATTGGCTGCCCCATGTGACTGAGTCTGAACAATGCCTTATGAACCACACTGTCATCTTCAGCCACATCTACAGTCAACCATTCCAATTCAAGTATAACCTCTTGCACGGTCTCCGTCCTTTCCTCGCCCCCAAAGAAATAATATATATTTTCACCTCATTAAATAAAAATAAAAAAAAAATCTATGGTCCTTAGTCAGAACTTAAAGGAAAATCACGTGACCTTCTTTAGACTGTGGAGGAAAGATGCTTAGCATGTTAGGTGCTGAGACAGCAGGGTCTATCTATGACGGTATCATAGCCTAATCTATATTAACACATACTATACATCTGCTGAGTTATTTTATTCATTCATTAATTGTGCATTTCATCAAAAGCTTATGCTAGAATCTATTGATATACTCATATTTTCCCCAAAAACCTGTCAAAAATCTACTGGCAGATGAGGTACTCCGTCATGTGTTCTCATGAACCTGGTTAGCACATCAGTTACAGCAGCCAGTTTTCCTAATAGTGAAACATCCTTGCACTGTAAAGCTGAGGCAAACTTTGTTAGCAATTAGCACCTTTCCTCACCCTCTATACTATGAAGCCAGAAGAAAAGAGTGCGAGGAAGGAGGACAAGGATAGATAATAAACAGGCGCATAGTCATATAACCTAATATCATCTTTTCCATGGTAATTTTATTCTTTTACATGTGCTGCAATTATTGGTGCTTAATTTACGCTTACCATTTTGGCTTGTGCTATTTATTTTGTATTTCCTAGTCCTGTAAAGTGTCTTATCTATTTCATATCAGATGAATTGAATTCTATTTATTATCATAATTCTCCACACGGGTTGAAAGACTAAAACTTGACTACGCACCATGATTTGTTATCTAAAATTTATTTTTATGCTTTCCCATTTTCCTGAATTTTAAATTTTAATAAGCTTTTAGAGATTACTTTTAGGTTTATAAACAAAGTGTGTTATAAGGCTGAGGAAAATTCCACACAGTCCCTGATTCCACATACTTTGACCTCCTAATGCCTTCCTTCTCATTACTCTCCTTTGAAACATGACATCGGTTTAAGCAATCAACTCTTGTGTGGTCTATTAATCTAGTTTCTTAATACCCTCTGATAGATTTGTATCATATTTTCTCAGTATTTAGAAATTTTAAAAAGCTGTTTGTTAATTGTTGACCTTAAGGCCTGGGCTGTTGGTATTCTGTTCAGGAAGTTGTCTCCTGTGCCAATGTGTTCCAGGCTCTTCCCCACTTTTTCTTCTAACTGATTTAATGTCTCTGGTTTTATGTTGAGGTCTTTAATCCACTTGGACTTGAGTTTTGTGCATGGTGACAAATATGGGTCTAATTGCATTTCTCTACTTGTAGGCATCCAGTTAGACCAGTACCATTTGTTGAAGATGCTATCCTTTATCCATTGAATAGATTTGCCTTCTTTGTCAAAAATCAAGTGATCAAATGTGTGTGGATTCATCTCTGGGTCTTCGATTCAATTCCATTGATCCACCAGCCTATTGCTGTGCTATTTACTGTTGCTCTATAATACAGCTTGAGATCGGGTATGGAGATTCCTCCGGAGGATCTTTTATTGTATAGGATTGTTTTTGCTATTCTAGACTTTTTGTTTCTCCATATGAAGTTGAGAATTGATCTTTCAATGCCTTCAAAATATTTTGTAGGCATTTTGGTAGGGATTGCATTGAATCTGTAAATTGCTTTTGGTAAGATGGGCATTTTTACTATGTTAATTCTCCCAGTCCACGAACAAGGGAGATCCCTCCATCTTCAGTGTCCCTCAGTAGAAGAATGGATAAAGAAACTGTGGTACATTTACACGATGGAATACTACTCAGCTATTAAAAACAAGGAATTCCCGAAATTTGTAGACAAATGGATTTAACTAGAAATGGTCATAATGAGTGAGTTCACCCAGAAGCAGAGTCAAATGGTATATACTCACTTATATCTGGACACTAGCCCAAGGGGCATGTCCCATGAAAGCCTTCACTTACCAGGAAAGTAGGTCAGAGGGGAGGACATCCTATTGGGACTCTAGGTGAGAGAAACATGGGAGAGTGGGGAAACAGAAAGATCCAGAGGGTCCTAGAAACCTATAAGAAGAACATTACGAAGGGAGGATCTGGGCCCAGGGGTCCTGCTCAAACTATGGCACCAGCCAAGGACAATACAGGTTGAACCCCAACCCAGATCTAACCAATGGACAGGACTTTCTCCACAGTTGAGTGGAGAGTGGGGTCTGACTTTCACACGAACTCTGGTGCCCCATATTTGATCACATCCCCTAGATGGGGAGGCCTGGTGGCACTCAGAGGAAGGATAGCAGGTTACCAAGAAGACACTTGATACCCTATGAGCATATACAGGGAGGGGAGGTCCCCCTCAGTCACAAAAATAGGGGAGGGGAGTAGGGGGAAAGTGGGAGGGACAGAGGAATGGGAGGATACAAGGGATGGGATAATAATTGAGATGTAATATGAATAAATTAATAAAATATTTTTTAAAATACTAAGCTGAAAAAATTAAAAAGCAATTCTGAGAAAAAAGAAGATGTATTCCCAGCATGTCTGATATTGCTATGTTTTAAGAATCATGCAAGAACAGCAGTGCGGCATGCAGATGCATGGGGTGGAATAGAGGGTCCTGGTTTAAGACCACGCAGCTACAGCCACATGACATATTGTAGAAGATACAAGCTTTTCTAATGAATGGCACTGGAGAAACCAGAGATCTGCATCTGCAGAAGAATGAAGCTAGACCCCCAGCTCTTGCTTTGCACAAAAATCAGTTTTGAAATGGACCAAAGGCCTTAAGGTAACCCTTGGAACTCTGAAAGTGCTAGGGGAAACATGGCGAGATACAGCCACAGAAAAGACGTTCAGCTAAGAGCTGACAGGTGAGATTACATAACATCACACAGAGTCTGTGCAGCAAAGGAAACAGTGAGATGAAGGAGGCAGCCTTCAGAATGGAAGGATATTGTTACTAGTGACACATCTGTCAGAGGAACAGCGAAAATATACAAAGAACGCAAAGAAACAGTGAGAAACCAAACAACCCAGCCAATAAATGAGCGAATGAAATGAGTAGGCACTTCTTGAAAGATGCGGTACAAATGGCTAACAAGCACATTAAAAATTAAAAATGTTCAGCATCGTTAGCCATCAAGAACATGCAAATGAAAACTACATTGAGGTTCCATGTCACCTCATTTAGAATGGCTGTCATCAAGAAAACAAATAGTAGATGGTGGAGAAACTGGGGGGTAAAGGAGAGCCTCTGCCTACTGCTGCTGGGGGTGTCAACTGGAATGTCCATTATGGGGATCAGCATGTTTTGAAAAGAATACTAAATATAGTCCTTCCATAGAACCCAGCCATGTAACTGAAGGGGTTGGTCTCAGTAAACCACAGAAACACTTGCATGTTTACTGCAAAACTGTTCATAAGAACCAAGCTAAAAAAAGTAATGGATTTTAGACAGCCATAAAGGATGAAATTACATATGGGTCCCCTAGTAATGGGAGTAGGGGTTGTCTCTGATTTTATTGCCTGCCTTTGGGTCCCTTTCCCCTAGCTGGGCTGCCTTGTCTGGCCTCGGTGGGAGAAGATGTGCTTAGTCCTGTTGTAACTTGAGGTGCCAGGGTGGGTTGGTACCCCTTAGAGGACTTCCCTTCTCTGAGAAGAAGAAAAGGGGGATGTGGAGGGGGTGTGAGGGTGGGACTAGGAGGAGAGGAAGGAAGGGGCTCAGATCAGTAGGATCAGATGGTAACATTTTTTAAAGTAAGTAAACAAACAAATAAATAAATAATAAAATGATGCTGCTTGCAGAAAAATGGATGCAACCAGAAATCATCAGATTAAGCAAAAACAAGCCAGACTCGGAAAGACAAATATCTTTTTTTTTTCATTTTTGGATCTTAGATTTTTCTATAAATACAGGAAAACATATGTGATGTGAAAGTAGAAGCAAGAAGATCCTGTAAGTGGGAATGGGAGAAGTCCGTGGGCTCAGCGTGTTCACGCCCATGGCTTCCACGAAACTGTCTTAATGAAGCCTGTTAGTACTCATAATGACTGTACAATTAAAATATAACCTACCATCTTAGCCACTGCTCCCTGGGGCTGAATAGAAAGCATCATAAGCCATCATCACCACCTTCCAGAGCTCTTCACCTCTCGAAGCCTGAATTTCTGAGCACATGTCACACAAACTCACGCCAGCCTCTCCTCCAACCCTGGCAAATACAACTGGTCTCTACAAATCCTACTACTCTGAGTCTCTCATGTCAACACAATCGGACAGTAAGCTTTGTGCAGTTTAAGTAGTATAATGTCCTAAGCTTTAAGTACAGTGCAGCACACACTAGTATCTCCTTCGTTGTAGAAGGCTGAACAAGTTCTACTTTATGTATTGTCATGTCCCCCTTATCTTTTAATCTGCCACTGGACACTTCTTTGCTTCTGTACTTAACTATTGTGAATAACGTTGGTGTGAACATGGTGCCACAAGTATCTCCAGATTCTGCTTTCAGCTCTTTTGCATAGGTTCAAAATAGGAATGGCTCAATCAGACAATAATTCAATACATTTTTTAAAATATTTATTTATTTTCTACTTATACAGTATATTGCCTGCAGGTCAGAAGAGGGTATAGATGGCTATAAGCCACCATGGGGTTGCTGGGAATTGAGCTCAGGATATTTAGAAGACCAGGCAGTGCTCTTAACCTCTGAGCCATCTCTCCAGCCCCCAACTCAATATATTTTTAAGAGTCATCTTACTGTTTTCCACACCAGCTAATCCACCCGCAAAGCAGAAGGGCTCAACTTTTCCACAGTCTATCTCTTGGACTTGGGAGTTCTTGCTTACAGCTCTCGTAGCAGGTGTTGAGTAATATCACACTCTAGTCTATAGTTTTGTGGTGACAGATGATGATGGATAGATTTCCATACTCGTGATGGCTATAGGTGTATCTTCTTAGGAAAGATGGGTACTCAAGTCCTGTACCCATTCCAAAAAATACAATTTTTTGCTACTGAGGTTTAGGCACTATCTATATATTAATATTTTTTTAAACACATGATTATTATTTCCCATATTTTTGGTCACTTCATTATCCTACTGTTACTTAATTTTTGTGTGTATATGGGTGGATGTGTGTATATGTATGTGTACCGCAGTACACATGTGGAGGTCAGAGGGCAATGTTCAGTGTTAGTCCCTACCTTCTGCCTTGGGTGTCACCAGGCCAGCTGACCCATGAGCTGCTGGGGTTCCTCCTGTCTCCACGTCTACCTCACCACAGGACCCTGGGATTCCATACCTATGCTTCCACATCTCAACTTGCATGGGTTCTGGGGGTCCACGCTCAGGTCCTCATTTTACATAGCAAGAATTTGCCCACTGAGACATCTTGCCAGGCCTTGCTGTTGCTTTTTTATTCTCATTTTGTTTGTGTTTATTTTGCTGCCTCTGCATTTAGTGCCAAATATAAGAAATCATTGCCAAATCCAATAATGTGATGATTTTGTTGTTTCCTTCAAAGAATTTTGCATTTGAGGCCTTATGCCGAGGGCTTTAATACTTTCCTAATTGACTTTTGTTTACAATATCAGGTATAGATTCAGCTTCATTCTTTTGGATGCATCTAGTTTTCCCAATCATTCATATATGTATATACATATATGTGTGTGTGTTGCTAGACGGTCTTAACATCCTTATAAAAAAAATTGACTATATGTGATCATCTCTAAGCAAATGAAGATCTTAGAATTCTTTGCTTTCTAACTCTCTTTTCCACCCGTCATGTTACATCTGTGTAGGCTTTAACGTCCACACTGTTGTTTGATTCCCAACACTGATCATGTTTAGTTCTGTTCCTGTTTTGTCTAATACAATCCATTACTTCCTTTTAATTTCTCTTTCTTCCTGATAATATATATTATTTAGCATCATTCAGTGATTAAACCTTTTCAACTTTCAAAACAAATGCCTGCTTTTCCTTAGCTTAAAGAACAAGCTGACCTGTTAAGACTTTAGTGTTGGCTCTGTGGTTGAGAAGTGTGTATCCTCTTCCTCAGGAGCCAGGGTCTTAAGATGTCTTTACTAAGCTATAACTGACATACAATGCTGTCTTTTTCCCTGCTGCTTTTAAGATGTTTTTTCTTTGGACTAAGTCCATGTATCTCTGGCTGACCTGAACTTGCCATGTGGTGGAAGATGATAAAGTCATCCTCTACCCAAGTGCATCCTCCACTGTCCCTAACTGATGCTGCCCAGAGGACTTAACTCAGGACTCTGTGCATGCAAGGCAAACATTCTACCAGCTCCACACATCTCCAGACCCCTTTTAATAGTTTCTGACTTTGATTATTGTGGCAACTAAGTGAATTTTTCTAGAAAGAGAAAAGTTATGCATGCATGCATGATAAGTTAGCACCATATCTGAAGCTTCATGGAAACTGACCATTAAGCTGGGGGGGGGGGGGGACGGGTGGCCTTTGGTCCCAGAACTCAGGAGGCAAAGGCAGGTGAATCTCTTGAGTTCAAGACTAGCCTGGTTTACAGAGTGAGTTTCAGGACAGAGCGGGCTACACAGAGAAACCTTGTCTTGAAAAAACAAAACCAAAAACCAAAACCAACCAAACACACACACACACAAAAACCTGACCATTATTACAAGCACACAGTGGCTACTAAACACTGTTTAACTAAAAATGGTTCTGTAAGAAGGCCTATGTCCTACGCGAATCCTTTCCCCACTGTGCTCCATTTGTATACTATACCCTCAGCTTTCACTTGTTCCTCACAGCAAACAAGAGGCAGCTCTGATCTGTGTCTCTGTTTTTCTTTCCTCTCCTCTGCTATTGTGACTGCCTAACAAGGTTAATACACTACTGCTGCTAAGTATTATCATTTGGGTTGTAATTATCACATGGGATTAATCATGTGCATGCTGCGAGGCTGGGGAACTTGCTGGTTTTAACTAGAGGGGACATCTTAATGATACCTTTTGACAAGCAGCATTATATGTGTCTATATACACATACGTGCACAGAGCGGAGAAACACGCTCTCGATGAAGGCAGAATGGAGATGGAGAAAGAGAAGTTGCCAACAGAATAGCCGACTTCTTCAAAAGATGCCAACGCTTATGTCTGTGGGATTCCTTTGTGAATCTTATTTAATAGAGAAGGAAATGAAATTCAGAGACGTTTAAGCACGTGTAAGGCATGTGGGCATCTCAGATAGCTACCAGACGCCAGATCTTACTCTCTCACCTGTTCTCCAGCTGTGAGCCTGGACTCTCCTTTGCCATGAGAAGAACTGTAGACCAGCCTATACCACCTTAGTAGCAATTGCAATAATTTGGAACAATGAAATTGTTGAACTCACTTGCTTTTTTTTTTTTTTTTTTTTTTTTTTTTTTTTTGCTTAAGTTTGATAAGGAAAGTACTTCTAGAATGTCAGAGCATGCCAAATTAGATTTAAAAAACAAAACAAAACAAAACTTCTAGGTGGCCAAAGTGGCTGTTTCAGCCTATATTCCCACTGTGATGTTGTTGTTCTTGGTTGTCAACGTCACTATATCTGGAGTTAACTAGAACCTAAAAGGCTGGGCATGCCTGTAAGGGACTTTTTTCTTAATTAAATCACTTGAAGTGAGAAGAAGTACTTTTAATCTGGATCGATCCTTGAGATGGGAAGATCCACCTTTGCTCCAGGCTACACGTTCTGCGAGCAGCCTACATAAAGGACATGGAAAAAGGAAGCTCTCTCTCTTCACCTGCTTGCTCTCACTCTCGTTTGCCCGTCCATTCCTTCACTCGCATTAAGGCCTACTTCTTCAGGACCCCGGTGTATACTAAACACTGGTATATACTAAACTACTGGGCCCTTGGACCTTCCATTCAAAGGTAGCCATTGTTGGATTAGGGGGACCACAACCTGTAAGTCATTCTAATAAATCCCCTTTCTAGATAGAGAGAGTCACTCTGTAAGTTCTGTTACCTTAAAGAACCCTGAGCACCATGAGCATATTCTCCACGTCATGAGACCTTCTGGTTTGAGTCCTTTGAGTCTGGCTAGTGTGGTTAATATTTATTATGACTCGTATTTCCACCATTGTCTTCCTTGGCCTACTGAGTCCCCCTCCCCGAGAACTTTTACATTAGATGTGAAGGGATGAAGTATACCTTGACTGCCTATTTCCTCTCAGGCTCTTATTTTAAAAAAAGAATTCTATCTACTTTTTTGTTCAGTTGGTTGGTTGGTTATCCTAGAACTTATTCTATAGACCAGGCTAGCTTCAAACCTGCCTCTACTTCCTGAGCACTGGGATTAAAGGTATGCGTGTCATTGCTACCAGACTCATCTACTCTTTTTCTAAGCTGCCTATTTTGCTTAGGGACACATTTTCATGATACGACAACAACCTTCTGGTTGGGTTGAACCGGCAAGTTCAAAGTTGTTTGATTTTATGATACATTACAGGGCAAAAGACTCTTGTTTCTAAATCCCACTCTTTGTCTCTTTTTTGGCAGGCTGTAAACCCTTATCCATATCCCAGTGAAGAAAAGTTCCCAGTGTTTAGGCTCAGCCTCCTCTCCTCTATATTTGCCCAAGCACCACAGTTACACAAGCACAACCACCTGCATGGCGGGGCTGATGTTCCCTTTTGACAGAAGAGTTGGAGAGACCTGACCTGAGAGACTCAAATGCAGTGTTCTGTGATCCTGGCTCCTCTTCTTATCTCAGGAATGCCACTCCCCTAGTAGGCAGGCCCTGGGGTGTCCACTCTCAAAGGCTAGGAATCCATGGCTGCCCTCTCTGTGCTGTGGGCAGCAGTGCACCCAGCATCCTTCCTTCCCAGTACTCACTCACGGCTCACTCATCATCTGACTCCCATTTTCTTTCCTTCTCTTCCTAACTCTTCTCCGATACCTCATAACCTCAAAAATACACCCTAAGTTTGCCTGATCACTGTCAGTGTCACTTTCATGCCATATTGCACAGCTGACAATTTCTGTCTCGTCCCCCCACCCCTAGCCCTTGAAAGCACTAGGAGGTCCCTTTGGGCTCCGCAGAGGAACGTTCTACTTTTTCATCCTTTTCTCAACTACCAGTATTTTACCTAGACAGAAAAAGAAAACTTTCATTCCACTGCTTGATTTGAGTTTTAAAATAGCACCTTATAACAGCATTGCTTTCTAGTACTTTGGTTTCAGAGATGAAGTATGTATCATAGTGAAGTATATAGTTAAGGTTAAATTGTGACATTGTGTCTATAATAAATTGATATACACTATGGAACTAAATCCAAGTTAAGATTTGCACACTTTTAATCCCAGCATTGGGGAAGCAGAGGCAGGTGGATCTTTGTGAGCTCAAGGCCAGCCTGGTCTACAAAGTGAGTCCAGGACAGCCAGGGCTACACAAAGAAACCTTGTCTCAAAAACCAAAAACAAACAAACAAAGATTTACCCTTTTGTCCTATGCAGATTCAAATAGTTATTACAATAACTTATTTGGTCACATTTAAAAAAAACAGAATTATATGAAGATAAAATGGTACAACCTTCAATATCACATCTCTATGTATATTATTCCTAATATATATATACATACATACATTATTTTCAGATGAGGAAACAGATTCAGCATAGCTTAGTAACTCACAACTAGTAAGTAAGAGAACCTGAGTTCACAGTGTGGCTTATTAACTTTTAGATGATTCTTTCTCAGTCACCATGCTGTACTCCTCTCCTGAATTGGCTGTACCATCCAGCACATGAAGTGTGTGTGGGTTCTTAACTTGGACCTGAGTGGGGCATATCTGTGATCCACAGCTTCCTCACTTTCAGCATCTCCATCACGTGCCCCAAATATTGTTCAGACATTGCCAAATTTCAACAACATAGGAAAGGACACTTAAATCAGGATCTTAAGGTACAAAGCTGCCATGGAAAGAGAAACTGGATCTATAAAAGAGCCTCTAGCTGTGCAATTGATAATCAGTGCCTATTGTACATTCTAAATAGCTCTTACCTGCCTGGATGGTGCCATTGACTGCGGATTATGCACCTCCTGGTCTAATTCATTACCCAGAGTTCTGGGGCTTCCTCTGCTGGCTTTAATACACTTCTGCTAATGCATGTGTGTTGAGGGAAGTATGCTTATTTGTAATGTTCAGTGCACATTAATGTGGAGGGTGGACAACCTTGGGTGTCGTCCTCAGGCATACCATCTAACCTCTCTTTAGACAGAGTCTCTCATCAGCATGGAACTCACCAATTAAGCTAGACTGGCTGTCCAACAAGTCCAAGGGATCCTACTTTATCCCCATCCTAAGTGCCGAGGTTACAAGCACATTACCATTTCACATGCATGATGGGGAGGGGGGGAAGGTTGAAGTCAGGTGTTCATACTTGTAAAGCTGATGATTTATTGAGCTCATTCCTTAGTTCTCTTTAAAAGCTGGCTAGCAAGAAAGCCACATAAAATAGATGCCCGATAGTCTGCAGCACAGTGTAAATGTGTGTGTGTGTGTGTGTGTGTGTGTGTGTGTGTGTGTGTGTGTGTGTGTGTGAGTCAGCTGTAAGAGTTGATTCTCATCTAGTCCCTCATCTGGCTCTTCCACGTGAAGCCTGGCTCATTGACTCTTGTCATTGATATCATTTTAATGAGAATCTAGTTTCCCCAGTAAGCAGATTCTTCCTTTTCTACTTCTCTACCTTCCGATTTGCCTTCTTGTAGCTAGCATTCCGGACACAGAATGTGTTTCTCTGATTAGCTGTTTTCACATGAGGTTCAAAATACACACGTGCATCTTCTACAGCTTCCTTTCGCAGGTAACTAAGATCATTAAGATATGGTGTAATTTTGTAACAATATTACGTCATTATCCAACTTCTTAGGTTGAAGGGCCTATTGAGGCAACTTGTGTCTGACTCCTTCTGAACCCCGAGCTTCAGTCATGTGGGGGAAGGGTTGTCCTGAGAATTTCTTTCTAACAATGACCTCAGAAGTAGTCATTTTTTTTCCTGTTAAGACAGTCTTGCATTGCCCCAAATCTATTCACTATCACAGCAACTACCTTTTCTGTGTGCTCAGTGTATATTAGGCACTATGGCAAGCCCTTCATATGGATGGATCCATTCAAATCTCTCAGCGCTCCTATCAGAAAGGTATTGGTTAATATTTTTTCCGGGTAGGTCAAGTAGGGTTCATAGAGGAGAGTGGTTGAGCAAGAACAGAGTAAGTTGAGTGGGTAATAATAGAGGATAATAGAGCTGGAACTATAACCCAGCCCCACTTCCCTCCAAAGTCAGAGTTCTGCCTCTTTGCAGCCGAGGGGCCTGTAAAATGTTGGCAGAATTCAATCCCCCTGCACGTGCATTTCTGAAGAGACTTCAGGATTTCTCCTTAAATAATTTAGGCACGCTGATCACTCTAAATCATGTCAATTTATATCTAGAAACCATAGAAGCCTTTCCTCTAACTAAATAGAAGCCATGAAGAAAGCCAGCGATATTGCTTCATGAAAACATGCCCAAGCCATGGGTATGCCATACCATAAACGTGCCATACCAAATCTATTTTTTAACCACAAAAATTTTTTCTGAAGAATTAAGATGAAATAGATACAGCCTTCCACTTGCCTCTGGAGATACCAGAGCTAGGGCAGGGGATGCACACTTACCAGGAGCTCGGTTAGCAGCGAGGTTGCGGAAATGGCTGCCTTTGATCATTTCCACAGATAATCGCCCTGTTGTGGCATTGTAGGACAGTCCCACCAATAGCTCTGGCACCCCTCCATGAGACAGCGACTGCGTGGATGAAGCACTGTCACTGTGAGACACCACAGATGGGCTGAGCGGAGACTCTCCACTCTGGAGGGGAAGAACACAAAGAAGTCATTGGCCCATGCCGCGGCCCTCTCTTTGAGAGAAAGCTGATATTATGTTTGGTGAAATTGTGACCCAGTCTCAATGACTGCCAACGATTGCTAACGGGCACTCAGTGTGAATTACAATGTGCCAGGCAGCGCAGCCATGTATGAGATGGCCCGTGGTACTAGCCCACATATTTATCCCAAGGGTAGTCTCCATTCAATATTGTCTCTCTAAAGACAAAACGCACAAGGATGTTATTGCTAGTGTAAATCAAACCTTCTAAGATACATGGAGTGTGAATAATACATTTAATATAGGCAAGATTCCCTCCTGGGTAATTTGTTTCTGAATGTTTCTACAGAACCTCCCCACCCAGGCCTGGGTTTTGTCTCTGTTCTCTGCACTCTTGATGAATAAGGCAATATAGAAGACGTTTCGCCTCAAAGATAAAAGAAATAACCACTGGGCACTGGCCAGTATATAAAACACCTGGTGTTCGGTTCTGCTGCTTAAGATACGTATTCCATAGAGGAAATTTTGCCTCCTATGGAGAAAAGATTACACAGGAGGTGAGCACTTTCACTGATGCTTAACAGAGGATCACACATACACACACACACATACACACACACACACACACACACACACACACACACACACACACACACACACACTGAGCGTGGGTCTTGGTCACCCAGGAGGCAGCAGATGAAACAAGGAGAGAGCCTGGGCCTTTTTTCATGTTTATTCATGTGCACACTTCTGAGAGCCACTGCTATGCACCAGGCACGTTAAGAAGAGGACAATCCAGATGAAGACATGGATCCTCACTGAGGAGCATGAGTGGGCACTATCGGCCGGGCTAGAACAGGCTGGCAGGCCCTCCAGCATATAGCTTCCTCTACTTGACACAAGTGGGTGGGACTTGCCTTAAGTCTGTCTCTACTGTAACTGAAATTATTTTCTAAAACCTCTTGCCAACATCCCAATAAGCAGAAACAATGAAGGGAACCCAATGCTGTGCATGGCCAGAAGAACACATCCTTCTAACCAAACCATGTATGTGTTTCTATGAGCGCCCCCAAGCATGTGGTCTCAATAAAGCCTTACAGGCTCTCATGCCCAGAAGTGAGAAACACGCCAATGAAACATTTGCATCCTTGGGAGGAAGGCCACCCATCATTGTGTTTCTATAGAAACTTCTACTGTGGTCCTTCTCACTGTAGTGTTACCTACCCTATCAATTTCTTAATCCATATCCATTACTCAGTCCCTAATACATAGGTGCATATCTGGCATATAATCACACTCATCAGTAGCCGATAAATGAGTTATTTCCCTCCATCAAAATACTTCCACTCTGGCTCCTTCTCCCCAATCAGCCTGTGCCCCCACGACAGAGTCCAGGGCCTGGCGCTGGCAAGCATGGGTGTGGCCATGGTCTCACCTGTACTTCACAGTGCAGGGTCTCTTTTTGACTCCTCTCTGAATTCTGTTCTCTCTGATTTCATGGTTTGTATGAAAAGGGAGAATTTAAGTAGATGTGAGACATGATCTGGCTTCTGCTTTCCTGAGCTCAGTCTAACCCTGTGTCAGAAAACTGCAGAGGCTTAGAGGCTAACAGCAGGGGACTCTTCTACCAACTCACCAGAGAGCTGGATTCGGCTTCTATCTAAAGAGAAGGCACAGCTTTCAGCTGGAAAAGAGAGGTCATGGGTGAGGTCTACGATTTTGGAGCTAGCGACTAGAAAGATGAGCTTGCCAGCAGGCAGGGCTGGGAAGACAGCAGGTGGCATAGATTTAGAGAAGCAGAAATCAGGATTTCCAGTATGAAGATGTTTGGTCAGAATTAGAACTTCAGACGGATAGACCTTTCTGGAACGCGTCTTTGTCCTCCACCATGCCTGGGTGTGCCCCTCCCTTTGTCTTGACTATCCACCCACACATGTCACCTCACTGGTCTTGTTCCCTCAATTGCTTGATCTATGTGTTGGGTTGTTTTTTTTCCTCACCATCTCAGAAACTGTCTCCTCAGAAACTTTCTAAACAAATTGCAGCCTCTGGAACTTTACCAAGCCCTGCCTGTCAACGCCCTCCTCCTCGAGACTGTGGAGTCATGGCTGCCTGCTCACTTCAGTAGCTATTTGGCCTCTGCAGCACACGGCTGGAAACATCTCTGAATGAATGATTGCTTGGTTGACTAATCCATAGCTGCCTGATCTTCCCACGCAGTTTTTGCAAAAGGAGATTTTCACAGTATATGACAGATAATCTACAGACTCTCAGGCCACCAAGCTATGGAAGCCATGGGGCAGGAAGAGGAAGAAGATACATGGCAGGAGACCAGTCATAAAAAAAAATGGAAGGCCTCAGAAGTGGCAGGCACTTGGCGTAGCTGCTGTAGGAGGCTTCTGAATACTTGTCAAGAGCCTTGCCTTGGACGTCTAGTGATGCCCACCTGTAATTCCCGCCCTTGGGAAGCTGAGGCGAGGGGATCATGAGTCTGGGGGCATCTTGGGCTATGCAGTAAGAGTCTTGTTTCGGAAACAATAACAACAAAAGTACCATGTCTACGAACCCTCATGATGCATACTGAGGATGGGAATGGAAGGAGTAGAAATGCTTATCCACTAAAGTCAAAAGCCCAGCCTTCTCCCCAGGTCCCTACCATGCTTCCACTGTCAATTTCCTAAAATGGGTAGAAAACACATCCATCAAGTTATCAGGATGACAGGCTTGAAAGGCTCACTGTCCATGAAATGCAAACCACGGCTTATAAGGATGAGGAGAGCCGAATGGAAAGTTAAATCAACATCTATGAACTCACAAGCTGAACACTGTAAATCAAGGGCTGACAAGCCCAGATCTTTGAACACACCGCAACATTAGCAGAGCCGTTTAATATACTCACGCTCATATTACTTCTTGGCTCCAGAACCAGAGTCACTTTCATTTCCCCTTCTGGGTGCAAGTGGCTGAGACAGAACAGCTTCTCGCCCATCATTTTCTCACGGGTCATCTTCCGGGCAGCATACAGGCGGAAGCGTACAGCACAGGCAGCCACATCTCTGGCCTCGAGCTTGGCGAAGGTGACCTTGTCCTTGAAGACAGGGTTGGGCCCTCTCCGTATGTTCGTCTTACCCCTCTGTTTCTTACTGGGCAGCAGCACTACGTGGACTTGCCAGGAGTTGACACCACTCCGGTCCTTATCTGGAAGACCCTGTGCTCTCACAACGGTCACGGTGAGCTTCTGGCTTACGGCTCTATATTCAAAGATGACATCCAGGTCACCGCATTTTGAGATAGGCTCTGAGAGCCTGTGTGGCACCTGCAGATTGGTCCCATCCTGCTCCTGTTACAAGCAGAGGGAAAAGAAATGAGGACTAGAAACGATGATGACTTGCTACACGCTGACAGATTGCTGCCCCTTAGTGATTTCCTGGCTCCCAAGCTTCTTGACTGCCAGCACATGGTCTTCTTCTAGAATTCACTAGACTGCGAATTCTTGGAGGGCACAGTGCGTGGCATCGAGTAAGCCTTTGAGAATGGTTTTTTAAATGAATAAATGAAGGGCTTGCATCTTTTAAAATGCAGTAATTTGCACTGCCTTGCAAAAAGCACGATTGCCCACTATGGTTGAAACCATCTGAGGCATGAAATCTCTAATTAAGCCAACTATCGACTATGCAAATGCCAACAGGCAACTTTTGAGTGCCCGGGAGTAATTGCTGAGCCTGGACCTGTTGTCCACAAAT
This sequence comes from Acomys minous, assembly GCF_964271855.1. NCBI lineage: Eukaryota > Metazoa > Chordata > Mammalia > Rodentia > Muridae > Acomys > Acomys minous. Next base: position 42,893,353 of record NC_140489.1, read on the forward strand.
CAGAACTTTCCTATAGGCAAAAATCCCAATGGTGGTTGAGGGGTGCAGGTGGGGGGCAGTGGTGGGGGTGGGAGATGTCTCAGGCAGCTGATTGGTCAGTGCTTCCAAATTTCCTGGGAGAAAAGACTAATGGCTAAGCATCTCCAACTCTAATGGCCACCTGAGTCACTCAGGGATTCTTGTGAAGTCAACGGCTGAGGGCAGAGACTGTATTTCTAAGATGCTTGCCAAGGATGTTAGCTACAGAAGGCCAAGTCTACAGAGATCATTCAAAGCCTAAAGAGATCGTTTGCAGCAGCCAATTAGCACAAAGCACTACCGGAGCCAGAAAAGCTGGGTTAAAAATCATAACTCTACCACTGGTTAGTGTTTTGAGCCCTGGCCAAACTGAAAAGCGCACATTCACATATGCCTACTTAAGAGAGGAGAGTGGCAAAGCTACAGAAATGTAGTGAGGTGGCGTAAAAATCAACTTTTCCATTCTCTGTAGCTAGATTCCCAATTTTAGTGCTTTATACTGTTTCGTTTCCTTTGTGTCTTTGTCTCAACACATTTATATATGACATGCATGTACATGTACATATGTGTGTATATGTTTGCTGTGAAATAAATGTGAAACTCTGGCTTTGAAAATGGGGAGAGTAGGGTTGTGAGGTGTTAGTCAAAATGAAAGTCTTTCTTCAGACCAGACTCCATATTTATTCCCACCGCGGGTATGGAGTTGGCTCTTTTCAAGCCCATCTCTTTATAGAATGTCATGCTTGGAAATCTATTTACTTGTAGCTACCCAGAATCTGATGTCCTTACTGGAAAAACTGAACTGAACAGCATTTACTATAAACACCACCACGCCAACAAATTATTAATAAAGTCAATATAATTTTAATTTTTCCCCCCTGAAGGCCTGAGCCTTACCTGTAACTGTGGGGTCCCACAGTGAACCCCATCTTCATGGATATCAGTTCTTTATCTACAGAATTGAGCTCTAGATGCTGCTAAATCAGCGAGTACCTCAAAGTTACAATGAAACCCTTCAATGTGTGCATTCGTCAACGAAACCCTCCCGCCGAGTCACGGGGGAAGTGCATGGTGCTGTGGAATCAAATGTTCTTCAGCAGCCAGGTCTGTTGCTTAGAAGCTCTATAACGCTGGGCATATTATTTAACGCTTCCCGTTATCTTTCCCTCGACAGTAAAGTAAGACTGATACCCAGTGCATAGGGATGTTGTGCAGAGTAGAAGCCTTGACATATAGGAGACATCTAATAAACGCCCTACCCTTTTAAGATTCAAATTAGCCTGCCAAGAAAACTCGGCTTTCTTGTAAAATAAGGGGAGCTCTTTCCATCCTTTTCCCTGCGCATGCAATCATGCATGAGCATTTCTATTCAGAGGTACTTAGCTTCAAGTGATAAAAAGTGGTTGCCATAGAGACTCCTGAATACAACTGACTAGTGTATATATAATATTAGAAGCAGGTCTCCAAGGAATTTGGCTAACTAAAAAGCCAAGGCAGACTCTTTTCTTAAGCTCCTGCCTTCCCTTAAAACGCCCATCTATTTTAGCTTGGCTAGATGTTAGTAATAATAGCTAGCATCTTTTAAGTCACTCTTAATGTCAGGTACCACATCAAGTCTGCACCCACCTCGGAATCATCCCCTTGTTTCGTTTTTCTGTACAGGCACAACCTGCCTGGGCTCTGAGAAGCTGCAGCCTAGCACAACCCAGTAATCTCTTACTTTCTGCTCATAAAATATAACACCCGGCTCTCAATTTTGGTCCATTGGTACCTAAGCTTAGAAAGTAGTCTGCTTCCCACCATGTTTGGAAAATAAGCTTTCTCCCTTTTGGCAAGATGGCCTGAGAGCAGGTTATAATTTCTTAGAGTATATCTCACAGGACAAAGCAATTGGTCATACCGGGTGGTGGCCAACTCAATGGCACAAAATACTTCGCATCTAGGACCTCTCTTCTCCCCTCCCTGGTTCCCTCATCCTTCATTGACAATGTGCTCACTAGCAAAGTAGGAAACAAAAGCCTTTGCCTTTAGCTCTGTCTTACCAGGGAACCCAACTAAGGAATACTGTGCTGTTTAATATTTATATCTGCCTAATGAGCTAGTATTTTAACATCTTTATTTCATGGGGAAGGAAACTAAGGCTAAATGGGCTACATGACTAATACCCTTCCAATAGCAGGGTCATATGCCAGGCCAGCGTCATTTAAGATACTTGCTCACAGCAGCCTAAGAGCATACCTTTTACCCTGCATTAAACAGCCAGAGTCCCAAACTTTGTCTTAAGCCACATGACCTACTTCTTTCTGCAAAACCTTTCACCATCGATGCTTTCATGTTTACCAGGCATGTGAGAAGAAGATGGGAGGTGGTGGAGAGGGAAGTTGGACGGCAGTACTGTAAATTCATTCCCTTTCAGGGAGTCACTGAATTTATCATCTACTTCAACGACACGGTAAAAATTCCTGGTAATAAGGCTCTCTCCACACGTCCAGCAGCTATCTATTCAGGTAAGTGCTTGCTGCACCTGCAGGTTTCTGGGGAGTCCCCGGGGCAGAGCTACTGCAATTGCTCTGCTGCCCAGAGATGTGTTTGGCCCAGCTCTGGGCAGCAGCTGGGCTCCCCAAGGGCCAATCCCAGCTGTTGCTCATGAAAACTGGGCTTTGCAGCCTCGATCCAGGTTGATTTGAGACAGAGATTTGTGACGGTTTGTATTTTCATAGCAATTAATTATTTCAACACACATCACCTATCACCAGGCCACCAAAGGAGCTCCTTGTATGGGTACTGTTAATACTGCTAATCTGTTTGACCTTCCCGCAAAGTAAAACTCTCTTCCTTCTTATCCCCATTTGGCAGATTTTAATTAACTTCTCAAGGCCAACCAATTAATCAGTGGAAAGCAGAGATGAAAAGTGGGGCACCTGCCTCCCTGCACGTTTGAAATTTCCAGTTCTCTTCCCATTGTTTTCCCTACCAAGCCCCAGGTCGGTGGGAGAGAAGTCAATGCTCTTTGCCAGCGGAGGGTAAACTGGAAAATCCATGCTCATAGCAGGTAGTCACACTGCATGGGTGCTTTCCTTCTGAGACAAAATAAATGATTCCTTGAGCTCTCCTGTCCCGATTTTCCCCTTGAAGGTGGAAACGCTTGCATCAAGCTGTCAAAACCCACATAAGTTTAAAGATTTTCTGTCAAACTGAAAAGGCTTTCTGTTTTAGTAAGATAGTGTTGATGTCATCTTGTGGCCCAAAGTAAATGGAGCCACAATCCGTTCTGGATGCCAGCTACGCCAGGGAAGACAAGGTTCTTAACACAGCTAAGAGACAAATAAATCAATGCTTAAGAGGCAAGCTACGCCTGCAGAGCAGGCAGTTACGGGAACTGCCTGAGCTCCATCTGAAGTTCTACAGAAGGAGCACCAAATTACAGTTTTTGTCTCAGAATAGATAGGAGGCTGAATGGCGCGCACGGAGCTGTCTGGGTATTTTTGGAGTCTGAGAACACTCAGTACCCTTAGCATAAGTCAGCTATTAAAGCTCCAGGAGGCAGGCAAGTGGGAGGTTACATGGAGAAGGCAAGCCCAAACCTAATGGCACAATTATCGGGGAGACAGAACTATCAACAGGCAGGTAAATAGTTTTGTTTTGTTTTTGCAGTGAAAGATACAAAGGGAGTATTTTTAAATATTGTGTGGGATTTGATTTGACTCTGAGCAGTGACACCATGGGAAAGCAGACTTGTATTTTGTTTCTGTCTTTTTTCTTTTTTTTTTTCAACAAAACCGATGAAAGTTAGTGGCTTTGGGTACCTCTGTGGGAAGGAGTAACTGTAAGCCACAAACCAGGTATGTGAGTCTCCATTTCTGCTTCTCATCAGAAACCATCATAGAGGCACCAGGACATGCGTGCAAACACGTGTACACAGGCCTCCTCACACATGCCCTACATGTCCCCACTCACTTGAAAACAGCAAGGTTTGAGAACATGATTTTCTACATCTTTTATTTTTGCATTTCTTTAAGCCTTTAGCCAGCGTGACCTCTGGGTCCTTCTAAAGGGTTCACCCACTTATTTTGCTCTGGTTGTAGTAACCAGCTCATTCTCTATTTCTGTCTCCACACATTGTATTGAAGTCATGTAAATATGGACCTATATCTATTGGTAATCTCATCGAAATTGATTCCAAGTGAGCACCTCTTAACGTCAGCAAATCATTGTAGAGGGGTTAGAACTCACGAAGAAAAGTCGGAGACGCCTGTGAGATAAGACAACACTTGTAAAGGCCTGGATTGTAGTAGCTGGTGTCCCTCTCCATCATGGCTGCCTGCCATCCCTACATGTTATAGACAAGCTTTAACTGAAAGACAGATTCACAAGCTGCATCTTCCATCAAGTGTTGATTACAAAAAGCAACGTCAGTGAGCAGGCCGCTGTTACTCTCTGTGCTGCCTCCCACACCTTCAACTCAGTCAAAGCAAACACTACAAGACCTTCACCATAACATCATGTGTACCTTCATCTTAGAGGGCATTTTACTTTAATTTAATTCTCCAATATTTTTTTATCTTAGCAGTGGTCTAAAAGTCCTTTTCTAGGAGAATACTCCTGTGAAGGTGTGGTCCTTGATAGCTTTTCTTCACTTCCCCCCCACCCCCACCCCACATTTTTTTCTGCTGTTTCCATTTTGAACAAATGTATTTGTGATTCTTTTATTGCTACTCACAGAGGCTTTGGTCATCCAGACAAGCATTTATTTCAAATAGAAGGGTTTTTTTTTTTTGTTTGTTTGTTTTGTTTTTTTGGTTTTTTTTTTGGAGTAGGCAATACTTCCTTTCTGGATAAACCAGGCGAGGAATGAGTACATGGTACTAAAATGAAAACAACTTGCCTCTGGAGTCCACATAGAGGAGCTGTGGGTGGCATAGGAATCTTCAAAGCCCTGGCTGATAAAAGCTGCCTCCGTCTCCAGGATGCCATCCGCACAAGGACGACTGAGGCTTCGGACCACGCCAGTCTCTTGATGACAAGGGCCATGGTGCCTGGTGCTCCTACTCTCACAGGGAGACTGTGAGAGAGTAGAGATGGGGCGATCTTCATAAGACAGAAGCTCCAAATAACTGAGTTGGCTGGTTCCATGCAAATCTAAATTTGCAATAAAAACAAGTATGTCAGTCGCATTATATTTTCATACCTTTTGATCTAGAGAAATTGAACAATTGCAGACACAACAATCAAGAGCACAGAAACAAAACTTAGAACAATAACATCAGCAAAGGCCATCCCACCCGCACGATGGATAAACTTTGCCCGTGTAGTTAAAAAGACTACTAGCTCATTGTGTGAGATAAAAGTAGGTGAGGATCATGAGCTTGAGGCCAGCCTGGGCTACCAGGGGAAGAATAACTTAAAACACACACACATATACATACATACACACACACACACACACACACACACACACCTTGAAATCTTGACAAAAGCCAAAACTCCTCTATTTGAGCCACAGAAGTTCTGGTGTCTGAACACTGTTCATATCTTCTGAACACTTACTTTCTTACATAAAAAGTATGTTTTAAAAGCCATCACTGTGTCATTATGGTTGTAAAATATTGGGCAGATAACAGCCGCCTTTTTCCATAATTATTAGATTCTTACCTGCCTGGCCCACACTTGATTCTTCTAACTCATTAAACCCCAGCTTCCACAGCATCCCAGCTCACCCTCCGCTTCTGGTCTCAGTGGCTGCTTCTCTCCTCTCCTTACTGTCTCGTCCATTCAAAGGACCATCAGCTCCTGACCTACCCTGACTCCTCCAGGGCAGTGTTCTCTCTCTCTCTCTCTCTCTCTCTCTCTCTCTCTCTCTCTCTCTCTCTCTCTCTCTCTCTCTCTCTCTCTCTCCTTCTGAAGTCTTTTGAGCAGAGGGTGATGTAACCACAGAGGACAAAGGAGCACAGAGTGAGGAGACCATGTCCTCTCCACATTTCAGTCTGCTTTCTAGAACCACCTCTCTGTTTGCTCTAATGCATTTGTTTTAATGGAAATATCTATCCTTATACTCATATTACTAAGACGTAAGAAGTATTAAACCAGGGCTGGGTGCTGTCTGAGTTGGTCAACACTTGTTTCGTAAACACAGGGACCTAGGTCCAATGTCCAATACCAGTATAAAAACCTGGGTGTTTTTCTTGTCCATGCCCCGCCTCTTTGGCTGCACTCCTTTGTCTCTTCTTCCCTCTCCTCTCCCATACTTCCCCCGCCCACAACCCTACTCAGCCCAATCATTCTCCTCAATGTCATCAGACAAAGCAAAGCTTCAGCCCTGACTTCCCCACCCCAGTTACGATGTCTCATCTCTTTAGCCTCCAGTCCCTCACAATATTCCCCAGCCTAGGGTGAAAGAAAATGAGAGGCATAGACAGGAGTGAGTGGGGGGGGGGGGGAGCATCAAAGAGACATCCCTAGCTCAGCTCTTACGTGACCTAGCAGCTCCTCGGGTGAGTCTAGGATCCTTCCCCCACAGCATAGGCTCCCAGAGGTGTTAAGCACACAGAGTCTGTAGCCGCTGCTACCGCCTCACTACACGTCTGGATAACTTTCCAGAGTGGGCATGGAGCAAATACTTGAAGCAGGCCAAGTGGAATCTTGGTGACAGAAACTAACAAGAGTCTATAGGACGAATATGCTGACTCAAGCTCAGGGGATAAGGCACTTGCCATGCAAGCATGAGTCCTGGAGTTTAGATGCCCAGAGCCCATTATAAGTGTTAGACGGGCATTGACAGCCCATCTGTAATTCCAGAGTTCAGGTGGCAGAAATGGTGGATTCCCAGACCTGGCTGGCTAGACTAACTTTATGCATACACACACATGAGAGAATGAGCATGTATATACACATATATGTGTGTGTATACATATGCTCATATATGAGTATATGAGTATACATATATATATATATATATATATATACTCATGCACATGTGTATTTTTAATACTATCCATGTAGACCAGATTGGTACAACGTTGGATTCTGGATTTATAACTTTTCAAAACAACACGAGTCATTGAAAAACTCCTCTCTCTGTTGTGCTATTCTCAAATATTCAGCTCCGGCTTCTTGGAAAGACTTTCACAGGATACCACAAGAAAATGTTACATTCATACTTTCAGTTGTTTGGCAAACATACTTTTTAAAAAGCCACAGAAAACGACAGAATGCAGGGAACTTCTCATGCAAAAACCTACAATAAAGCAGCGTTTTCTTCTAAGTCTCTAATTAGCACACCCATTCCTCACACACATGAACAGTGAGATGTCCTATTAAACAGTGGGCCATCTATCAATGTGTGCCGTACCCAGCAGGACTTCAGTACAAAATCTAACTTTGCCAAGAAATTATCCCCATAAAATTGTCTCATGACTTTCACTCCTATGGTGATAATACCTAGATCAGTAATGTGGGGACTTTCAACAGCTACATTAAGCCATGAAACGTTATTCATAACTGAAAAAAATAGAACTGTATTAATGTAACAAAGCATTTTCCATGACAGACAAGAAAAGGATAAATTAGAAAATCAGGTCTGGGCTACAAGTCAAGACGCAACAAGAAGGAAAGGAAATGAATGGGTCACCAAAAGTGTTCCCTTGCCTGTAAATGACAGAGGGTCATATCACCTTACACACATATACAAAGGTAATGGCCTCCTATCAGAGAAATAGATCCTGACTTCTTAGAGATTATAAACCATAACTATGTCACAGTGAGTATATTTATATGATCAGAGAGAGTATTCAACGTATTTATTATACGAGCCACTTTAATAGAAAACTCTATTATCTAATTACCATCTTTTATACTTTATATCTAGCCATATAAAAAGATTGTCACTTACTACCCATAAAGGTCCACGTGCATAATATCTTAACTGGGTTACAGGTGCCAATTATTCAAACACCAATAGGAATTTATGTGATGCTATTGGAAGTTCTAGCTCATAACTGAGAGCTGGAAGCTACTTCCTCACAACGTGCTCCAGGGAGGTCAGATCTGTGGATTTCTGTGTCTTCCCAGCATGATCAAACCCACACACATATGTACACACTACCCACAAGCCTACACCTCCCTCTCCGCCCCCCTCCCGCACACATGAACGGTGTGTGTGTGTGTGTGTGTGTGTGTGTGTGTGTGTGTGTGTGTGTTTTCCTGGTCATTTTTCTCTGGTTGTTACATTATTCCCAACAATACTAGCTAGAGGCACTGGGGATATGAGTTGTCTTCACGATATGAAGAAGAGAATATCTAGCTTATGTAAAAACATCTTAGTGAGCACACTCAACCTTTTCATATTGTTCTCATCTACAAAGTCCACACTCAAAAATTCCACAATAGCAGTATGAATTTTTAAGTCTCATAATGTTTTAAATAAGTTTATCATTTTGCATTTGGGCCACATTTGTAGCTTTCCATAGCCCACAGGCTACTGTTCAATAGGCTGATAAGGAGCAATTATTCTTACCTAGCTTGGAGGTGACTGCTCAAGAAAACAAAACAAAACAAGCAAACTAACAAACAAACAAAAAGCAGCCCCCGACAAATCAACAATTATTCTGTAGCCCCATGTCCTGCCTGGAACTCAAGCCTTTCGTTACAGGAAAAATGAAATCACGACCTTTACAGGTAAATGGATGGAACTAGGAAAGAGAGCATTGAGTGAGGAAACCTAGACTCAGAAAGACAAATATTGCATGTTATTTTGCTGGAGACTCCTAGCTTCAAATGTTCAGATGTGCGCATATAGCCTGTAGTAACTACAGAAACCAGGCAGGAGGGAAAATTGGGACTGTTTCCAGGATACGGGATGTGGGGAGCAATAGAAAGGGAAATAGCAGGGTACACATGATCTAATCAGGAAAATGGGAAAAAAGGGGGCTTAGGGAAGGGAAGGGAGGTAAATACAGAAGAAGATTAAAGAAACATTGCTAAAGACTTTTTTTTAATTTTTTTCTCCTTTATTAATTTATTCTTGTTACATCTCAATGGTTATCCTATCCCTTGTATCCTCCCATTCTTCCCTCCCTCCCATTTTCCCCTTATTCCCCTCCCCTATGACTGTTCCTGAGGGGGATTACCTCCCCCTGTATATGTTCATAGGGTATCAAGTCTCTTCTTGGTAACCTGCTGTCCTACCTCTGAGTGCCACCAGGTCTCCCCCTCCAGGGGACATGGTCAAAGGTGAGGCACCAGAGTATGTGAGAAAGTCATATCCCACTCTCCACTCTACTGTGGAGAGTGTTCTGTCCATTGGCTAGATCTGGGAAGGGGTTTAAGGTTTACCGCCTGTATTGTCCTTGGCTGGTGCCTTAGTTTGAGCGGGACCCCTGTGCCCAAACCTGCCTATCATAATGTTCTACTTGTAGGCTTCTAGGACCCTCTGGATCCTTCTACTTTGCCTTTCTCCCATGATTCTCTACAGTTCCAGGGGATCTGACACCCTCACATAGACATACAGGCAAGCAAAACACTAATGAATATTAGAAAAATAAGTAAATCATAAAAACATAACCAGTGTATTAAAATAAAATAAGGAAACATTACAAAAGAAGTATGAAATAGGGAGGCATGCTGGGAAATACTGCCTTCTGGCCTTAGCATGGCCATTGTAACTCAGGCACCGACAGCATCTGAGGTTACCCGCACAAGACCTGAACAAGATCAAGCCAATCAACACTGTAGCTCGGCTAGGGGAGGGGTTTGGAAGGCCCCATTCATAGTTAAGGAGCTATTGTAGAGTTTGGCTGCTGATGGAGGGGAGTCAGTGTTCACTGAGGTTGTGGCCACTGGTAGATTGCCCATTCTCCAGTGAATGGCCTTACCACCATGTCTATGTGTACATCATGAACTGGACTCAGCTGGTTTGGGGAGGAGAAAAAGAGGATATGAAGCCAGGGAGAAGTTGGAACAGAGAAGTTGGAGGTGGATATGGTCAAAAGATGTTGTATACATGCATTAAATTATCAAAGAATGATATAGTTATTTAATAAAAAAAAAAGAATGCATTATCAACTGTGTGCAGAAACACTGAATCAAATGCCAAGGGGCAAAGCATGGCTTAGAATACATTGCTGATGTCTTTATAAGGAATCCATCATGACCTCACTTAAGAGAGGCATGGGAAACAATAAGCTACCTGCAGCTCACTCCAAATTTAGATTTCACTTGGAACTGGACATTTAATTTCACTGTCCAACAGTTTAATGCATTCTTTAAACAGGAAGAATTGGCTACAATTAAACTGAATCTAAGTAAAATAAATTAGCTAAATGGAAAGTAGGCAAAATATAAAGAAAAAATTTATTCTTTATCATTGAACAATTCCACCATTAAAATGATGAATAATAAAGAAATAGTAGGGGAAAATAAACAATACAAACATTAATCTTTCTACAGCTTTGATGACCTCAAGTTTAGCATGCAGCCAATTCTATAAAAAATTCTTTGGATTTTCTTCAGAATTTACAATGATTCATTCAATGTAGTAGGCTTTGTCCTCTATCCAATAGAGGGAATTTCATCCTTTCTATCACTGCCTGTCAAAAATTCAGAATTACTAGTTCTGACAAGGATAAGTTATCATGGATTCCAGGAAGGTAAAGCAGGTGGCCGTCTCCATTCTCAGAGCCTTGTCCATCTGTATAAATCAGAACCCAGACACACAGGCTTCTGGGAAATGGGGCCATTAGCTTTAGAATTAAACAAGTGACTCCCAGGGAATCAACTACTATTAACTTTCATTAGCCAGCATTTGCCTGCTTGGTGGGGAGAAAGGAATGCAGAGTGGAACACTAGGGAACAGGAGGGAATGGGGGAGCGGACAGAGGGTCTACAGCCATTAATGCCGTGGTTTGCTAAAATAGGTCACGTTGGCTTGTGTCAATAAGGCTAACTGTATGAGAAGTGAGCTTTTCCTGCCCGCCAAACAGGGTCCTGTTGGTTAGTGGAGCCTTTGTCCTTTTTCTGCTTGTCCTGTTCTCATTGTCTCTTGGTTCCTCTGTTCTCCCTTTCCTCTCTCTCGAGCTGCTGTGGCTGCCACACACCCAATGAGAGAGACGGAAGACTGGAGAGCTTAGATCACTGTGAGCGGAGGTGATGTTGGATGGAGCACACTTCCTCTAGGCTTTTACTAACTGCATTTCCTGGTCCATCATCTATCTCTCTTGGGGCTCTGAGCGTGAAGATGCTAGGAAGCACTAATCATGTTGTACTCTTCTTTCTGGACCCTTTCCCCAGTTTCATAGTTTATTTTCTTTCCCACTCTGAACTCTTAGGTAAGTATTTAAATTATTCACCAGCACTCTTGCCATTGACTGTCCTTTGCCTAGGTAAGGGGGAAACATGCTGCAGTGAGTACCTTCACAAGCAGACGCTTCAGCGCTATCTTCTTGGTGGATGGGCAGCCAATGTTTGCGTGTTGTTTTCTGTCCCAGCTCCGCCGCCTTTCCCTTCTGGGGTGCTCCTGTACGAAAACTCTGGGATCGGGACACAGAGATCTCAAACTGCTTGATCACATCTTCATCGCTCTCGGAAGAGGTGGACGGCTCCTCATCGTCCCCAAAGCTGTCAACTGGGAGCAAACAAGAGCCGTAAGTCTCCTATGTGCCTCCGTGAGCCAACACAGAGACAGACAAACCAGGAAAAGGAGAAAAGAGCATGGATGATTGGCCTCGTGGAACAAGTTCAAACTGGATAGAAAGGATTTAAAGTACTCTTGAAACAGGAATCTGGGCCAAAGGGGTGGCACATGGAATAATTACAGATAGATGGCTGGCACCCAGGAGAAAACAGTAGGACACCCGTCATTGGCATAATGACCATCTTGAGACAGAGCGCCGGCCAACAGCCCTGCTGAGTGGTGGTGGTGCATATAACCATAACTGGAAAAGCAGGGCTGTTATAGGCACATTTGCCCAATAGGAAGTTCTTAAGGAAAAGTACACTTCATCTTATTGCATTTATTAAAACAAACAGAGCCAAGCCCTACTTCAGAGGAGAGATATCTGCAGCTAGGATTTTCCAAAGGCTTCCTAGCTTTGAAGAGAACTCACTGTGTCTTAGAGTCTCTACTGTGTGAATCACAAATGTTCTAGATGTTTCTCAGATAACTCTAGGAACTGTTGGTTTTGTTTTTTGTTTTTTTAATGTGTTTTACTGGGGCTGGGGAGATAGCTCAGTGGCTAACGCACTTTGCTGTGCATGCACGAAGACCTGAGTCTGAATCCCCCTGCACGGCTGTGAAAAGCTGAGTGTGCCAGCGTGTACTTGCAGCCTCAATACTGCTGGGGTGGGCGTGGGCAGATCCCTGGAGCTTGCCGGTCACCCAGCCTAGCCAATTCAGGAGCTCTGAGTTCAGCCAAAGGCCCTGCTTTAAAGATAAGGCAGAGAGTGATAAGGATACCTGATATCAACCTGCGGCCTCCACATGAGCTGGCGTGCACATGCACAGCAGCGGCACCATAAATATATGAACAAGTGTGTGGGGTGCCTATTTGAAGTTTATGTGATACTGTGTGGGGATGAGAGAAAAATGGTTATTGTAGTGAGAAAAACTGATCTATCTTCTTAAATTCCTACCAGTTTAATATCTGACAAGAGAGACTACAATCTACTTATTTTTTTTTTTTTAATCTCCAATACAATATAGCCCATGGAGTAATTGGACTAGAAGCTCAGGCTCTGTTTTAGCTCTTTAAACCTTTAGCCTTCATATCTGCTATATTGTTTCCTTTGAGCTACATCTCCTCATCCCCTCGCATCTCCACCTTTGGAAAGCCTGATTATTTCTCTGGTTTTATAAATTGAACTTCCTTTAAAATTTTTTTCTTTACAAGTAGGATCATGCAAGGTATTTCTTCCTGCATCTCGTTTATTTTTGCTTGCTATGTCATCTTCCAGGTCCGTCCACCTTGTGCCAAGTGGGAAATCCAGTCCATTCTAAGGCTAACTAGTATACTTTTTACACACGTGCATACACACACACACACACACACACACACACACACACACACACACACATTCATGCACACATATCCCGTAGCCATCTCTCACATAGAAACATTTAGGCTGTTTCCATATCTTACACTGTAATGAACATGGGGTACAGACATCTTTATAGGGGAGGTTGGCGCTTACCTCCCATGAGTGTGTTCTCAGAAGAGGGACTCTTGGGTCACACAGCAGCCCCACTTTGCATTTCTGTAGCACCCTCCAATGGCTTTAGGAGCTAACCTTCCTACCAACAGCAAACTATGTCCCCTTTCTTACTCACTGGTCCTTCCAATCACAGTAATGTTAACGGCATAACACTTAAATTATTTGTGCATGTTCCCACCAACACACTCGTAGTCTCTCAATCTCGCTAACATACCAAGATTGCTTGTGATTCTGACTTCTTTGTATTCCATGTTTCTTCTGCCTCCCAGGGACTTTCATAATGCTGGCTCCTTCCCGTTCAGGTCTCAGAATGACTGTCTTCCTTCTGAAGGCTTCCCTGATCATCTTCCCTTGACTACCTCTCATCTCCATCCCCGATTCTCCTCTAAAGCATCTATAAACATAAGCCTATCACCTTTTGTTAACTGATGTCTTCCTATTACATAAAACAATGCCAGTTGCATGGTACGTACAAATGCTTGTTAAATATTGAGTATTTTGTGGATACCACGTGTTATCCTAAGCCAACACACACACACACACACACACACACACACACACACACACACTCACTCACTCACCCTCTTATGCTGTTTCCTATGACTAAATACTCACACACAGCCTCCCCATCTGGACAAGTTAAAAATGTCTTTGAGGTTTCTGTCTAGATATTGCATCTTTTAGCTCATCCTTCCTTTACCCCTGAAAGCAGGCCAGAGGTTCCTTCCATGTGCTATGAAATAATTCTTGTGTTTTACCTTATTAATGGCATTCCTTCAATGTGGAGGAATTATTGTTTCTGGGGGCCCTCTCTGTCTTGGAAGAAAAAAGAAGAGAGGAGAGAAGAGAGTGGAAGAGACAGGAGGATGGGAAACAGGGAAGAGGGAAGGAAAAGGGTGAAGCAGATAGAAGTCCAACAGTGGTCTGCAGATTTGCTATTGATAAAGGGTGGGTCCATATTTAAGTTAAAGCAGGCTGGCCTGGAGCCCCCTAGGCCAGAGCTGGAGAATAACAGGCATGGGGGAGGTCCTTACAATGCTTGTTTGTGTTATCTGCTAGTGACTAAGTCCCTTAATGTCTTAGGCTCCATGTCCTTTGTTTGGGGTCATTTTTAATGTCTTTATCATTACCCTGGTTTTTGCAAGCACTCAACTTCTCCAAATCCATCACTGCTGACTGATGGGCACCAATCAATCCATTTCTTGCTGATCTCCATGGAGCATCTGATCCATGAACAACAGAACATACTTATTTCACCTCAGTGTTACTACTCTTTCCAGCATCATGGTAGGACCAGGAAAAAATGTTCCCAATCCCTAGATCTCTCAGTGATATTCCAATAATCTGTGCAGATAGCATCTCACTAGAAAACTTCAACAAGAAATAGTCTCTTCATTCCTATTATGTGCTATGCTTAGTACTCTGGTATGGTATGGACCATCACATGAAAGAAAGAACCTAAATTCAGCAGGAACACTATTAAATTCCCTGTACCTTAGAGTGCTGAACCAGCTAAGCACCTAGAAGGTGGCCATGAGGACAAATGGGAGGGACGGTTGACTTTAACATCCATTAGCACTCTTTCCAACTCTACAATTTCATTTGTACACTTAGGCCAGCTTTAAAACATTAAACAGCCACAAGTCATTCATTTCAGATATATGTGCCAATGTATGATATCTCTACACCTAAAAAAAGATTAATTATAATTAAATGACATAGACATTCTCTTTCTTCTCTCTCTCTCTCTCTCTCTCTCTCTCTCTCTCTCTCTCTCTCTCTCTCTCACACACACACACACACACACACACACACACACACACACACAGACACACACCTTGATTTTTTTCCCAGAGTCACTGAGCATCTACCGAGCAAGGCTTCTTCTTACTTAATATAATAATCATACAGTCACTATGACATCTACCATATCCTCAACATCCAATCTTCCTGGAACTTTGGACATTCCATTCATGCATGATAGACTATCATTGTTCCCATTGGACAGATGAACAGTGACGGGAAACAATGAATTGCATAAGGAAACAAAGGCAAGTAACAAATGTGGCACTTGAAGACAGAACCTATATTCCTAAGCATTCTGCATATCATCAAATGTCATCACATCAAGAAATAGAGCCATGTCTAGACTACTCTTTGGGTGAAAAGAAAGGAGCTTTGCCATTTAGCCTTTAATCTGCCAAAGGCTGTTTCCCTATCGCTAGTTGAAAGAGAAAAGCAGTGAGAAGGGCAGCTGGTCCACAGGAGTGTGGGCAGGCTGCAGGGTAACTGTCCTCTCACTCTGCATCTGATTTAAACATAACTGCACCTGCTATTCTAAGCCTCACTTCTCAGGGATCTCAGAGCATTCGCAGTCTAAAAAGAAAACCAGCAATCTCTCCTGAATGCCTCTGGGCAGTGATAGTGACACCATGCTAGTGACAGAAGCAATCCTGTATTCAGCCTCCAGTTGGATTGTGGTGGTTTGAATAGGAATGGCCCCCATAGGCTCATATATTTAATGCTTGCTTATGACCAGGAATGGCACTATTAGGAGGTGTGGCCTTGCTGGAGTAGGTGTGGCCTTGTTGGAGGAAGTGTGTCACTGGAGGGTGGGGTTTAAGGTTTCAAATGCTCAAGCCAGGCACTCTCTCTGTCTCTGTCTCTGTCTCTGTCTCTGTCTCTGTCTCTGTCTCTGTCTCTGTCTCTCTCTTTCTCTCTCTCTCTCTCCTCCCCCCACCCACCCTTGCCTCTCCTTGCTGCCTGATGAGATATAGAACTCGCAGCTACCTCCCCAGAACCATATCTGCCTGCATGCTGACATACTTCCTGCCATTACAATAATGAACTAAACCTCTGAATATACGCACGCTCCGAATACATGCCTACTTTCATAAGAATTGTCATGGTTGTCGTGTCTCTTCACAGCAATAGAACTTTGACTAAGCAAGGATCTAGGCATTCTTCTGGAACTTGGCAAATATTAACTTATTTACTCCACACAACTACCCTGTAAAGCCAGGATTGTTAGTATGCTTAGTATCAGTCATTGACAGTTTTAAATACAGAATCAAGATTCAAGCCCCGAATGTCTTGCTCCAAATACATTCTCAAGAAAATCAGACTTCTTAAATCCTGTGCAAACTGTGTTCTTCACAAGGAAAATGCTGTTTCGACTCTTAGGAGCATCTATTCCCCCACTTACAGAAGGAACATGATTTGCCCATGGTCAGCCCAGCCAGGACCAATTCCAGTTCTCCGGTGTTTGCAGTGAACTGTGTGGCTATCAACTCTACAGTCTCTCTTCCTAATGGTTCTCTCCCAAGATTCAAATTTTGGTTCTTATTTGCTTTAATGATCCAATTACCTGCCTTTAAATAAAACCATGTCAACAACTAAATAGCTGATCTGGGTTTCATTTAATGTCATCTCTGAAAAATCAGTCTCGGCTAAATTATGACACTCATTTCAAACAAAAGGCAGTGTTTAATGGAGTACCATGTGAATATCAAGTTCAAATTTCTTTCAAGATAAGTGTCTGAAAATAGTACAGAGGTAGGTTTTTACTAAAAATCTTGACTCTGTTAGCAATTAACTTGTCAATATGACAAGGAAAAAATCCATAATTACTTTGGGTGTAGATAAATTACTTTGCTATGTATTCACCTTCAAACTAGAGTTCTGTTTGCTTCGTTCAATCAGAATACAGATAGATAGATCGCTGATAGCTGTCACAGGACTGTCCTCTAAGCCAAACCATCTTTGGAAGTCCAGCTGGGTCCATTCACAAAAGATCCTTACAGTGGGGTTTGTCAACTGTTGACCTTCCCTCACAGAAAGGGGCAGCAGAGAGAGTCACAGGGCCCTTGCTTGACTAGCCAGACACCCATCCCAACAAGTTGTCTGAAATTCTTCCTTAATTGCTGTGGCCTCAGGGAGGGTTCACACAAAGGATTGAAGTATGCAGTTGAAAAAGATCTAGGGGAAGGTCTCAATGTATGTAGCTTTATGAAATCCCTCATCCCTGCAAACTAAAGACTTCCCAGTGCAGCCTTTTCGGTGGGAGAACCTACACTCCTGTAAGCAACCCCTCAGCCTCAGCCATGCTCTATGAGGAAGCCCAATGCACTGATTGCTCCCAGGGTAAGCTCTGTTGGAATTGTTCCTTGGTTTGCTTTTGGAACCTTGCAAAGAGGGCTGTACGTGTTTAGTAACAGCATGTAAACACCTTCCACAAAGGAGGAGTCAGAGTCTTTGCCATCCTTTGGATGCTCGGCCACCTCGCTTTACCCCTTTACTTACACACTACCTGGCTACAACCAATGGCTTCTCCTACTGCTGCAGTTCATGAACTGACAGACTCGGTGAATCTACCTCACAATGGCACATCAGTGCTTACTCCTTAGGGCAGTGCCACAAAATTCCCTTCCTTCTAATTTTGACTGAATTGTTTGTTTGTCTGTTCATGTAAGAAGGAGCCAAGGAAATGCTGCTTTCATCTTCTGGGTGGGAGAGACAAGAAGGAAAGCATTCAGCACAACACAAACTGCTGGACACAGCACCAGCCAAGGCCAGAGCGTGCCGGAAGAACATGAACGAAGCTGTCAGAATTTGACCCTAGTATCTTCCATTGAGAAATGTGTGGTCTTAGCGTCAGGAACTTCAGTGTCCTCATACTGACATATCATACTTCTAAAAGTGGTTGAGAGAACTACATGAGATAAACCAGGCATCCATTCACACTTAGCCCGTGCTTGACACGGGGCATGCTCAAATGCTACTTATGATCAAGACAGTTACCACCGTGCCATGGCCCTGTGTGTGAGCCCCTTGACACAGAACTGCACTTACATGCAAAGGGACAAACATGCCTGTTGTCTCACAGGGTCTGATTTGAAAGCTGATCATCAGGCTTGTTGGAGGAAAAGGAGTAGAAGGAACAAGGCTAGAACAGTAGATGAGGCTGATCTGACCCTGTGGGCTGTTTCTCACCTTACCTTGCGATCCTTTCTGTAAGCCCCGGGGAGGAACGCTCTGAGGAATTTAGCAGCACTGTCTGGAAGTGGGCAGTGCCCAACACCTGTTCATTTTGTTGCTTCTTTAAAGGAAAAGAAAATTTGGAAGAAAAAAAAAAAAACCCTGCCAACTGGCAATGCAAAGAAAGCATTTCTGGAGCTTTTCTGCTCTATTTTACAGATGGAGGGAAAAAAATCGTAAAAGACCGCTGCAGCTCCAAGCTTCTTGATTCCTTCCACCCACGCCAGCACAATTAGGTGGAGGCAAGCATTGCTCCCTTCTTATCGGCTGAGAGTGGAAACAGGTGGGTGTGGGTTATGCAGAGCAGTACCTGGTGCCACCTGTAACTACAACTGCAGGGAGTCCGTTTCACAGACAACTTCTCAAATACCTACCACAAACATCTTCCCACAGTGACAGAAATGAGGACAAGAAGTTGGTTAAGATGAAAAAGCAGAAAGGAGGTCAGGTGTGACAGCAACTGATTTCAAGTCCCATGGGAAAAGGGTACCTTTCCAAGAGCCTGGCACAGGCATCCCTGAACTCCTGGCAGAAAAGGGTTAATAACCCATCTGACCTTGATGCTTTTCTGTTGATGCACTATGGATGTTGAGTTCTGGGTCCTTAATACTCTGGGGAGTACTTAGTTTTGACATGTGACATGGTTTGTCTTTTCTATGGCTTTCTCTGTGGGATAAATGTGAAAGCCTCATCATTTCAAGACATTTGAAAAGCACTGATACCACTCAAGCCTTTGCTTCTGTAGAGCGGAGTCCTACAGCCATGAAATTACCTTTGAGAGTTAAACAACTTGGTAGTGGCAGGAGGGAGGGCCAGTGTCTGATTGTCCTCTGTGCATCTGCCTTGTAGGCCTACACCCTCCATGAAGTGTTTAGACAATTCTACTTCATATAGGAACAAAGAAATGACACTTAGTTAAATACGAATGAAGTAAGTATATATATATATATATATATATATATATATATATATATATAAAAATCTTTCACTATAATTAGTAACACAGAAACCACTACACTAAAAACATTTAAGTTAATATTATTATTTCAGTTTTGATAATACTGGAGTGACTCTTACAAATAAAAAGTCAGTCTATGGAGAAAAGAAATTTAAACAGATTGGTTGCAAATACAGAGCAAAAGCAGACAAAAATTGGATGGGATTTGGGTTGTTTGTTTGCTGAGAATGCTCCTGCATGTGAGGGGCACAGGGATTAGGAACTCTGGAAGAGGCCTTACTGACTTGAGGTATCAAAGGACAAAGCTCAAGGCAATCAGAGCAATTGCAAATAAGCAGGGTAGCCGCCCCCCAAAATGGAGAGAATCTTTGAAAAGGAACCCCGACATTGACATGTGAATTTAGCTCAAATTTTGACTATAATCTGAACTATCATTGCATGGGGGATATCTAATCAACCTAAGCCAGGAGGCTGAGAAGCTGGACAGATGTGCCACGTGCTGCCCACTTTAAGGGAAACTGAGATGGGAGTTAAAATCAGGTCAAATTAGAGGAGCTGAGAAATCCCTCTGCCTTGTGACCAGACTCTAGAGGGTCGGTCATAGAAGTGAGACCAAGAGTAAAAAAGAAACAGTCTGCCTAACAAGATGTAAAGCTAACACTTCGTAAGGCAAAAGGAATCAGCTGATATTTGCATTTGAGAAAAGCACCAGTCCTCAAGTAAGGGGAAAGATTCCAGTGACTTCACATGTCACCCGCAATGCCCAGGGCTCAGCCGGAAGTGACCAGACTCACAGAGAAACAAGTAAAGCATGCGTCCAGGGAGAAAATCTCGTCGGAAGTGGTTGTCAGAGGCAGAACCTTCCAAACAGTTAAAGGGAAACATGATCCCAAGGACTGTGCAGAATGTGTAATTCTGCGTGAAAGAACCAGACAATCAGATGTTCTAAAATTGAAAACCATCTCTGAGGTTATTTTGACATGCCACTGGATCTGTTTTGCAGCTAATCAGAAATAACCATACTCCAAGACCCACAGAATGTAACCAGTCTGTATCTGGCTGAACAGAAACCTTTTAGTGTCGTGAGATCATGGGATCACTCTTTACTTTTTCCTCAGAATATCAGGTCTCAGGCAGAGGTCCCTGATCCACTTAGGTTTGAGATTTGTGCGAGGTGAAAGGTAACCAATATCATTTCTGCATGTTGAAATCCAGTTTTCCCAGCATCGTTTGCTGATGATGCTCTTTTCTCCATTGTATATTTTTGGTGGTTTTTGTCAAAAATCAGGGAACTGTAGTTGAATGGACATATCCTGGTCCTCAACTCTATTTTGTTGATCCATGTGTCTGTTTTGTGTCAATTTTATGACTGTAGATTTCTAGTATCGCTGAAATCGGGGATGTTGTTACCTTGTACAATGTTCCTTTTGTTCAGGATTGAGTCGGATGTCCTTGGTCTTTTTTATCTCATATAAAATTTTGTACTTTTCTTCTATGTCTGTGAAAAATAAGCATTGGAACTTCTTTGGCAAGTGCATTAAATCTAAGACTCTTTTTGCTACAACGGTGACAAGCAATTCTTCTGATCCATGAGTATGGGTCATCTTTCTATCATCTAGCATTTTCCTCAATTTCCTATTTATTTATTTATTTATTTATTTATTTATTTATTTATTTATTTATTTATTTATTTATTTCGTGTCTTAAATTTTTCATTGCACACAGCAGAGGTGGAGGCGAGCTCGAGCCGCGTCGCAGCTCCACGCCGCGCAGCAGTGCCGCAGAGAGGCCGGCAGGCGGCACTGCCCGCATCTCCTGCGCGCAGCTGGGGTCATGATATACTGAAATCTGGAGAGAGAGGAAACCATAGAATCACTGAGACCACGCTCAGGCAGGAAATATAAAGGAAAGAAAGTTCTATAACTTCACCCTTCACCGGTTGTAGACATAACAGCCTATTTTAACCAGAAATTTATGCTGGGATGAGGACAGATTCATCGGAGATGACGGATGTAGAGTCTGTGATCAGGAACTTCGCAGCTTCAAGCAAGGGCGGGGACACCGCAATGCCTTACCCACCAACATCCATAGTTCGGTCGCTACAGATGGATCCTTAGACCTCCCACTTAAGCTGGGGGGTTGTCCATGAAGAAAGATGTTAAAGAGAAAATTGATTAAAAAAAAAAAAAAGACCAAGACCAACTGAAAAAGCCCCTAAGTGAGGAAAAATGAAGCTTTAGAATTTATCAAGGGTATTGATTTTACGCACATTGAGAAACGTGGCGGCTACGCATTCCTCAGGTGTTTGGTTTGGCAGTAACAGTGGTAACATCTATGGCTTTAAGTAATTTGGTTATGATGCTCTGTCCTTAACTGCAGCCGTCACACGCAAATGGGTTATTAAAAGGTATTACTTTAAAATTGCACCCAAGGAAGAACACATTGTTTACATCCAACAAAACCCACTGTCCGTCTTGGGATACACGTATAATTCTGTTTAGTCAGATCCACATATAATTCTGTTCTTATTGACTTAGAAAATTTTTCTTGATATGTATAAACCAAAATCTACTAATTTAATACTATATAGAATTTGTAAGAAATTATATTTTTGGTGAGATGAAATTATAATAAAAATCACATGTATAAAATGTGTTTATTTTTAATCAAAAGTACACCATATTTCCCCCAAAAGTATTAGGAGAGATCTGGAAATATTGTAAAAGTTGTGACGACATAAACATCATCTAGCCTGGGTATACTGTGATTTTTCATATGGACCCACAGAACGTAAAATTTGTGAAAAACTGCTTGTCTGAAGCATGTGTGTTAAATAAACTTCACTATATTCCTTAAAAATTTCTTCATTGCAAAGGTCTTTTGTTTTCCAGGTTATGTTTGTTCTTAGATGTTTTGTTTATCTTTGTGTGTAACTATTGTGAATGGGACTGTTTTCCTGATATTTTTTCTACTCTGCTTTGTCATGAATATGTAAAAAGGCTACTAAGTTTTTGTATGTTGATTTATATCTTACCACTTTTTTGAATGTGTTTATCAGCTCTAAGGGGCTCCTTTGACAGTCTGTAGAGTCTCATGCATAGAATCATATCATCTTAATTATACTATTTTTATTTCTTTTTCTTCTCATTATTCTTCTTTACTTCTTTCTCTTGTCTTACTGCTCTCACTAAGACTTCCAGCTCCATATTGAACAGAAATGAATGGGCATCCATGCCTTGCCCCATGTCTTAGTGGGAATGCTTTGAGTTCTTCTCTTCTCAGTATGATATTGGCGATATGTTTATCATATATTGCCTTTCTTATATTGAGGTATGCTCCCTCCATTCCTACTCTTTTCACATGAGGGAACGTTGATATTGTGTCACAGGATTTTGAGGCACCTGTTAACATTATCATGTGGCTTGCATCATTTAGTGTGTCTTAGGATTGCTATTGCTGTGATAGAACACCATTATCAAAAGCAATTTGGGGAAGAAAGGGCGTGATAGGAATGCTGAAGTGTGGCTCTTCATAGCTGATGCTTCTGGTGGGGGCAGGGAAAGGATTCAGTTTTCATTAAAGGCCTGGCCACTGCAAGTTTGACCGTGCTCCAGGGAGCAACACAGCTTGGCCATGGTGTATTTCTTTTTCTTTGTTGTGGAAGAGGACACAAAGGTGAGGAAGGTGGACCCGTGAGGACTGGGAAGTGAGTGTAATCAGGGTGCATTATGTGAAATTCACAAATAACCCATAAAAATATTATGTTGGAAAGAAAGTTCCCCTTTCACCACATCAGCACTGTCATTCGTTATCATCTGTGTTCCTAACGGAAGCCATTCTGACTGGGGATGGCTAACAACATCTAACACTGTTTTAAAGTTTTTCCTGGCCACTTGATTCTCTTGAGAAGTCTTTGATCAGTTCTACAATCCGTTTTTAAGCCTAGGTTGTTTCTTAATGCTTAACTTTTTATTAGACTATACGGTATCTAATTTTTTTTTTTTGTCAGCAACCCTATTGCAATTTCTAAGAACTCTCTTTAATAGCTCCCTGTCTGGACTGTTTCTTTGGGTGTGTATGTGGGGGGGGGGGTGTTACAGAAGCCTTCAGCACCTCTCGTTCTCAACCTGAGTCTACAGTCATTGATAACCACTACAAAAGAAGCTTCCTTGCCCGTTACGGTCAGTGGCAGCATGGATCATGGACTTCAACGTGGCTTTTGGTGACAGCACATACCACGGATATCCACATTCTAGAAGCAGCATGGATCACAGACAGCAGCATGGCCTCCTGTGGCAGCACAGGCCATAGATGTCAACACAGCGCTCAGGGGTAGCATGGACTTCAGACACCATCATGGCCCTCGGGACAGCACAGGTGATGGACATCAACATGACTTCATACGATACCACAGACCATGGACAGCCACGTGGCCTACAAGACATCAGCATGACCTCCAGCAGGAGCATAGACCACATCTGTAAGGCCTCCTGTAGCCGACCACAAACACCATCATGGCCCTTGGTGGATCATGGCCCACAGACATCAACATGGACCACAGAAAGCAGAACGCTTATACACTTCTAATGAGATATAAACTAGTTTACTCATTTTGAAAATAAGTCTGGGGGTGTCTCAAAAACCTAGAGCTAGAAGTGCCATATATCCTAGCTCCACATCTAAACATACACCCAGTGGACCTTATACCCTGCAACAGGGATGCTTGCAAGTCCATGTTCATTGTGGCTTCATTCACAATATCTAGGGAATACATGTCCACAAACTAGATGTCCATCAGTAAATGAATATGTAAGAAAGATGTGAACATGTGGTAATACACAAAATGGAATATTGGCTATAAAGAAAAATAAAATCACGAAAATTATAGATAAATGGGTGGATCTGGAAAAATTATAATGAGTGAAGTGATGCAAGCCTAGAAAAACAACTGTGTTTTCTCTCTCTCTCTCTCTCTCTCTCTCTCTCTCTCTCTCTCTCTCTCTCTCTCTCTCTCTCTCCCTCCCTCCGTGTGTGTGTGTGTGTGTGTGTGTGTGTGTGTGTGTGTGATATTCAGTCACTGGTTTCAAATCGTTCATTTTGTACATTCAACTCCGAGCACAGGTGGAAGCCAGGAAACTAATAAGGGGCCTTTTAGAAGGGGACACGTTAGGGGAGTAAGGCTAGTAGACTGTACATAAAAAAGGTGAAAGTAAAGATGTAGAGCCCTGAAAGCAAAGAGGCTTCAGCAGGGAGGGGCCATAGATTATGTGAGGAAAGAGGTGGGGGAGAGGCCTAACCCAAAGCAAGAGTGTGGGAACCCCCATATGCAAACACACTACCTCATAACCAAACTAAAAACATAATTGTAGGGGTTGTAGATAACGAAATGAAGAAGAAAGGAGATACTAGAGGCTAATGGGTTAAGCATATGGAGTAAGGAAGGTGGGGGAAAGGATGGGATGGTTGAGGTATCCAAAATTAAGGAGGCATGAACAGGCCTTTTAAAAATTAGTTCTAAAGCCAGGCATGGTGGCGCACACCTTTAATCTCAGCACTCAGGAGGCAGAGGCAGGTGGATCACTGTGAGTGAGTTCAAGGACAGCCTAGTCTACAACGTAAGTTCAGGACAGCCAAGGCTACACAGAGAAACCCTGTCTCGAACCCCACCACCACCAAAAAAAAAAAAATGAGTCCTAATTGTACTATCCTATATGGTGGACAATGTCATTCCCAGATTACATGAATTATTAAGTGAAAACCTAGTGCAAGGCACGGGATACCTCTTCAGTTATTGGTCAAGAAGCCCCCAGAAGGCTCTGAAACAGCGTATGCTATTGCTATTGCTGTTGCTCTTGGCTATTCACTGTAACTACAACGTAAGACCTTGTTGCTAAGGACACCATATATCTTGGCTTCAGGGTGTAGAAAAATCAGTTTCAAGCCAACCAGGAAACCTCCTTCCTGCAGGCTAGCTTTCATAGTGCCAGACGGTGCTCTATACAAGCTTCTGGGAAGAAAAGACATCAGTGGTCTTACCCGTCACCAGATCTCACGCGCTACAATACCAACTCACCAGGCAAGATAAGCTCACTGGTACAGTAGCAACACAGCCGTTAGGAGGTAACTAATTGCTTTCTGATTATAGTTGAGGTTTATTCCGCAGAAGGAAATGTTATGCTTGCTATTGTGATCCTGGTCAAGAGATTATGGCTGGGGAGGTCCTGGGCTCTAGGGTACAGCCTGCTCCTGGTACCAACCAGTCCCGCTGTTCTCAACGTTGGTCAGAGAAGCTTCTTTCTGTTGTATGCAGCTGTCAGCAGTGTGATGACTAGCTGAGCAAAGTGCTGAGGACAAGAGAGGGGGTGTTCAGCCCTGAATTGGTGCATCTATATCCAACCCGTTATCTTCACCACCAAGGTTAGGCAAACATCTGAAAAGAGGAGGCAGGAAGAACGCAAGAACTGGAAGATGGGGAGGCAATGCCGCGAAATGCTGCCTTCTGGACACAGCATGTTCATGACACTCATGAACTTGCCTCTGTGGTCACCCGCAAAAAGGCCTCTACAAGATCAAGCCAGCCAAAACTCTAGATAAATAGGTCCATGATCTCCAAGCCCCACCCCAAACTGAGGAGCCCCTGGTCCCTGGTAGGATTTCTACGTGTCGGATGATCACTCCGTACCCACACATATATGGGCATCATTACATGGCTTAATGGGTTATCAAAGTAACAAAACCATGAAGTTGGGGAGGGGACTGTGTTGGAGGGAATATAAGGGAAGTTACAAGGGAGAAAGTGTACATCTGAGAAATTCCTCTAAAATAAGAAAAAGCTTAAATTTAAACTTTTTGTCCTTCGAATGATATAATTAAGAAATGAAACAGGAATGGCCACAGACTGAGGGAATTGAGATACAGGCTGCAAACTTGAGACAAAGAACTTCTATACAGAATGCATAAAGCTCCATCACAACTCCACAGTAACACAAATTCATACAAACATCCAACTAAAAACACCTCTAACAAATTCATCAGAGACCCTTACAAGCAAACAGCCTATAAATGCATGAATGATGCTTTGGTACTCACAGAGTTAACATGAACTAAAACCACAATGAGATTTCTTTCTTTTTTTTTTTTTAAGAAAATGGTATCAACACTGAATAAGTAAAGTTCTTGGAGCCCTTAGATACTTAGTAGCTACATAAAATAAAACACTACTTTGGAAAACTAAGTGGTACTTTCTTAAACCTTTAAATGTAAAGCTGGCTGTATGATGGAGCTGTCTTTCTCAATAACCTCCCAAGAGTAACAAAAACCCACATCCACACTAATGCTCGGAAAAACTTAATACTAGTTACAGTCTGAAAGTAACACAGACATCCAGCAACAGGCAGGGAGACAAATTGTGCTGCTGTCAATACAAGGCAGAAACATCTGCAATCAAACAGAATGATCAGGCTATGCATACTACAGTCAAGCAAAAAGAGTGCACATTATGCTATTGGCATATATGTCAATATGTCATATATTACGTATATACTATGCATCTATTATACTACTTTATTATATTATATGCTATTTTGTATTATAGTATACTATATGCTATTTAATATTTATATACTATTATATTATTTTATATTATATGCTATGATATATTCTATGTAATTTAAAATAATGCATGGTGAGAGAAAACAGGCCACTCATATAGTAGGAATGGGGAGGGGAATGCTTTACAAAAAAGGCAGAAAATTTTCAGAGTAATGTAAATGTCGTTTTCTTGATTGTAGTAATTATTTAACAAGTTTGTCAAAACTCATGAAATGTTTATACACACACACACACACACACACACACACACACACACACATATATGTATGTATTATTACATATGAGTTGTCCCTTGATACAGGTTTTTAAAGGCCTACTGAAGTAAAGCTATCTGCTCTGGCAGCATGACCTGTGACTATATTAAGAAACAAAACCCCCTCCAGCTGTCTCCGATCCCCACCTCAAGCCATTTCTGTTAGTGGCAAAGGCTCGAGTCCGTGGTTTGAGGACTGGACCCGACTCTCTGCTCGGAACCTGGGAAAGGAAGCCTGGCTCCTGAGTACCACCAGGTGCAGCATCTTTCTTTCTAGTCCTGTTCCCTTCTCTGCACACCTAGAAATTTCTGGCTTCCTTATCTCTATTTTCAGTTCCTATGAAAGCCTTGAACTTAAGCCCATGCTGTAATTTCCTGGATCCTCTTCCTGTGTGAGCAGGCACAGACTGAAGGAATTATAACTGACGACAGACAGTACTGGCACAACCAAGACCTCTTTCTTCCCGTTAGCCCATACCAAGAAGTAATGTTTGACTACACTGACTAGAGGGTCCTTGCATATCTGAATGGGAATTTGTGTTACTAATGATTCAGCTGAGGGGTGAACCCTGCATCCAGGACCCTCCTGTCCCTCTGAAGGTTATTCCTTCTCTGTACCAACCACACTCATCTGGGAAGAGGCGTGGCCAGAGTTGCGGTGGGATGGTAGATTGTGACCCTGGAGATCACTAGAAGCTACAGACGGCACCAAACAGATTTAATCCTGATAGGCATTGCTGAGCCCTCTTTTGCGCTATCAAGATTGTCTCGAGTACTAATATTTTCTGAACATTTGGCTTTGACAATCACACAGAGTTGTTACATGTCTGCATCGGGGCTCTCCTGAACCAAAAAAGAAAAAAAGACTGTCAACTTGCCTGAGTATTTTCAGCTCTGCTTTCTAATTTGCATGCCTCCTCCGAGGGAAATTGTTGATAGGACCCAAGTGTTGTGCTGTTTTCCTACTATGATGGCATTTACATATAAATTAATGACCAAGACTGTAATTTACTTGGCTGAGAACTGAGGTGACCTGATAATTAAGTCTCTGCACATGCAGAGAAAGCACAGAACTAGAAAGGTTGTTCTTGTTTTCCTCCCCCACCCCCACATTTCCCTATTACTCCAACAAATGCTTATAAGCAAAAGTGAGTCAGTGAATTACAACTTCTCTAATTAGAAAGATTTTCCTCTCGGTTTGGTTTTTTTTTTTTTTAAATATCTTCTTTCAATTAGCTTACCAAAAACACTGGGTCTCACTACGACCTTTTCATATATGCATTCTGATATGGGTGCACGCGTGTGCATGTGTGTACACCTGTGCATGCATGGAGGGCACAGGAGGACATCTGCTGTCCTGTGCCATCATGCTCACCTGTGTTATCACCTGTGCTGGTGAACAGCAAGCTCCAGGGATCCTCCTGTGTTCACCCTCCATAGCCCAGCTGCTATGTGGCTGCGGGGATCCAATCTAAGGTCCTTGTGCTTGCACGAGTGCTCTCACTACTGAGCCATCTCTCCAGCCCCCAAACCTGTGACCTTAACTCATTATCCCATAACATCTGCATACAACTAGGAATAAAGTAAATGCTTCAAGAGTAAACAAACAAAGAACAAAGGAAGTCACAAACTACCACAAAACTGTCTCCTAGAGAAACAGAGTAGGATACAGTTCTCTTGAAGAATCTATAGAAGATTAGATCTGGGACCCTAGTTGAATACCAAAATTTATGGGTATCTGTGTCCCTTATACATGATGGTATAATGTGTGCATGTAAGCTATGTCCATCATCCTTTTAAAATGTCTTTTGGCTGCTTATAATATCGAACACAATAGAAACGCTATGTAAATAGCTACACTGTGCTACTTAGGAGGAGAATAACAAGCAGTAAGACTGTGTATGTCAGTCTACCCACTCATCCGAGGCCCAAGCTACAGAGTGCACAATGAGATTCAAGGCAAATAATACTCACATAATGAGTGTTAGGACGATTGACAGTCTGTGAAACTGTGGGAGGCTACAGCAGGGTGTGCCTACACATCACTTCATCCATGTGGATTCCGAACACTGCTCGGCATGTGGCAAGCTCAAAATTTTCTGTCAGGATTTTACAAAATTTTGTTTTCTAGCTATATTTGGATGAGTCCTTAGATGCATATACATGGGGAGCCAACTACATGTAGATATACAGGTTTGGTGCATGTACTTGGAGAGCCAACTACATGTAGATATACAGGTTTGGTACATGTATATGGAGAGCCAACTACATGTAGATATACAGGTTTGATACATATATATGGATAGCTAACTACATGTAGATATACAAGTTTAGTACATGTATATGGAGTGCCAACTACGTGTAGATATATGGGTTTGTTATTATGAGGAATTAGCTTGTGCAGCTATGGAAGCTGAGTGTCCAAGATCTGCAATCAGCAAGCCACCCACCTGCCCAGGAGAGCCAGCAGTGTGGTGTCCAATAGATGCTAAGGACCCCAAAGGTGGGATAGTTAATGGTATGATCCAATCTGAGGGCAGAGAACTGAGTCGCACAACAAGGGATGCAGGTGAAGTACCTCTCAATCTCTATCAGCTGATTAGATGAATCCCCTAACATTAGGGAAGGCATTCTGAAAAACTCTCTACTTACTGCATGCCTAATTCTGCATTTTACTATAAGAACAAGAGGAACGAAGCTGGCCTTCAACACTTAGCTTAGACATATTTAAACCACACAGAAAGCCTCAAAAATACAGTGAGACAACATTTCTAATTTCAATACCGTTATATTGAAAAACTAAAGATTGGAGGGAAAAAAAAACACTTTGGGAAACCAAAAACCACTTTCTATAATAGTTGATAGGTCAAAGAAAGCTTAATTAGAATTCTAAATTATTTGCATAATAATGAACCTATCATATATCCTACAGGTATGGCATGTAAAGTGGTACTTAAAAGAGATTCAAAGATTAATTTGATATATATTAGTAAATAAGACAAAGACTGAAAAATTAACATGATAAATGGCCTAATTGGGATCTTACCAACTAATAGTTTAAACCAAAGCAAAACACCAAGAAGAAATGCAAGCAGTAAAAGCAAAGCCATGAGGGCTGGAGAGATGACTGCCAGCCAAGCATGAAGACCTGAGTTTGGATCCCCACCACCCGTAAACAGATAGTGGACATGGCTGCAAAACCCAAGCTAGAGAGGCAGGGCTAGGCAAATCCCTGGGACTCACTGGCCACCCCGTCTAGCTGAGTGGGTGACCCTCAAGTGAGAAACCCTGTCTCAAAAATGAAGTCAGCGTGCAACTGAGGACAACACTCAACACCAACCTCTGCTGGCCACACGCACCTGCACACGCAAAAAAGATAAAACTGTCACTATAAAGAAAGTTAAAGACTGCACCCTTTACAGATGACTCATTGACATGATTTTAATAACAGCACTTAAAAGTCACAAGAAGTAATGGTTTTAAACAGATTGGAGAGAAAATAGAAAACATGTGTTAATAACTATTAAAACATGAAAAAAAAATCCAAAAGAGCCTTATTATATCCCAATAGTCTTTCTTGAATTATCTTACTCTCACAGAATAGGGGACGTCTCCTTTACATAGCTGTTCTAGAAGGGAACACTTGCACACTGTTTTATGAGAAAGGTGTTAACACAAGGAAGGTAATTCATGCAGAGCAGCTCCACTTATGCTCTTCGTTACAAATATTCTAAGTTAAATTTGAGTTTTCTTTGCTACAGTCTCAACCTGAAATAGAAAGAAGTCACGTTTGTGATAGAATTTCAAATTCCTCACAGACAAATAATAACAGAAATACTTGATTCCATCTCTTCCCTCTGAACTGTGGTGGAGGCCACAGAATCTCAACAAGACAAGAAAAGTAAACTAAGTATATGCATTAGAAGGCAAGAAATGAAACTTTAAGAATAAAATGTTCTATAAAAAAAGAAACCAGTTAATCTTTACAAGCATTGACTCCATCCACAAGCCAGCAACCTGGGAATAATGGAAACTAAATACTAAATTTGACCTTCCAAATGTGACAAATGCAAACATGCAGGCATAAACAAACAACAACTCTCAAGACACTGAACACTGGTCAATGCCACCACCCAGGAATTTCCGAGATGTGAGAAATAAGTAAGTTCTGTAAGCATTCAAGCTGAATGCTCAGAGAATAGGACCCAGGGCAAGGCAGTAAGTAGTCTCCCCAGTTTAAGCAAATGAGGCTGGATCTCCAGGGTGGGCAGCCAGAGAGATGAATGATTCAAGTGAAACCCATGGAAATCAACACTGCCCAGGTCAGTTAGTGTGAAACACATAGATTAGAAGTGACGTCAGACATGGATAACACAGAAGGAAGACTAGCGAGTGTGAAAACATGCTAAAATCAAAACTATTTACAGTGATACCCAAAGCAGTTGTAGACAAGCATGACAGGATGGCCGTGAGCAATGGGTGTCAGCCAGCATAATGCATCTGTGAGGAGGGAGTGGGCAAAAGAAGTGTCTGAGAAAATGCTCATCTCCAATTTTTCCATAATTGATAAAAATCACAAATCCACTAATTTAAGAATCCTAACACAATCTGAATCCAAGAAAAATCATAAAAGCTATACCAACGCATATCAAATTCCTTAAAATACAAAACATACAAGGGATGCAAAGAAGTTAACCAAAACATGGTCTAATTTAAAAAAATTAGTAAGTAATCCAAATAGGTTAGTCCCAAAAGAAGAGACACAAATGGCCAATAAGTAAGTAGAAAAATACTCAGTGCAATTGACCACCCAAATGCATGGAAAGACTACAGTGTGGTAGCACCTCGCCCCAGTCAGGGTGGCTATACAGAAAGGCACTACACAGAGGCTTTACAGGAAGAATGTGTCACTGGCACATCTCCAAGGCAGCTGTTCCTCCGAAGCAGAAGAATGACAGCGGCTGAGCAGCTGGACGCACTAAAGACGTGAGTACCTGAAAGCACAACGTGGGTAAACACATAAAGATGTGGGATCGCGTCATCTCACTTTCTGTTTTAAGACAATCTGAAGGTTTAAGTACACCATAGATTCACACATTTTAACTTTGATTTTACAGCTTCTTTCACTCTTTCTCAAATGCATCCTCAGTTCCTTCAGAAAATGCTTTTATCTGACTCTCCAAGAGGAATGCCATGGTTAATCTTTACCGTCAACTTGACTGGCTTTCGAATTACCTGGGAGATACATCTCTGGATGCCAGTCTGTAAGCACACTTCCAGAAAGGTTTAATGAAGGAGGGACAGCCCAACCTCAAAAACAGTGTGGCAGGGCCTGCACGGTGGTCATCTGGTAAAGTAGTTGACAAGTCTAATGCAGCTGCACAAACTTGTCCTTGGACCTCCACATGCATACCAATGACATGAATGTGCCCCCCAAACATGTCACACACCCACTGTCACAAAAAGGGGTGGCAAGATGGCTCAGCTGGTGAAGGTGCTTGCTGCTAAGCATGGTGACCAGAGAGACAGAACAGAGACAGAGAGACAGAGAGACAGAGAGACAGCGATAGAAAGAGAGAGAGAGAGAGAGTATATAAATAAATCAAGGCTTCTCTACCTTGAGTCACGACCTCTTTGGCAAGCTTTTATCTCTGAAAATATTCACATTATGATTCATAAAAGTAGCAAAATTATAGCTAAGAAGTAGTAACAAAAGTTAATTTTATTGTTTCGGAGGTCACCACAATGTGAGAAACTGTTTTGAAGGGTCACAGCATTAGGAATGTTGAGAATCACTGAAATAAATAAAGTGTCTTCTAAAGTATACCTCTGGCCTCCACATAACCATGCAACACACAAACACACACAAAAATAATTAGTAGGCAAAGAACTCTAGGCAACGCCCAACAGGTGTTCCAACACACTGTCGTCCTTATTATCTAAGGGGCTGCCTCCAGGGACCTCATGGATACCACAGTCTCAGGGTGCACCAGTCCCTTCTGTGGCATGGTAAAGTACTGCACAAACCACATTCACACCCTCACATATGCTGTAAATTATCTCTGCTCTACTTAAAGCAATATAAATGCTAGCAAATATTTCTAACATTGTATTGTTTGGAGAATAATTACAAGAAAAGAATCCATACATGATCATTCAACACAGGCATGATTTTCAAATGTTTTTTTTTATCCAAGTAGGTTAAACCTGCAGATATGGAGGGCAAATATGCTCATTGCAGCATATAATGCCCCATTTAAATGATAATACCCTCAGAGCTAATGGTCATAGCCTCAGCTCAACCAGTGAAGATGCCGAGACCCAAGAAATCGAAGCAACTTAGCATCTCTTTGTGACTCCCTCTGTCTCTCTGTTCTCCTCAGTAAACATAACATATAAATGCCAAGTGTTGCAGTCCCCAGGGGAATGTGAAGGCCAGACAGTGGGCAAGAGCTCAAAATGAAAATAAATGAAACAAATAGAAATCAAGGTGGAGCCCAGAAAGTCCTCGCTTCCACACAGCATCCTAGAACAAGACCCACTGCAACTCTCCCCTTCTAGACCAAAAGCAGACGATGCTAACTGGCTCTAGCACCCCAAACCGAGGAACCATTTGTGGCTTCAGTGTCTGTAAACTACACCATGAATAGCACATACAATGATCAGAGAGGCCTGTAAAGTAAATTCTTGGCAATACTTGGACCCTGAAATAGAATCTGTGTAGGTCCCAATAACAGCCCTGCGTTCATCAAGCCTGAAAGCATAATAGAAAAAGGAGAGAGCGGAGGCCAATTCACATACTTAAAAGTCCATCTGCTTAATATTGACCCTACAACATGACTGACATCTGACACAGAATGGTGAGTATTATCAGACCCATGCCTTCAGCAAGTAATTGCAACACCATTGCTTCTCCCTTCTACGAGGCTGAAAGATATAGTGGGCAGAAGACTGGAACTATAAAACAGGCAGTCAGGGATGGTCCCCTTCTGACATCAGAAATGGTACTGATGGGTCACGACCTTCAATATTGTCCAAGCTCATTGCTGGAAATCTTGAGGCAACATATACTTTTGGATTTGCAGTATTTTCAGTTATTCTATATATTTTTTGCATTAATTATTGCCCTTTCTTTTTTTCTTTTTTAAAAATTAATTTATTCATATTACATCTCAATGGTTATCCCATCCCTTGTATCCTCCCATTCCTTCCTCCTTCCCATTTTCCCCTTGGGTATGACTTTCACACGAACTCTGGTGCCTCATATTTGACCACGTCCACAGGATGGGGAGACCTGGTGGCACTCAGAGGAAGGATAGCATGCTACCAAGAAGAGACTTGATACCCTATGAGCATATAAAGGGGGAGGAGGTCCCCCTCAGTCATATTCTATATTTTTTAAAGATGTTATGGCACCTAGACCACATATGACTTAACACCTTATGGCATGACTTTGTAATAAAAGACATTAATAGCTACACCAAGAGATAAATGAAGTTTCTAAATAACCTTGTGTGAGTCCAGTCATCCTTGACCTTATGACAAACACTCCAGCTTTAGGTGTTTGGGATTTTCCAAATGATTTTTGTTTTATTTTGTTTTGTTTTGTTTTACTAAAGCTAATAATGAAAGTACCAATTTCAAACAAAAGCTATGTGTTTGTTTCCATAAAGGATATCCAGAACTGCCTGTTGCTCTTGAGTAAAACTGATATTTTCTTTCTCTGATTTCTTGGTGAAATTATAAAGTTTTAATTTGGGTATGCTAAAATTCATTTTAAGGGCTCAGAAGTAAATATGTGGGCCAATACATAGTTCTAGGACCTAGAGGTAGCAGAGTCAACAAAGGTAAGTTTCACAAATACAAGGAAAACACTAAAAAGTAAGGGGAGAGGGATGAAAAGTTCCAGAGCCCCAAACTCCTGTCTATCGTGTGGGTATCAGTGTTCACAGGGCATCTGACACCTGACTCTGTCAGAAAGAGCTTAAGTGCCTACACTTTCAACAGCTTGCCCCTCGTTCCAAAATTCCATTGGTGCTTTCCAGGCCCTGCAGTCCTCCCTCACAGAGCAGCAGGGCCCATGGACTGTGCACCCTCCTTTGTCCTCTACAGGAACACACCATCTTCTCTTTCCTGTTTCCTCTCCATGCATCTTGACAGCCCTGAAGTCAGTTCATTTCCTGAGCCATTTCTTGACATGCTACTTCTCGTGGGCCTACAGTGAGCATTTCTCTTTCTCTCCAAATCACAAGCAACTGGGACTTTGGCTCCATGCTGACTGGCAGAGTAGCCTCCCCACTCTTCCTTCCAGAGCTCCGATAATTGTGCCTCTCCTTCCACATCCTGATCACGCCCAGTCCTGCTTCCTCCTGTGTGTTGCATTTTCCTATCTTCTGATCCTCATCTCTGTACCTACAAAGATCTCTGCTTCCACACAGCCTTCCCCCAGGTTGCTTCAAGCTTCTCCTTGTTCTAGACCTAGTCCCCAATCCTGAGTTGGGACTCCCGTCTCATGCTTCCTTCCCGTGCATTCCACACTCAGTTACCAAAGTAACAGAAGCTCTACACGGTGTCTGTACTTGGCAGCCTCCGCAGATTGACAGCTTCTTAAGTGTGGTAGCGGGGTCCATCTCTGCATCCTCAGATGTGGCTGGCATAGTGTCTAGCTCCCAGAAAATTCTCAACAAATATCAACTAGATGAAGGCAGTCATTAATGGAGAATCTGCACCCCCTCAAAGCTTCTAACACAGAAAAGCATCCATCACTATAGCCAGCACCAAGCAGCCACTGAACACTCTGGTGAAGGAATATATTACAAACTGCACCATCCTGCGCAGGGAGTGTCATTTCACTCCTCTGCACGTGAATTAAATGGGCTTTGAGAGCTGTCCCCCCCCCCTTCCCGCCAACTTTTAGCAGAAAATAGCGATTGAGTTCCGAGTGGCTTCAAAGCAACACTCAGAGTTCAATACGTTGGTAGCTGGGGAGGTGTGATTTATCAAAGTCATTACTTTCCCTAAACTATAAATAAACATCTATTCATCTATATGCCTCTGTATTCTGTCCTTCCTTTCTTTATCTTCATATTCATTAAATGGATTCAAAAATGGTAAGAAGGCCTGGTGAGACACACCATTGGTAAAGGCACTTTCAGTCACTCCTAAAAATCTGAGTTTGATCTCCAGGCCCCACGTGATAGAAGAGATCCAATTATCCCTAAGTCTCCTCTATCCTCCACATGGGTACACATATAACACATACACATACACACACAATAAATAAATAAATAAATATAATTTTAAGTGACAGCTATTAAAATATAGCAAAGAAAAGAGCACCATTATCTAAAACACATGTTTGTGTATATATGCACACACATGTGCACATGTGTATTTGGTAAAAACAAAGAAGTGTACTCACTAAAAAGAACAACACATCTTTTCAGAACTAAAACACTAAGCAATAGGTCTGTGTGCCCTGGGAACAAATGCACACCAAATTACTAAAATTGATGATGATGCACAGTGGCTTCAGAGAAATGCTATATTTAGCAATACCAAGCGCATACCAGACCCTCAACACTATATTCAATACATTCAAATACAAGCTGTACCTGAAGCCTCTCTATTAAAAAATACCCTCACAATGGGCCAGGGAATGGACACACACACACACACACACACACACACACACACACACACACACACACATACTCTAAACCACTTCTAAAGACAGGACATCTGTCACACCCATCAAAGTCATAAAAGAAACTAAGAAATGTATTGATGGTCAGCCAATCCCACCCTCAGAAAATTTTCTGTCATTTTCTAGGAAATGAATGTGTGGGGTTTTTTTTTCTGGGAAGATAGCTTTTTAACAGCCTTGCTGTGACATAATCACATAACATATAATTCACTAATTACAACAAACAGTTCAGTGATGGGAAGAACTATGCAGCCATCGCCATGATCAATTCTAGAACATTTCCATCATGGCAACTGCGACCCCCTATGCTTCGCCCATCACCAGCTCAACCTCCATAGCTACAACCTACCTTTTTTTTTTCTTTATGGAAGAGTGTATTATGGATACTTCTATATAAAAGAAACTTGTGTTCTTTTATAGTGACTTATTTCACGTAGCATGATGTTCTAAAGGTATGTCTTTGTAGTAGCATGTACCAACACGGGGGGGGGGGGAACCTGGAGTTTGTTTGTTGTTTATTGTTTGTTATTAGACATAAGTAATAGTTTCCATTATATAGATATACCACATGGTACCTCAATTGATCGACAGACTGTTTTCATTTTTCTAGTTATTATGAATGATAGAGTTGCTGTGTACATGCAAATTTTGTATAAACCTGTGTTTCTGTGTCTCTCGCACACATGCCTGGGATGTGGTTAGCTAGACAACTCAGGGTTTGATTTGTTATCCTACCAGGCTGACAAGGAGGCCACAGAGTTTTCCTCTTCTATTAGAAGCAGATTAAGGTTCTGTCTTCACTGCTTCCTCACTAACGTTGAATCACATGTTTGATTAGAGTCGTGCTAATAGAGATAGTTCAATGTGGTTCCAAGTTGCTTCTCCTTGATAGCTAATGACATCAAACCACTTTTGTATGCTTATTGATTCCTTGCTATACCAACTCTAATGTCTCCATTCAAGTCCTTTCTCCATTTTTAAGAATTCTTTCTATAATGTAGATACAAGTCCCTTATTGGATATAAAATTTACAGGGTCTTTTAACTTTGCTTGGTGATCTCATATGTAGTACAAAAGTTTCCAGTTTTGGTTAAATTCAACGTAGCTCTTTTTTTTTTTTTATTTTTTTATTCTGTCCGCTGTAGTGTTAGCATTATACTCAATAGGGCTTTCTCTTAAGTCATTGAGATTTTCAACCAGTTATTTTTCTCTACACATTTTTGCTTTATAATTTCAGCTAATTTAAATTTTTGTCCATGATCAACTTTGAGTTAATTCTGTGTGTAGTATAAGTACACTTTGTTTTTTTTTAATTTGATATTGATTGTGCAATTATAAATTATATGGCCTCTCTCACAGCATTCATCTCCATACTCAGTACTCATTCAGAGTTTCTCTACCCCTTCTGGGCTCTTGGGTGCTGTGTCTTCATGCTGGTTCATGAACTTATTCCTGTTAAATATTCAGTTGAGATATGACTGTTATTAAGCCTCTTCCAGAAGGCGTGTCCTTGTTTCGAACATTAAAAACGATCTGTGCTCTGCCAGGATCTGACTTGTCCATTGTGAGGAGGAAGCAAGGATATTCCTGCTTACGTTTAGTCACTGATGTGTCCTGTTGTCAAGCGGCCACATCCTTCTTGGCGTTTGAGCGGAGAATCTAACTTGAATCCACTCATAACCCAACCAAAGGAACAGTTTTGTTTCTGTAGTATAAAATATCACAGCACATACTTTTCAGCTACCCTGATATTTTTCAATATTTTAAAACTAAAACTAAATTAGTAATTAGTCTCTGGTGCACTTTCTGAACTATTACATTTTGTGATTTGTAGGGAGATATTTGTCCATAGTTTATTATAGCAATCTTGGATGTCACAAAATGTCCTTTAAATGCTGATGATTCTGTCCTTTATCCTCTCTACTTGAGTTACGTTTAATAGTTGGTGTATTTTCAAAACTACAGAAATAAAAACCCAATTCAGATGGCTGAATAAATCTCAGATGGCTGATAAAAATTTCTTTCATTTATTACAAGGATATTTTCATTAGAAAAATGTCCTGAAACAAACAAAAACATGATCTACCCAAATATTCTATTGTTAAACCCACCATCCAACCCCATCTCCAATGTTTTAAAATGTGTCAATTTTACCTTAATGAGATCTCAACTAAGTTTTAATTCCACAACCTAGCAATATTATGTTTAAAGAGATTTACAAAATTTGCTCTGCTGCAAAACTAAATTTTGGGGGCTAAAAGATACCCAGGGTTTTTTTTTTTACCCTTTTTGTCTCATAAGCTAAAATAAATAATACATTTATAAACTCAAATACAAATCTTTGTATTTTAGGTAAACATATCCATCATATATATGCTAATAAAATTACAAAATAATGGATTTAAATTATTATTTCTTTTAAGAATCTTAAGTAAGTGATGTGTGTGTGTGTGTGTGTGTGTGTGTGTGTGTGTGTGTGTGTGTGTGTAAACATGAGTACCACAGAAGACAACTTTATGGACTTACGTCTCTCCTTCCACCTTTGTGTGGGTTCTGGGAATTAAACTCAGATCATCAGGCTTGTAAACTGAGCCATGTTGTCATGGCTGATCATTGATTCTCTTACATGTCTTTCACTTGCAGACCTTTAAGGGTATATACTATTTACTCACCGTGTTACAGATAATAGGAATTAAAATTCTGAAAGAATACATATCTACTCCTCAAAAAATGAAAACAACAAAAATTACCTTAATATCCCACATAACTATAGAATTTTCAATTTTATTAAAATGTCCTAGAAGCCTACAAGTAGAACATTATCATAGGCAGATTTGGGCTCAGGGGTCCCGCTCAAACTAAGGCACCAGCCAAGGACAATACAGGCGGTAAACATTAAACCCCTACCCAGATCTAGCCAATGGACAAAACACTCTCCGCAGTAGAGTGGAGAGTGGGATATTACTTTCTCACATACTCTGGTGCCTCACCTTTGACCATGTCCCCTGGAGGGGGAGACCTGGTGGCACTCAGAGGAAGGACAGCAGGTTACCAAGAAGAGACTTGATACCCTATGAACATATACAGGGGGAGGTAATCCCCCTCAGGAACAGTCATAGGGGAGGGGAATAAGGGGAAAATGGGAGGGAGGGAAGAATGGGAGGATACAAGGGATGGGATAACCATTGAGATGTAACAAGAATAAATTAATGAAGGAGAAAAAAATAGACATGAAAAAAAATGTCCAGATGCTGCTGGTCGCAGTGGCACACACCTGTAATCCCAGCAGTCAGGGAGGCAAAGGCAGGTGGGTCTCTGTGAGTTCAAGGCCAGCCTGGTCTACAAATGCAAGTCCAGGGCAGCCAAAGACTACAAAGACAAACCCTGTCTCAGAAGAAAAAAAAAAGCCCAGTTGCTAATAATGCTAACACATGTTCCTTCTTTTATATAAAGCTTGTACCGTTTGCCTTTAACTTGGCTTTCCATGCACTTCATGTTCTCCCCCTCACTCAGCTGACCAGATCATCTAGGCCCCCGTTCCTGCTCTAGACACCCCCACCCCAGCATCCTTTCTGGCCCTTGGCAGGCATCCACCTGATGTTCTACACTTGGGTAAGCTCCTATCCAGACTTATGCTTTGAAATTTTTGCTGCTGCTGCTGTTTTAAATGTTAATGTCTAGAGTCTCTTGATTTTAAAGTTCAAAAGAAGTTCACTGTGCCTCTGTAGACACTTCCCAGTGCTCCAGAACACTCTCCAAAGATAAGTAAATTAAACATAAATATAAAACCTTCCTCTTTGAACCAAACTGAGACACATTTAGATGCCTCCTGTTGCCACAAGGCCTGCCTCCAGAGTATCAAGACGCGATCCACTGAAACCACACCAAATCAAGACTCTCTAATTCACCCAAGAAGGTGAGAGCCTATGAGGTCATTGCTGAGTCATATGTCTGTCCCTTGTCAAGCCAGGTCCTGTGACTTAGAATAAGGCAACTATATTTTCCAGGTCTGTTTCCTCAGTGGTGACGTGGGGAGACTCTTCTAGCTTGTAAATGTTTTTTAGCCACAAAATACTATCGTTCTTCTCTTCTAGGCTCACATTCGCCTTTCTTACATTCATGATTAGCAGAAGGGAGAAGATGCCCAAAAGTTCAGCTACCTGTTCATGCAGATTAGGAACTATTTGCCTTTCAAATGAGGTTGAACTATTTTTTTCCACCTTAAAAATATACTGTGAACATCATCTCCGTTTCTGAACAGCTCCACAGTGTTTTTCTAACTATAGTGTTTGTGCTAAATGTGAATAGACCTGCAAATTAATGCATTTTAGCTCACTCGAAATCCAGATTGTCAAGTCTCTTTCTCTGAACCAAACCAAGTTAAGAGTCTTTTTTAAAAGGCATAGTTGTATTTAATGTAGATAAGGAGGCTTTATTTATTGGGAGTCTATGGCCTTTCATTTTTAACACTTTATACACATTTTTAAAGGAAATTTGGAAAATATTAAAATTGGTAGATTTTAATAGTTCCACATAACGTACATCCACC
Source organism: Acomys minous (assembly GCF_964271855.1). NCBI lineage: Eukaryota > Metazoa > Chordata > Mammalia > Rodentia > Muridae > Acomys > Acomys minous. The sequence goes on from NC_140489.1 coordinate 42,934,688, forward strand.
CTATAGCTTCTGTGCTGTATAAATTTGCCACTAGTCCTCCCAGACTAGCAACTAGCCAGGCAGCTACTATAACAGAGAGATTAATATGCCCCAAAGTCGCCTATGCCTCTCTCCTAGGTAGAATTAAAACCAAGATACAGCATCTGGGATGCTTGTGATCAGCCCAACGCAGCAGTTAATTCACAGCCTTGATTCGTTTTTCTCGCAGTATTTATTTTCATAGTATAAAAGGCCATAGTCTGAAAATCTATTTCATTTGATGGAGTTCAACAGACGACAATGCATCCTTTGCCAATAGATGGTCTGAAGCCACCTTTGAGTGTGATAAGCAGTAAAAATAAATAAATAAATACCTCCAGACTATATCACAGAGTGATCAGAATGCCTCAGTGCTCCCAGCAAGATGCCAAGGTGTAGTCCAGCGTGATGTTGTGAACAATGAAGAGTAACAAACAAAATTTGAAAGCCCTTGAAAGACAGAGGCAGGTGGTTCTCTGTGAATCTGAGGTCAGCCTGATCAACAAAGTACCAGACCAGTGAGGGCTACACAGTGAGACTCTGTCTCAAAAAATATTAAAAATAAATAATAAACAAAATGTAGAGTATAAAGGTAGATAGAATTGGGGCCAATAATGGAGATGCCTCAGTTTGTCTCTTATTTGCCAATAAATTAATGTAAATAAGGGTATAGCTGCCTTAGTACAAAATTTCAAGATCTCAAAGTGTTTTCTATGCGGGAGACTCATCACTTTTACAAAAGTTCAATTTCTCAGTATTTTAGTAGCACATTCTGTTTGTTGCACTTTTAATACTTACTTATCCCAAGAAGCATAATATAGACAGAAATTCTCTCTCTCTCTCTCTCTCTCTCTCTCTCTCTCTCTCTCTCTCTCTCTCTCTCTCTCTCACACACACACACACACACACACACACACACACACACACACATACACGGGGGTCAGGGAGGCAGAGAGGAAACAGTCAAATGGCCTTTGCCTCAGCAGAAAGGCCTATTCGAGTTCGAGTGATAAAAAATATTTTCAATAGTGATCAACCCGCTTACTCTCAGTCCCATTTCAAAACTGCAAATCCCATCATTTATCTGCATTTCCCAGTGATGCCTCGCTGTGGCAGGAGGTGGGAGGAACGGGTGGCACAGGGTGGTCACCTACCAGCTGCTGTTAAAATCTGTTAACTGGCAGGCAGAACCTCCTGATTTGTGAGCAATTTCAAAAAGGGAAAAATTCAGAACTACCATCTGGGAAGTGGGAAGAAGATACCACTTGGCAAAAATGTTTCAGAAAACACAGGCAAACACAGAAACACACACAAGCGGCATCAGTGTGTACACACACGTACACACAGGGAAACGCGATGGCCTCAAGATGAAAGCCGGTCAACACCTTCTACTATTAAATTTCGTTTTTGCAACTAATCTGCCATTATAAAAAAGGGAGGTCAGGGAGCTAAGTGGGGGACAGAGGAGCTGCTGACTCATTACCTGACTTCAAGCAAACCACCTGTTAGGAATTTGGGGCGTAGTTTATCAATTTGCGAAGCAGGTGTGAGCATTCACACCTTCCCTGATCATGAAGCTCATTTAAATGAGGGTTTCAAAGAACTCCGCTATTCTGGGAATAGAATTCCCAAAAGGAAGTGTAACGAATGTATCATTTTTAGAGTCCCATGTGATCTTCAGACACTCGTGGAGAAGTTTCACAATCAAGAACAAACCACCCTGGGCATCGCTGTTCCTCACGCTGCTGCGATGGGTGGGAAGGCCCGCAGCTCACTGCGTGTGGCTGCTGGAAGCAGGCAGGCTCCTTTGCTTCCTTCCTTGCCTCACATTCCCCTAAGACATTGATCCAGAAGGACCATTCTGTCCTTAATCCTGATGCTCAGCCCTGGGAGAACAGGGAAGAATGGTAATTGTGTGAAGGCCCACACACTTTGGGAAACCCCCGCCTCAGACTGAATTTTGCACAGAGGACTAGAGAGAGATGTTTCCAATTTTTATTTGTTCTTTTGTTTTTTGTTTTCTCCTGTCATGGATTGAGCTCAGCATCTCCCCTGTGCTAGATAAGGGCTCTACCCCTCAGTCATATGGCTCCATCCCTACTTCTACCTTTAAGAAATAGTTCCCCAAAATTGGAAAATCTAAATGAAAGGGAAAATTTTCTTGGTAGATACCACTTACCAATGTTAAATCAAGATCATATAAGCAATTTAAATAGACCTAAGGAAGTAGAAGCAGTTATTAAAAGTCTCCAAAGCGCCCTCCCAAAAAAGAAAGAAAGAAAAAGAAAAAAGAAAGAAAGCACATCCCAGAATGCTACTAGACTTTCAAAAAGGAGCTAATACCAATACTCCTCAAACTATTCCACAAAATAGAAACAGAAGGAACATTGTCAGACTCATCCTATGAGGCCACGGTCACCATGATACCTAAACCAAAAACTCAACATTTCATACCAATCTCCCTTAGGAAGATTGATGCAAAAATACAATGTTCACACACTGAATCCAAGAATATATCAAAAACATCCACTATGATCAAGTAGGCTTCATCCCAGGGATGCAGGGATGGTTCAATATACGAAAATCCATCAGTATAATCCACCATATAAACTGGGATTAAAAGTGTGTGCCACCAATGAGCTGGAGAGATGGCTCAGCCGTTTAAAGGCTAGGCTCACAACAGAAAATATAAAATGGACTTCTATTTTTTTTAATTAATTTATTTAATTATGTATACAGTGTTCTGCCTGCATGTGTAACTGTCCACAAGATCTCATTATAGATGGTTGTGAGCCACCATGTGGTTGCTGGGAATTGAACTCAGGACCTCTGAAAGAGCAGACAGTGCTCTTAACCACTGAGCCATCTCTCCAACCTCCTAAACGAGATACAATAATAAGAAACAAAGAGAGTATGTATCGGGATTGGTGGGGAAGGACTGGAAGGAGTAAAGGTGAAACCATAATTGGATTAAATGAGAAAAGAATTATTTTCAATAAAAGAAAAAAGCAAAAGCAGAAAAGACCGCTCACACAGAGGGCAGTGTCCATGCCCAGGTTCACCCCAAAGCGGCGCTCGCGCCCTATTCATCTACAGGACCGAGAACCGGAAGCGAAGCAGTGGTAAGGGCGGGGTGAAGAGGGGTGAGATGAGATAGGGTCAGGCATTGACTTAAAATAAAGTTCCTCTGAGTTCAAACTCTCTTAGAAAAAGTACCCAGCTTGATCCTGGCTGACCCGGTTTACTCGTGGTGAATTTCAGCTAACTGAAGAATCCATGAGCAAAAATAAATGGCACCAGAGTCGGACCTGGAGCGCTGTGACCCAGTCGGACCCAATCGGACCCAATCTCGGAGCGGAGCGAGAGGGAAAATGACGAGTTGTCTTCTCCAGGCGTGACTCCTCCTGCCCCTTTCCTGCCTTGGAAAACTGACTCCTTCTAAGTCAATTCAACCAGTCTTGGGCAAATTGTGTGTAGTTTCCGGGCTTGGTGACACACGCGACTGTAATTATGTTGGGAGAATGAGACCTAGATCTGCTTGTTACCAAGACACCGCACATGGCAGAGACGCAGGTAAGTTCTCCTTCCCTACTCTGATCGCCCTCACGTTACCCCGTACAGCTTCTGCCGTTAGCCACCATAGGACCATAGAACACCGGTCCACTCCCCTCCAGCTCCCTCGGTCCTATTTCTACGGAACATCCATTTTTTGCAACAACCTGAGAGCTCAGAAGTAGATTTTTTTTTTCCTCCCGTCAAAAGCCCAGATAAAAATACAACCCAGCTGTTCTTTTCTGGCAGCCTTATGACACCTGAGCAAAGGACTCGGTTAACCTGTACCCAGACCCCTGCCTGCAGACACTGAAACAGATGTGCGCTCTTCAGGTCGCTGTTATACAGCTGTAGATATCTAAAGCAGATTCTGTGTGTGTAGTCACCTCAGCCTGGAAAGATGTGGGGGGGCATTTTCTAACATCCGGAGGAGCTACGAACTAAATCGGCAGTGACAGAGTATTGCTTTGCCTGGCTTGGCAGACAAATATCCATAAGCACTAGAAAGCAGCTGGTCCTGGCACCTGTGGTGACATGAGGCACATGCAATCACACAGGAATCTAGACTTATTCCTGAAACACACCTGTAAGAATTGTATCAATAACCAGGAAAGACAATGAGCCCTCTAACGCAGCTGCTTACACAGTCCAACAGCTGTTTTTCCAGCCTCCAGAATCCTCATTTTCCTCACTTCCCTTTCAGGCTATGTTTCTGGAAAAGGTCCCTTTACCTGAACTCCAGATGTGGCCTGAGACATAGAACTGGTTGATCAGAGCCCCACCGCGACATGACGCTGGATATTACTAGTGCGCGCCACAGAATTCAAGCCCAGCCAAGCAAATCAAACCAGTGGTTCAGATTCCGAAGTTAATGGTTTTAATTTCCGGAAAGTGGGGATATTTTTCTCCACCAAATTGTAACCTGACAGGGTATTTTAAAGGAGGCTCTTAAGCAGCAGTCTCACTATCATGCAGCCTAAGAATGGAGCCAACCCAGAAGTAAAGCTAAACAAGAAATTGAAGCTGGAAGAAAAGAGATTACAAACCAGAGAAAGTTAAACTTCCGAGTAAAAGCCGTATGAAACTCACTTGCACCAAGACTGATCAGTTATTTGACCTCACCTCACCAGCCCATTTTGTTTGTCTGTTTGGTTGGTTGATTTCGGTTTGCTTTTGCTTACAAGAATCTGGGAAGTTTCCAGTGACACCTGGGATCTACTCAGGTGAGTAAATAGTGTGGCTCCCGAGCATGAGCCATAATGGCTTTTTCGGCCTGGTCCACCTTTGCAAGGAAATAGAAGAATCAAAAATACTGGCCAAGACCGGCGTGGTGGTGCACGCCTTTAATCCTAGGACTCTGGGAGGCAGAGGCAGGCGGATTACTGTGAGTTCGAGGCCAGCCTGGTCTACAAAGCGAGTCCAGGACAGCCAAAGCTACACAAAGAGACCCTGTCTCAAAAATAAAAATAAAAAATAAAAAATTACTGGCTCAGCCAGAAGCTCAGCCAGCCTCAAGTGAAACACTTTTGGTATAAAAGTTCTTGAGGTGTTTAAACAACAACAACAACAAAAAAATGTCTGCTGTGATAATCTCACACCCAACATTGTTAAGTAACAAATTATGAGACATTGGGAAATGTCAAGGGTGGCAGAAATGCCGGAGCAACAGCTGGGCAGGTACGCTTATGACCACAACCTCAAAAGCTTGGGTAAGGCCTCACGTAGGATCAACCTACCAAGTATACTATACCCCTCCCATGCTAGGTCCATTTCCTTTTCCTTTTATACAGAATATTGTTCTTTTCTCGGATATCTGAAGACCACCTATTCTCCATTGCTTAGATCTCTTCCTAGAGAAGTGGTCCTTGGTCTTCCTAATGCTGCAACCCTTTACTTCCTCATGGTGTGGTGACCCCACCAATCATAAAATTATTTCCATTGCTACTTCATAACTGTAATTTTTACTGTTATGAATTGTAATGTAAATATCTGATATGTAGGAGATCTGATATGTGACCCCCTCCCAAAGGGATCATGACCCATAGGTTGAGAACCAGTTGCCTAAATGCTCCCTAGAGAGGTAATTCTACATAAAATGTAAGACAGCCCTATACAAAGAGCTCTTACCTACACTTCTTATATCTGCTTATTCTCCTTTGTTTTTCTACATGCATGTACTACCAGACGCACTGTATTTAGTTAGTTAGTGGCCAGTAGATATGAATAAAACCCGGGTCTCCAATCCACCCACAAAGTCTCAGTCTGAAGACTCTGGTGTTTGCACAGCTATGTGGACTGTTTCTCAGATAACGCTTTCCCTGTAATAATGGCCAAGCTTCAGTCAGGGAAGAAGAAACTACATCGGTAGAGGAAACTTAACAGGGAATTGGCTTCACAAATAGTAGGGACTGAGTTAGCAGAAAGAACGCCAGGCAAGCCAAGCAAGAGTTGTAACTACAGGAAGTAACGTCTACCCGCACCAGGACTCAAGAAACAAAGGGAAGCAGCCAGAGGTACCAGAAGCCAGCAGCTCAGGTAGGGTGAGGAACCACAGAGAGAAAGCAGAGACATCTGAGGGGCATCACCTGCTGCTGGCAGTACAGGAGCTCAGGGGCGAAACATCACAGAGGTGGATGGCCGTCCTCTAAGGAGGAGAAACCGGATAGAGGGCCCTACTGCCTCTGAGGGGGGTTTTTGTAAAGTAGACTGCCAGTGTGAACCACTAAAAACAAGGCTGTTTGGGGGTGCACAAAACAGGAGTGGTGGATATAAAGGAAGTCCTTTCCCCTCCCTGCTCCATCTTTCAGTGTCCTCCTAATGTTCTTCTTAGCACAAGATAGCGGTATGCTCCTTCAAAAAGAATTACACCTTGCAGGATTCTGAACCCCAACATCCAAAGTACAGGAAGGGATGTGGGCTGAGAGAGCGCAAATCTTTCTGCATTTCTCCAATTTTATTTTGTTAGCGGAAAAACCAAATTACATATTTGACCACATCCCCTGGATGGGGAGACCTGGTGGCACTCAGAGAAAGGATAGCAGGCTACCAAGAAGAGACTTGATACCCTATGAGCATATACAGGGGGAGGAGGTCCCCCTCAGGAGCAGTCATAGGGGAGGGGAGTAGGGGGAAAGCGGGAGGGAGGGAGGAATGGGAGGATACAAGAGATGGAATAATAATTGAGATGTAATATGAATAAATTAATAAAATATTTTTAAAAAGAAACCCCAAATTACAAATAAAATAGCACAGTGGTTTCCTCGCCTGTGTCAGCCATGATTTTATTACTGTAAAAGAACTGTGTGCAATAATCAGGTTGGAAAGAGAGGTTTATCTTGGATCGCAGTTTTGGAGGTCTCAGTACAGTCAGATGACTGCAGTAGGTAAGCTTACGGAGGCAAAGAGGACATGGTGAGGCAAGACCATAAGGCATCTGGGGTCCCACAATCCTTCAAGGTCACACCATCGATGACCTAGGGCATCCTATCTCTTTAAAGATGACACTGCCTTACAGTAATCAAGCTAGGAAACAACCCACAGGACTTCAGAGTACTTCCTAGATTTAAACTGTAGGAGCCCCTGACAGCATTAGCAACAGTCTCCTCTTGTAAACTTAGAGTGTTTTTAATTGTAGTACCATGGAGGAAAGTCAGGAGGTACATATACCCCTGAAATCCCATGAAATTTTTAAAAAGTATATTCTACTATGTATTTTTGCAGATAAGTAAGATCATAGCTTCCTTTTTATTTTATTTTCAAAATTATTTCTCCCTCCTCTTCCTCCCTCCAAGTTCTCTCATATTCCTTTTCCTACTCTTCTTCAAAGTCATGACCTCTTTTTTTCACTAACTGCTATTACATGCCTATATGTGTGTGTACATATATATGATATTTATATACATGTATATGTATATATACACACACATATATATGTAGATAGATAGATAGATAGATAGATAGATAGATAGATAGATAGATAGATATCCCTAAATATATCCTTCTCAGTCCATATAATGTTTTCATGGGTGACCATTTGGTGAACAACCAATTAGTGTGGTCTTCCCTGGGGAGGACCGCCTCTCCCACTCCCAGCTCCCAGCTTTCCTCAGTTGTCTGCAGTTCCGTACATAGAGTTGAGGCTTTATGGGCCATCCATTAATGTCGTCCTTGTGTGGCTCACATTTGGGCAGTCATATGGGTGAGAGCATTTTACATTGCAGATGGGCCTGTACACCTCCTAAATTGTATATCACTGCTTTGCATTCTCAATCACTTATTCATGATTGAAGTATGCTGTGGAAAACTACACAACTTCTAAAAGTTGGATTCTTCAAGAGACTAAAATACTCTATTGGTTACAACTCCTTTGGCTACCAGGAAACAGAACCAATTTGAACCACCCAAGGAAAAAGCAAGAGGCAATGACAATTTATTCAAAGGACCTCGACCAAGGAAGAAATGCCCGATTTAAGAAAGGGCTGAACTAGGATTGTATCGCCATAAAAGTCCACTCCAGTGCACGTGTTCATGGAGATATTCGTGTTACTGAGTTATTAGCAATCCTAGCAAGGTGTGAAGCGTGGCTTGATCGAGTGCACGGCAAAATCGAGTGACATCAACCAATCGCATATACCCATATAACTCAAAACATAGCATTGAATGGGAGGAGAAGGTGAGTTTTAGGATACGTTTAATATTATATCATTTGAATAAGCTTTGGAAACATGCAAAAGTATGCTGTGCCAAATACGGTGGCATACTTGCCATCCCAGCACTAAAGAGACAAAGACAGAGGATCCTTAGGGTTTATTAGGCAACCAGCCTGGCCTCCATGGAAAGTTCCAAGCCAGTGAGAACCTATGTCTCAGAGGAGGAGGGCCATATTCTTGAAGATAATGCCTGAAGCTGCCCTCTCATCTCCATGTGCATGAACTCACACAAGCATCCCTAAAAGCATGTACAGTTTATAGATGCACATGCTTGTAAGCAGAGGAATAAAAAACACAGTTGGAATCATCATCCCCAAATATAGATTCGTTCTACCCCTAGTGAGCAGAGAGAAAAGTGAAAAAGCAAAGAGAGTCTCTCAGGGAACTTTATTTCCATCTGGCCTAGATGGCTTCTTTATAATAAGTCTGAATTAAATATAGCAAAATGTTAAGACATGGCCAAGTTATGTGACAGATTTGTGATATTCCTCTATATTTTCTATGCTTTTGAAATGTTTCACAAATGGATTTAAAAGCTAGGAGATATAAAGGGCAGTCAGAACTCCATTAGCAGGGACCCAGTCTTTCCCCTTGGCACTCTCAGCAGGAGCCCAGAGAGAAGGACAACTTAAATCACAGTGCAGACACCCTGCCCGTAGTGAGCTTCTTCTGCTGAACTAAGACTCAAGAGTGGATCAGAGGGGGTCTCAGTGGGGGAGAGAGTGGAGGAACTACAGAAGAGATGCTGGTGGGGGGTGGGGGGAAGAGGACACATCCTATAGCCATGGTATTGAAAAACTATACAGCACACAGCATGCGAGAGTCTCTCTCAGCATGAGGACACATTGTGAAGACATCGCAGGAAGCTCAGGGCTCTGCCTGGCCTCTGTGACCTCCGCTCTACTCTGAATGGCTAACCGGAAATAAGGGGCACCCAGGGCTACATTGCGAGGGCAAAGAAAACTTTTGAACAGTTTTTATTAACAGAGTCCAAAACTACAGAAGAATTTCTGATTCCTTGGGAGCTGATAAAATAGAGTTAAAGATTATTTGGGTTGTAACTTGCCTTAATTCTTCTAATCTGTTCCCAATAACACTAAACACAGAGGGGGGGAGAGGGGAGGGGGAGGGGAGAGAGAGAGAGAGAGAGAGAGACAGACAGACAGACAGACAGACAGACAGACAGACAGACTGACTGACTTTATTATCTCTCTTAGACCCACCCTTCCATTTTCCCAGCATCTTGTCATAGTAACAAACAGAAATGAGGGTGGGAAATGTGGTACTCATACTTTGATCTTTGCCATAAATTATACCTCCAAATTTCTGTCCATCTAGAATTGTATTACATCCCTGACACTTCCTCAAAGAATGACACAAAAATCCCAAAGACAGGGACCGGAAGCGGCAGCAATGCCCTTAGTTTCCATGCCAGATCTGAAAAGTGCATGCCAGCACCATGAGCATCACAAACACCTAGCTGCTCTCAAATGTGCAAGATGGAACATGAAGGAAACTGAGCTCATAAAAGCTTCCAGGGAACGGATTCTCAAAGTGTGGCAGAGTGATAAACCTTTTCCCTAGCTGGTTCAAAAAGGAACAACAAAGGGACTTTCTGGCAAATGCTGTGAAGCTAAGACTAGCAAACGAAGATAAATTTAATGTGGGCATAGGCTTGCTTTCAGGTCACACTTGTGCAATGGCAACGGAAAAGCTGTAGCTTTGCACAGACGGGGAGAAAGGGCAGGATGCGGCAGCAGTCACACAGTCACACACCCACAGGAACTATCCGGCCTGAATTGTGTGCACTGTTTATTATTATCTGACACCACTCACTCCTAACTCCTAGCAACAGTCTCAGGGCCCTCCAACCATGATAGTTAGCCAGGAAGTAAGAATGTAATAGGTTGGTTTTTCTCCCCTCCACATTACCTTACCCTACTACAGAAACCTGGCTAGAAAGTCGAATTATGTCACCATGCTCTCAAAGCCTGTTGTTCTATCTTTTAAATACATTCTGTCTTGCCAAAGATTGTTTCTAAAGTTCTATATGGCAATGGACTTGAGACACATTAATTCCATTAGTGGGCTATTTCAGGAAATAGCAAGCATATTTCTTGGAAACAAATATATGTGGTTAAAAAAAAAAACAGCCACACACACACACACACACACACACACACACACACACACACACACAAAACCCTCAAGTGAAAAGCTGAAAACAAAGATGATTTTCAAACATGATTAGAACTTCCCATGACATGTCAAGGGTGTCACAGCTGCTTTTCTGATGAGAAGCCGGCATTTGGATCTGGGTCTTTAAACCAAAAGGCCTATCTTGGGACGTCACTGTAAGTAGTCTCTCTGCCACTTAATCATCGCAACTGCTAAATGAAGCGTGTCTATTTTCTCTGTTACATTTACTACTGGCAGCCAGGTCCTCGGTAAGTGCCCAGAAATGTTTCCATGGTTACAAAAAGCATTCAGCATCCCTCTTGTTTTGGGCCAATTTAGCTTAAAATCTATTGTGCAGAAAAATATGGCACATTAAGGAACATAAAATCAAGATACGACATTATGAAAAGAACTCAAGATTAAGCGAGGAAAGTGGGCTTGATAAGGCTTTTTCAAAAAGTGCACATAAATCACAGATTAGGATGATGCTTTTCCTTGCCTGTCTCCAAAGATCTCTCTTCAGCAGAATGGCTTACACTACCCACTGGGTATAAGTGGGGGACGGGGGACAGGGGGCGGGGGGCGGGGCAGGGGATGAGTACGAGTTAAGATATTAACTCGTAGCCAAAATAAATGTATATACATTTTAAACCTACAGGTATCTTAACATCTGCACAACTGAGAGTCTGATCGTGTATCCTAGTGCTGCTCTGTGTTTATTCTGAGAAAAGACAAGAGCTTTTGTTCAGTGGCTAAAAGGCAATTGAAGTAAATACATAGGTTGTCCCACCCCAGGTGAAGGGAGAAAAGTGGAGGTTCCCTAGAAGCAGCTTCGTAATGCTCCTCTATCCACAGGTCTGACAAGACTATCTCCCAGAGGCCAACGCTGTAATCCCACTCTCCCCATACCCAAGAGCCAGGGTCTTGAGAACAGTTTGGGATCCTTGGGAACAAATTGGACAAATGACACGGCTTTGGGAGAAGGTAAAGGAAGAGCTTGTGGCTTGTCTCCTTTGTGCCTGTCAGTTCCCCACAGCCCTTGGTGTGTGGTGTGTGGGGGTGGGGGTGGGGGTGGGGGTTCTATGCACATTGGACTATGAGAATCCACAGTAGATTGTCTCTCTTGACAGCTGTCTAACTCTCTGCCTCCACATACCTGGCTCCCTCCAGTATCTCCTATGGCTCTTTGCTCCCTGTGAAATGGAAGGGATTCCAAGTCAGAATGTTGGGAAGGTTGGGTTTGGAGGCTTTCCCTTCCCAGAAGGTAGAAGAAACCTAGTTTTTTCCCAATTCCTTCTCCCAAGTACAGCTGGCATCTGTAGGCACCAAGCACAAAAGAAAAGGAGAAAGACAGACCCTCTCTCTCTCTCTCTCTCTCTCTCTCTCTCTCTCTCTCTCTCTCTCTCTCCTCTCTCCCTCTCTCTCTCTCTGTCTATCTATCTCTCTAAATGTGGCCATCTTCTTACTTTCTTTTGTGCTTGCTGGCTCTTATCCAATCCTAAATTACTTAGTGTCGCACCTTCAGGTGTCTAGGATCTAGACTTCTATCTCTAGTAGGAAGAATTCCCATCAAGCTCCAGAGCCATACCAAAGACTTCCTTTACGAAACGCCTTCTTGGTGGAGAAATGAGAGCACACTGGCAGCTATCTGTTATCGCACGTCCACGTTGATTTACACAGGATTCTGTCCAGCTCCCTCGCATACACCGCTCCCTTCAACGCAGTCTCAGAATTGATGTTAGAGGTATTCTAAAAACAGCTGTCTGGCGTCAGTCTTAGGAACTTTTTGGTAATTCTCAGCAGCTTGTAGGGTAAAGGCCAAACTCTCAGCACAGAAACCACAAGGCCCTGAGCTCTGGGCCCCCTGACCTGGGGATGTCAGCCTGTCTACATGTTCGCATTCATGAAAGTTTGCGGCTTCCCACCTCCGGAGTGCCTTTCTCCCTCTTTCCATCTGTTAAGGTCTGACTCATCCACACAGTTCGCAACCCTGGATCATCTGCTCTGCAGATCCATATCTGCTCACCTCTGACAAGATGATGATCTCAGACTTCGCCATATGTGTGACTGCAGCGTTTCGCAAACATGCTAACAGGACTGGGTAGGTGTGGCTTCCACGTATTTCAGAACTCTTTAAGGGGATACTGACTTCTCATTCGCCCTTCCCTCATCCAGACACCTTACCCAATTGAACAAGGTTTACGTCAATCTCGGGGTACAGTGCTCCGCATACCAACTTCTGTTTAAGAAGCAGAGCTTTGGAAATAAGGTGTCTCCCCTTAAATAAGAATAATAAAAATCCAGATATCTGTGAAATGATACGTTTGATTAAACTTATTGGACAGAGGAGGTCATAAAGCAAACAACTAATCTTAAAGGTTAAGAGGAGCTGACGTTTGTGCCAGTCCTTGCTGTCATGGCGGATGCTGGTCAGCTGGTGAGGAGAGTTAAGCCCCTATGTCCGGGTAATTTCTAAAGGTCAGCTGTGGACTACCACAAGGAGAGAGAACACATGGCAGTGACCAGCACAAGGGAACGCATGTCTATTCTCAGAGCACACCAGATACCCCACAAGAGAGACCGGAAGAGAGCTGGAGTGGAGAAGGCGACTGTCAGGCTCATCATGGAGAACAGCGATGTTAGGAAATGCCTGCCCTGCATAAACATTGTAAAACCCCACTGTCCCTCAAGGAGAGGCAGCAGACCCTGGTGTCCTCAGACTACAGAGAGAGACACGTGACTGTCAACAAACAGAACAGAATGCAAACTTCTGAGAAAGGGCAGAGAGAAGGTGTGTGGTGGGACTGTGAAAGAGGTTCCCTAGAGCTGGAAGAGGGACCAGACAGCAGGAAGCTCCTGATCCCCAGAAACAGGAACAACACGGAGCCTGTGTGAGATCAGAACAGCTCCAAAACTGGGCAGAGCACTCCGGCTGCCATGCTATAGCACAGTATCAGATGCTGGCTCAAGACAAAGAGAAGCTAGTGTGGGAAGGGCAACACAGAGACCCACACAGACAGACAGACCGACAGACAGACAGACAGACAGACAGACAGACAGACACACACACACACACACACACACACACACACACACACACACACACACACGAAAGCCTGACTATGGGCCCAGTTTTAGCAAAACCATCTAGCAAACAAGTCTCCACTCCTTGTTTGTTTGTTTGTTTGTTTGTTTGTTTTTAAGGCACAAATTGAAGGTTTTAAGGCCTGCATTACACTGAAGTTGACAATACCAAGATGAAAACCCAGCCTGAAATCTGAACAACTAACTCTGAAACACACTTACAGTGAAGGCCCAACATCGGACCGGCTTATCTGTTTTCCTTCCTCACATACCATGTTCTATCTTCAGTCATAAATTATGTGAGAAATTAAGAAAAACACTACTAAAAACCAAAAATGATCAAGATCCCTAGCTCAAATAGTACTCGGATAGTCGGACGATGGAACGAGGAACTTGGAGTGTGTGGTTTGTATGTTTTAAGCTGTTGCCACTAAAGGGGTGGGGGGGGGGGCAAGGAGAATTCATGTATTGTCCGGAGACTTCAGTAGAAAGGTTGCAGCTATTTTTAAAAATCCAATCAAGTTAAAATTCCAGAAATAAAAGACAAAGTTAGGAGAAATGAGAAATGATGCTCATGGAGACAGCAGAGGACTTGGGAGTTTTAATAAGTTTGAAAAGAGAGAAAAGACAACCCAAACTAAAACAAAAAAGGGGCAAAAAGTGGGGTGAATGGAGAACCTCCACGGCCTACAGCTAATGCTGGACAGATGGACACCGGGAGGAAGACCAGGAGAGAACGAACTAGAAAAGCATCTGAGGAGATGACAGACAGATGGACAACTTTGCAGAAGAATTTTTCCCATCTGCATTGATAGGGCCAAGCTCAGCTACCACCAACAAAAGCAAATACTACAAGATAGCATGCCCATGCGCACTCACACATGCACGCAAACTCCAGAAACATGCTGCCGAAAATGAATGTTATGTTTTCATTTTGGTTTGGGTTGTGATTTTTTTTTTTCCTTTTGAGACAGTTTCTCTGCATAGCCCTGGCTGTCCTGGAACTCCCTCTGTAGACCAGGATGGCCTCGAACTCAGAGATCTGCCTGCCTCTGCCTCCCAAGTGCTGGGATTAAAGGTGTGAGCCGCCACCACCACCTGGGTTGATTTGTTTTTTTAAGAGACAGAAAGAAGGGAGTCTTGTGGGAAAGTGGAGGGAAGGAGAGAAAAACCTGAAGGTGACAGGAGCTCCACAGGAAGAACAACAGTGCCAACTAACCAGGGCCCAAAGGGACTTGTTGACCCTGAGGCACCAGGGACAGGACCATGGACAGGACCTAGGCCCCCACACACATGTAGCTGATGGGCAGCTCAGGCTTCATGTGGGTCCTCTAGTAAGGGGAGCAGGGGTTATCTCTGACTTAGACTCTGTTGTCAGCTATTTGATCACTTCCCCCTGGCAGGACTATGTTGCTAGGCTACAAGGGAAGAGGACACGCTCAGTCTTGATGTAACTTGATGAGCTGGGGTGGATGGGAGCGGGAGGCTCCCCTTTTCTGAGGAACAGTCGGGAAGGGAGGGAGCAAGGGAAGGAGGGTGAGACTGTGAGGAGAGGAGGGGCAGGGCTGCAGCCAGGATGAAAAGTAAATAAATAACTGAACGCACATTTTTTTTAAAAAAGACAGAAAGAACATGAGGTTGGGTGTGGTGGGGGGATCTTGGAGAACATGAGGAGTCTGAATGCAATCAAAACACGTTGGCTGAAACTCTCAAAGAGTAAATAAAAATGTCCCCAAAAAGAAATTTTGTAATGGAAAAAGAGACAGGAGTACATTCAGAGAAACATCTGAAAATGACAGACACAGAACACAGTGGAGCTTAGGGTCATGAAAGCATTCCAGACGCACCTAAAACATTCTTAAATAAATGATGATTTTTTTTTTCAGAAAAAAAAAAAACAAGCTGAGAAAATTCATTAGCAGCATATTATGTGTACCATAAGAAATGTTTAGGTGAATCTTGCTTCAAGTTGAACGAATGACAAAAATCACAAAAATATTTTTCAAAGAAAAGTGGCGAATTAAAGCATGCTTCAAGTGGCAGAAATGAGGTAAGTGCAAAATTATTTTTCTGTTTTAATCATCATGAGAGATAAATGATAGTCTAAAGCTACGCAGAATCAGTGTGTTTTCTACATGAGTAAAAGACAGAAACTTCGACATCAATAAAATAATGGATATAAAAGAATTCTTAGAATACACTGCAGCATCTCACTGCATATGCAGCCATGTGATGCTATATCATGATAGACTAAAACTAGTGAAAGATGGATCATGGAAAACAATCATGCCATTTAATTTGCTTCTCAACGCAAGAACAAAAGATAATAAAACATATATTTTCATAATATACTTCTTTAGGACATTCATTTAAAAACATTAAACTTCAAATGTTTATGTAATTTTTAATTACTTTTATTTTTTACATATACATTTATATTATTACACATATATACAATAAACCTACAGCAAGAAGAACCACAAAACAATCAGAAATTATATAAATGTTACATTCATAGTGTTTTGGCTATTTGTATTAGGCAAGACACACAAAGACAGGAAAGATGTTTTCTTCAAGAAAGGTGTATCTTTACATCCCAGCATGACCTTAAATCTAAATGAGCCCACAGTGGATACAAGGTAGGATTAGAGAAATATTTCTGTCAAAATAGAATAGGAAAAAGTCTGAAAGACGTAAAGATCGGATGAAGGGAATGTGACAGATTTTAACTGGACAATACCAGTCCTACATTGATTATAGGCAGTTGATTACAAATATACCCATTAAAGTGAAAAAACTCACAGATTGGGTTAAAATGACCTAAATTTATACTGTAATAAACTTGCAATAAATATAAACTAATTTAAAGAATTAAAAAGGACTGTATTGTCCCAGGAAAGATGGGTCAGTGTTAAAAATCTTTTCTCTTCTTCTAGAGAACCCAAATTTGGTTCCCAGCATTCAAGAGCCACCTGTAACTCTGGCTCTAAGAGACCCAGTATCCTATGCTGGCCTGCATGGGCACTGCACACACACACACACACACACACACACAGAGAGAGAGAGAGAGAGAGAGAGAGAGAGAGAGAGAGAGAGAGAGAGAGAGAGAGACAGAGAGATTTAAAAATAAAAAGAACTATACCATGCCACATTAACTTAAAGAACTGGAGTAGTCAGATTAATAGCAAAGTAGAAGTTAGGACAAGAAACATCACAAGAGGAAAATGGCACATTACAGAGTAACAAAGACTTTCAATTCTAAAGAAACGTTTATAAAATGTGTCTATACCAACAACAGAGCTCCAGGCTATGTTAGCAAAAATAATGACAGAAATGGAAATGAAAAATTGCCACCTTAACAAGTTGAATTTCAGATTCCCATACCTCTCTTTCAGTAATCAATTGAACAAAATAGTTCCCTCTCCCCCCAAAAATCAATACATTAAACAAGTATTAGAAAACATGATAAAGTATCTCAGATAACTTAGCTGAATTATATATTATATTATATTTATTATATTATATTTATCATATTATGTAGTTGTATTTATATATTATACTCTATGCACACAGAATACTGTCTCTTAAAGTACATATAAAATAGTCAACAAGTCAACACACACTCAGGTTAACAGAAAAAATCTGAATGGCTTTTCCCCCAGATCTGGGGACCAAATCTAGGGCCTTTTACTGCTGAGCTAAATCCCCAACCACAAATGTTAATATTTTAAAATTTAAATAATAAAAAAATATAAACTCGGGGTATTACATAATTAAACTAGACATCAACCACAGAAAAATACTTGGATTCTTTAGTGTTTGGAATCTAACCAATATAGTTTTAAATAACCACCACATGAAAAAGTAAGAGTACATTATAGACTAGTTTAATTCATAATGAAACCAGAAACATTGGTATTTGTTGAATGCACACAATGTATTGCTTAGAGGAGAATTTGTATCTTAAGTTGCATTAAAAATTAAAAAAACAAATTATAACCAAAGAATGAATGAAGTAATAAAAATAACAGAAACTAATGAACTTAAAGTAAAAAAAAAATAGAGGGAAAGTTAATAAAAATAAAAGGTAGTTTCTTGCATAAAATAGACAGATTGACAGACAAGTCTCTTCCCAGGCAGACAAAAATATTTTTAAATGCCACTATCTAGATGTTACTTTAAAACCTAAAAACATTAGGTAGTAAAGAAATAGTATAACATAAATTCAATAGTATAAACGAAAATATCCTTTAAAAAATACAAAATGCCAAAAATCAATTAAGAAAATAAATCCAAGATAATCTAATATCTATTAGTTAAATTCTTATTCCAAAACCTTCCCAACCGAAAAAGTCCAGGCTCAGAAGGGTTCTGCTCAAACTATGGCACTATCTCAGAAAACTGGGAATAAGACTTCCTCAAGACCCAGCTATTCAATTCCTTGGAATATACCCAGAAGATGGTCCAGCACACAACAAGAACATATGCTCAACCATGTTCATAGTGGCATTATTCATAATAGCCAGGTCATGGAAACAGCTTAAGTGTCCCTCAGTAGAAGAATGGATAAAGAAACTGTGGTACATTTACACTATGAAATACTAAGCTATTAAAAACAAGGAATTCCCAAAATTTGTGGATAAATGGATTGAACTAGAAATGATCATAATGAGTGAGTTCACCCAGAAGCAGAAATGAGTCAAATGGTATATACTCACTTATATCTGGACACTAGCCCAAGGGGCATGTCCCATGAAAGTCTTCACTTACCAGGAAAGTAGGACAGAGGGGAAGAAATCCTAATGGGACTCTAGGTGAGAGCAGCATGGGAGAATGGGGAAATAAAAGGATCCAGAGGGTTCTAGTAACCTAGAAGAAGAACATTGTAACAGGTGGATCTGAGCCCAGGGATCCTGCTCAAACTATGGCACCAGCCAAGAACAATACATGCAGGAAACTTTGAACCCCTACCCAGATCTAGCCAATAGACAGGACATTCTCCACAGTTGAGTGGAGAGTGGGGATTGACTTTCACATGAACTCTGGTGCCCCGTAGTTGACCATGTCCCCTGGATGGGGAGACCTGGTGGCACTCAGAGGAAGGATAGCAGGCTACCAAGAAGAGACTTGATACCCTATGAGCATATACAGGGGGAGGAGGTCTCCCTCACTCACAGTCATAGGGGAGGGGAGTAGGGGGAAAGCAGGAGGGAGGGAGGAATGCGAGGATACAAGGGATGGGATAACAATTGAGATATAATATGAATAAATAAAAAAAATTTTTAAATCCAGGCTCAAAATCCTTAATTAGAGGCCCGTGAGCTAGCTAAGTGGCAAAGGTGCTTGCTACTACCATGACAATTTAAGTTCTGTCCCTAGGACCCATACAGGGAAGAAGAGGGTGTATTCCCCCAAGTTATCCTCTGGCTTCATGTTTGTGCGCTCTCTCTCTCTCTCTCTCTCTCTCTCTCTCTCTCTCTCTCTCTCTCTCTCTTTCTCTCTCTCTTTTTCTCTCTTACATATACAAGTATATTAATCCCTGGGCTTAACAAATAATAAACAATAAATTTATACAATTTTTTCAACTCTAAGAAGGACAAACACTTCTGAACTCATTTCCTGAAGTAGGCATCACACAGATGTTAAATCGGATAGCAACATTTCAGGAGCGCCTATTGAAACACCTATACAACTCATTGAACCTGTAGAAATCAAGCTGGCCCCTACCGAGAGCCTTCAGCCCCACAAAACTCGTGTTCATCGTACTGAGAGATGCTCTGTATGGTACCAAAAAAGAAAGGTAAACACATAGTCCAGCTACAAACCATTCAATATGTAAGAGTGACTTGCCTGAAAGACACACCAGTGCAATACTGGCACACAGCTTTGTGGGGACAGCCAAACAGCACCTAGTTTAAGTGAAGGCCCACTCCATGGCATGGAACGCATACCCAGTGCTGTGTGAGTGGCTAAGAATCTGAAACTAGAAAGCTGGAGACCTCAGGGAAATCTAAATACTACTGTTCTTCTGCTAAAGGAACATAGCAATAAAATGACCCATAATGACATT
The DNA here is from genome assembly GCF_964271855.1 of Acomys minous. Classification (NCBI taxonomy): domain Eukaryota; kingdom Metazoa; phylum Chordata; class Mammalia; order Rodentia; family Muridae; genus Acomys; species Acomys minous. The sequence goes on from NC_140489.1 coordinate 42,954,299, forward strand.
CTGCTATACTGACAGAAGATGTCTTTGGTCAGTCATCATCCGCCAACTTTTCTCCTGCAGCACATGGGAACAAATACGTAGACTCATAGTCAGACAATCGCACAGAGTGGGAGAGACCTTGGAACACTCAGCCCTAAAAGGGATGTCTTCATCCGATCCCTCCCTTCAGCACTCGGGAACCCTGTAGAAGAGGAGGAGGAAAGACTGTAAGAGCCAGAGGGTATGGAGGACACTAAAGAATCAAGGTCTTCTAGACCCACAGGACCAGTGCCCGTAAGAACGTACAGACTGTGCCAGGATACACAAGGCCTGCCTAGATCTGTACCAGACGGCGTCCTAGAGCTAAAAGGAGAAGTGGGAACACACCCCCTCATCCCTAGCCCAGAAGTGGGAACACACCCCTCATCCCTAGCCCAGAAGTGGGAACACACCCCTCATCCCTAGCCCAAAAGTGGGAACACACCCCTCATCCCTAGCCCAGAAGCTATCTCCAGTTGATAGCCACTTGCAAATGAAAAATTAGTTTTCTCCTAGGGAGTTTCACTACTCTTAAACTACTCTTAAACTACTCACATTCCCAGCAGTAAAGGCCCAAACAAAACAAAACCATAGCATCTTTGGAGAGGGGGCGGGTTGTCTCATTTGACGTTGCGACAGGGCAGGGTTTTTTGTTTTGCATTGTTTTGTTTTATAGGTCCTTTGCGTGCATACGATAGCTTCCAGTTTATGTTTTTATGGGACTCCAGAACGTGCAAATGCATGCTTCTCTGCATCTATAGACATTCCCTGTGCTTTTTCCTTTGCCTCTTGTTTGATTGCTTTGTCATATTCTAATTTGTTTGCTTTTTATTTATCTTGTTTTGTTTTGTTATTATTCCTTAAAATAATCCTTGAGTAGATCCTTAGGATAGATCCTTGTGAATATAGATGTGAAGGGAAGTGATAAAGAAATGGGAGAGGCAAATCCATAAGTAGAGTATATTGTATGAAAAAAAATCTATTTTTGATAAAACAAAATCTGAGGTACTGGTTTGAAGCTGTCACAGTAGCTCCCCTAGCTTAGCTGGAGAACATGTCACTGTGCAGACACCTATTGCAGTATTAATGAAAAGCCTTTTCAGAATGTCTGAGCAGCATGGTTATCTGTGTGCATTGCTGAATGTTCACGCCAGCCCAGAGGAATCCCAGGCAGTTCTAGCCCTCCACCTGGGCTTTACAGCTGCTGCTGTCCTGGTATTGTCATGATTTGTGCGCACAGCCTGATGTTTTCCATCATTGCTGAAAACAATCTCTGTGCCTTCAGTGCCCTCTACTACGGATTGCCTAGTAAACATTGCCTTCTCAGACCCCCCACAGGCAGGATCAGGATTAGTTTGTCCTGCCATACAGCCACAAAGCACATTTAAGTCTCAGTGCATGTTTACCCTGCGTCTCTGTACACCTGTGTGCGTATCTGTGTTTATGTCTGCTTCTCGTTTTAACTGCAAACCCAGAGGGTAGAGGTGCATTTTCAATTTCCCTTTCATTTCTGAGAGCACCTTGCAATGACAATTCACCTTCTTGGGTTTTAAAGAGGTATTTGTTGAATTATTTAGAGTCGAATCAAAAATAATACCAGTAACTCGGACTTAGTAATAAAGAATTTAAAAAGGGAAGGGAAACAAAGGGGTGCCTGTTGATTACAGCCAAGGCTCCTGGTTTCAATCACAGTACCACAAAAGACTAGTTCACATAGAAATCCCTGATGACAATACATGAAAAGGTCCTCAGCAAAACACTGGCCAGTCAAGCTCATCAATGAATAAAAACAATAGCATAGCACGGCCAGAAGGACTTTCTACAAGCTACACTGGATTATTTCAACATCTCAAGGTCAGTCAGTGCAACCCACTACAACACAACAGACAAGAATGCTCCTGTGCCACCAGACACTTCCATCCAAGGGACATGTTCAAATATGGGGCACCAGAGTTTGTGAGGTCCCCCTCAGACACAGACATAGGGGAGGGGAGTAGGGGGGAAGTGGGAGGAAGGGAGGAATGGGAGGACACATGGGATGGGCTAACAACTGAGATGTAATATGAATAAATTAATTTAAAAAAATAAAAATTAAAAAATATATATTGATAAAAAAAATTGTAAAAAAAAAGAATGCTCCTGTGGACATTTCAGCTTGGCAGAAAACAATTTAACCAGACTCCATATTCTCCTTTGACAAACATCCAGCCATGTGGTTCAGACGGAAACTTCTTTAACCTGTGACTAGCCACAAAGAAGCCATGAAAGCTTTATGCCACATTAAGAACTAAGACAAGAATATCCACTCCCACCAGTCTTGGTTAACAAAGCAGCTGAGAAATCCCAGCCCTCCTCCCCCGGCTTTGCCATCATTGCTGTATCCAGTGTAATCAGACAAGAAAAAGAATAAATGAGTTTGATTATTGGAGCTGAATAAAACTAGGGAAAGCGAACTATCCCTCAGTGGACAGACCAATTAACAAACCAGTACATGTGTCCAATAGGGCAGGATTCAGCAATATAAAGGGTCAATAAGATGGGCAAATCTCAAGCATGTTACAGTAAGTGAATGAAGCCAGGTTTGTAAGGACACAAACTCCATCTTTTCACTGAGATGACATTCTAAAAGCACTAAGAGTAACAGACACACACACACACACACACACACACACACATGCATACACACACAAGTACCAGCTCGGGTTTGCCATGATGTGGAGGTAAAGAACAGGATGGCCTGCACAAAGAAGGACAGGGACTCTCTGAGATGCTGAGAGTGCTCTGTACCTTACTCGTGGCCATGGCTACAAGATGCTCTAAACAGTAACAACACAGTAGACTCAAGTAAATTTCATCTCGTATAAATCATGCTTCTAACGGGGAATAAAGAACCAATGTGGTCTAAGATCAGAACACCTAATCTCTGCGTCTTTCCAGACGCGGAACATAGGTTATGTTATGCAGCTATAAGAGTAAGAATAGCTACATCTCAGAGGGGCATAGCTCACCCTCTGCCGACTCTTACCTCATAGCTAACATGGCTCTCACCAATGCCAGCACAAAGGGAGAAGCTACATCCAGCCTCCATCATCTGGCTGGAAGGTTGGGTTTAAAGATCGTTGGTTGGCATTCATATTTTTTCTCTTTTTAAAAATGTTTTTATTTAAATAATTTATTCAGATTACATCTCAATTGTTTTCCCCTCACTTGTATCTACCTGTTCCCCCCCTCCCTCCTGCTTTCACCCTATTCCCCTTCCTTAGGTGCATGACCAAGATGGACCTCTTCCCCCACTATATGGTCATAGGCTTTCTATCAAGTCTCATCTTGGTAACCTGTTCATCCTTTCTCTGAGTGCCACCAGGCCTCCCCACCACGGGGAAGTGGTCAAATATGGGGCGCTAGAGTTCATGACATACATACTTTACAGTAACGAATATTAACAAAAAAATCACTGTTTAGCATATATTAAGACAAATTCACATTAATTTCAAATACAGTTCAAATTAGGCAAGAATTTCCTAAAACTAGAATAAAATTTCTGCTCAAATCTAAAATTTTACCAAATATTTTACAAATAATCTTAAAGGGCTCAAAACTGTGGTTGTTTGCAGCTATTACTTCAGAAAGAATATTAGCCTGCCTGACTTCACCAACTCATTCTAGGCTTTCATTCAGTAAGAGTTAAGAAAGTATTGTGGGGGAGGGGGAGGGGGAGGGGGAGGGGGAGGGGGAGGGGGAGGGCTCGGCCAATAAACTGCTTGCTGTGAAAGTATGATGTTCTGAGTCTGGATTCCCAGGGCCCATGTGAAAAGCTAGGTAGGGTGTGTATTTATAACCCTAGTACTGGGGCGGGCAGGGACCGGAGCATCCGAGGGACTTGCTCATCAGCTAGTCTAGTCGAATAGACAAGCTCCAGATTCAGGGAAAGACCATGTTTCAAAAAAAGAAAGTAGAGCTCAGATGAGAAGGGCACTTGGTGTCTGGACCCCTCCACATGCAGAAGCACACACGCACATAACAACACACACTCACACATGCTCACTCAGGGAGAGACAAAAGTGTTGTAAAGAGAGTAAGATATTTTGTTTCCTTAAACCCCAAGATCCCACGTGCCTGGTAAAATCTTTACCTAAAGGAATGACACTATATTGAAAACAAATATAGAAAAATAGTACCCCAAAAATGTTGGCTCCTTCCAGCAAGAAAGGATTAATGACTTTGCCCGGTATGAATACTCTACTATATGCGTTGACTACGTACACGCACATGACACATGTGTCCCACCCCCTCACCTCAGCCTACCATTTGCCTCCATTTCAATGACCGCTCTACAGGCTAGAGAATTAGAGCCATGGAAAATTTATGCTGAGACATATGCTAGGTTCTTTCCCGGAGTTAATTACATTTGTATCACACCCATGGTGCTTTTATTAAAGCCCCGCTCTGTGCTCAGTTCTGACAACATGAAGTGTCATAGGCAACTTTAATGAACTGTGTCCTTATCACGCCATCCGATCTCAGAGATCTCCCATCTACTGTCAGCTCAGATCACATCCCAGTGAGACGCTGTGAGGAGTATTCTTGGAGTGTTATCAACTGCAAATCCTGCAACAAGTATGGCTGTTTGCACAGGATTTCACGCTGAATAATATAGTAACATCTAGAAATTCCTAACCTAGAGGGAAGGGGGGAAAGAACATTTTTTAAAAGATATTTTAAAAACCATGGCATGTGCACAGGGACTTCTCAAACAGAACCCTCGGATTCATTTTAAGCTTTTTCACTTGCTCAGAAATATTATTTTGAAATATGGAGCCCAAACACAGATCTCGTAAAGCTTCATAGGATAAAAATATTCCTATGGATTGTATCTCTCAATCAGAAGCCAGGATGATAGGATGGTAAGTGGCAAAGAAAAAGGAAAACCAACGTGATGCTTAAAAATAAATCAAAATGGAGCCCGCCAAGGCTTCTAGAAGGGCATAGAAACAGCAGTCCTGAGCAGCTTACCTTGCTCTTTTCCATTAACTTTTGCTAAAGTGCCAGGGAGCTGGGCGTCAAAGCCATGCTGAAGGCCGTATCTCTTCCTCTCAGAGTGATGTTCTTCCTCGGCGATAGAAGAGAGCGCATGCAGGGGCTTCAGGCCAGCTGGAGTCTGATTGTGCCACTGGGCTATTACAGAGCATGAGTCTTCGGCTTGCTGACCGAGTCTGGGGCTTGCCGTTTGCCCAGAGTCCTGCAAATCACTATTAGAGCATGAGAACTGGTCCTCTTCAAGAAACTGGGAGTTTGCCTCCTCGGGACTCCCGTCATTGTCCTGCTCTCCATCTTCAAGGTAGGTTTCCTGAATCTGAACAGCATCCAGGTCCTGCTCCGGCTTGTCACTCAGGGCCGAGTCGTGTTTGCTAAGAAGAACCAGTGAGGCAGATAGTGCATCCCCTGCTTGCTGGAGAGCTTCATAAACTCGGGATAGCCAGGAAGACAAAGGCTGGAAGAAGTGCTGAGCATCCTGAGATGCCATGGCCAACACCATGGCCAACTCCCTCGTGTCTACGGTGTCCACTCGTAGACTGCTTCTTCCAGAGCTCTGTACTTATGTGAAATACAGAACAGGCACGATGAGAAATTTAACTGGAGGTCTCTCTTTTATATAGTGGGCAGAATGTTGTTAGGATACACATAAAGAAAACATGTGCAGTACATGAGCACCGTTGGCAGTAAGTAAAACCAGGCAGCATGCTGGTTCCTGCACCAAGGTCTATGGAGTAGGTCTTTGCAGGGAACAGAGCAAGTGCGTTTGATAGAGTGGTCTCTTAATGGCTGTGATCATTTCACACTCAACACTTCTCAGCTGAAACAGAGGAAAGACATGCTTACACCTGTTAAAGTTACAACTGTCAACCCATGACCAGACACCTGTATTCAGTGTCAAGCAGCATTTGGGGGGTGGGGGTGGAACAAAGAAAAAGTATTCTAAACTCTTATGATGGCTAAATAAAAATGACCCTGAAAATCTAACTGTGGGTTCTCTCCACGTCGGTGCACCTCCTCACACTCACACACAACTTCCATTAGCAGGAATGGACTCCAGTCACATGGACTGAGAGAACTCTGCTCCCCGCAGACCAGCTTAGCAGTGTGAAAGGAGTAAAGGGATCCATGGGAACAGCCAGCGGGGCGTGACACTTCAAAATGCAAGCAAAGCTGGAGGTTTCGTGAACAAACATGCAGAACCCAGAGAGCTGACGAACAGGCATCTCTGTTTTGAGACACAAAGGTTTATCCTCTCAAAGGAAATGTGTGTCTGGATTTTAAAAAGCTTCCAACAAATCTTAAAAATAGAGAGTTTTTCAGTTTTATGCAATCTCTAGAAATGATGTCTATTCTTGGGGGGAAAAATCACTGAAAATATGTGCATGGCAAATGTATCGTCTAGCTTCCCAGGGACATAGCCTTGGTATCTTTTGCCTTTGTCTGTGTCCCCATCTCCTGAAGTGAACCCTGTGCAACTTATGTGTCTTCTGAAACATACTTCATCACACAAGATTCATAGTCTGAAAGAGGTAGCTCCTGGACATCCATAGAAAGGCAGGACACTGTGATGGCCAAAGAATACATGGCTATGATTTTATGTGCATATGCAAACACCAAACCTAGACAGACTTATATGTATCTAGGTATAGGCATACCATTGCCATTGCAGTGTATGATAAATGTTATTGTTCCTCTGACAGCAACATGCTCCCCTCAGAATCACTTCATTCCTGAAGTTTCAACTCTCTTAATCTCAGCCTTTAGTGCTTACATTCTCTTAAAATTTTCTCGTTAGTGACTCATATACGCATTGATTCATTCAGTAAACCAATAACAAATACTAAGTACCTATTAAGTACTGGGCATAACGCCAGGCGTAAGGTAACCCTGAGGCCTCTACCCTCGTGGAACTTTCATTTCAATCAGTTAAAGAGAAACTGAGCTCTCTGCATTCTCCTCTGAGACTGACTAATTCATGCGTCACTCCGTAGCTCTGGGCTTCTTCTAATGGTCTGGTTGCAGTCACTCACTGCCCCCATTGCTTCTTCTCTTCCCTCTTTATCCTCACCTGCTGGGACAGCTGACCCATCCCTCTTCTTGCTCTTTTCTTTGGTTCGTTTTTGGTTCCTTTGGTTTGATTAGTTGGTCAACTGGGTGGTTGTTTGGTGTGAGACAGTTCATGGATCCTGGGCTGATCTTCGACTTGCTATACAGACAAGGATGGCCTTAAGCTTGTGATCCTCGTCGCGCCTTCACATCCTGCGCGCTGGGACTGCAGACATGCGCCACTACCCCTTGTTTATATGGGGCTGGAGACCTAACCCAGGCCTTCCGTGTTCCGGGAACCATGCTACCAGCTGAGCTGCACCCCAGCCTCAACTTTAAACTTTTACAAACCTAAAATACAACATCTCCGGTCCTTAGCTTGGTCTTTCTTTTCTTACTCTTCTCACGAATTCAAGTTGGTGTCATGCAAATGTTGGTAGCTCTGAGTCATCTAGTAAACTAATAAAACACATAGAGGCCTAGGCTGGTGGCAGGAATAAGCCCAGCCAAGACTTTGTCTATTATCTTCCTGGGAAGGCCAACCCTCTGTTAAAGGTTTTTTGTTTTTTTTTTTAAACTAGTGTAAGGACATAGCTTTGTAGTACATGTTAACATGCTATCAGACTCTTAAATTTAGTTATTTCAAACCCAGTTATGTCACTTTGCTGCAGAAAGTCCCCTCTTTCTCTCAACACACCTCCCTTCTGTCCCTTCCAGCCAATCCTCCCCTTAGTTTTCTCTGAGTGAATGTCTTTCCCATGCTCCCATTCTCTCATATCATTCGGGCTCTTCTCTTTCCCAGCTCCCATCAAGCCCTCTCTTGCCCACAGCTAGACTTCATTTGGGTTTACTGCCTTCCGGCCTTGGGACAGAGGCTCCATGGAGAGTGAAAGCCATCTACTTTGTTCTGTCTATCTCAGTGCCTAGAAGTGTACTGAACACATGATAAGCAAATCAGTAAATAAATTCACAAGTCTCATTATAATCATGACTGGAACAGTGCTTAGTCGAAATTATATATGCAATAATTTTGTTTAAAATGATAAATTTATTATGTAATTATAAATACCGAAAGCTATGGTGAAGATCTTCAATCGTGTTATTACATTTTCTATTTAGTACATTGTCCTGTCAGCATTTGCTCCACCCAATTTAACAATCCACCATTTTGCATTGCCTTCGCTGCAGAGATGATGTCATTCCTTTTACATTTGATCCAGAAAGTGTTTTGCCTAAGCTATAGTGCTTTAGGATTTTGAGACCTGGGAGTTCTCTTAGAGACATCAGTGGCTTCATCCACCTACTCCTGTCCTTACCATTCATACAGCTCCATGTTTCGTTCTGACAGACCATACAGTTGAGCATTGGCTGACCCCAAAGAAACTGCACGGAGTGAGGACTCTTTACTATCCCTCACTGTGCAATCCTATCATACAGTCATGCTGATACCCTGAGGACTTCCACGAATCACACTGATTTTTTTTCCTGACTTTTATTTGCTTTTCCCAGGATGCCTTCATACCTAGCCTGCCTCATTTTTTTTTTTTTTTGCATTGAAACTCTAATGGCTTTCTCTGCTAATTCTTCATCTACTACCAAAGACATGGCCTCAGAGTACTTAGAGTATGTCTTTATGTTATAAAGTTGCATGTATTTGTCAATATTCTTCTGATAAGTCAGCAGTCCACAAGTTCTGGGAGTATTTTTATAGGTTACAGATTCAGAACCCACATAAAGGAAGGGGAGTCCTGAATATGATAGATGGATGGTTGGATGGTTGGATGGATAGATGAATGGATGGTTGATTAGATGAATGGATGGATGAATGGATGGATGGATGGATAGATGAATGGATGGTTGATTAGATGGATGGATGGATGGATGGATGGATGGATGGATGGATGGATGTGCATATGAGTGGATGGATGGTTGGATGAATGGATGGATTGATGAGTGGATGGATTGATGGATGGATGGTAGATGGATAAGTGAATGGATGGGTGGGTGGGTGGATGGATGGGTGGAGAAATGGATGAAGGGATGGATGGATGTGCATATGGGTGGATGGTTGGTGGGTTAGTAGGTAGATGGGTGGGTAGATGTAGCTACTAATGAAAATGTTTAAGGACAAATAGTCTTGATTCTGTCATTTCTCATCACCTGTAAAGTAGAATTCCCTTACTCTAACAGTTCCTTTCTTCTCTAAAATTCAAGGACATACCAGGTAGGCCAAAGAGCAGAGAAGCTGAGTCTGGATATATTGAATATAAAATCGCCTTTTCTGGGATGAGTTCTGAATCTTTGTTAATACTCACTATCATATTATCTCAAAGCAATGAAAAAGAGACCAAATCTCAATCTCTTTAGGGGAAGAGGGAGTGTCTAGTTGTTATATTGTAGAACACTGAAAAAGGAAGAGCACCAATGTCTGGACAAAAAAAAACCCTACCTAATTGGTAATGCTTGATACCATTTATACTGAATAAGCCTAAAGCCAAAGGATATCAGTACAGATAAACAGTCATGGAGATGTTTTTAAGTAAATGTCAACTCAATTGAGACAGCACACCAAGGGAGATACAAATGTGTTTACTATTCTGGTTCTTTGGAGTCCTTTCTTATAGCTAGTGAGATGATGTGGCTCCTGATCATATGCGTGGAAGAGAGAAGGATGAATGAATGGATGAGAAAGAAGAGGGGAGATTTATTATGTTACTATGATTTAAAAAAAAAAACACTCTAACAAAAAGCAAACTTGGGCAGAACAGGGCTGATTTGGCTTAAACTGTAACCTTCCAGGTCATAATCCACTGTGGGAGGATGTTATACCAGTAACTCAAGGTAGAAATTTGAAGCATCAACCACAGAAGATTTCTGCTTCCTGGCTCACTCAGTCTGGCTCATACACAGGACTACTGTCTGAGTAGAAACAAAGATCCATGGATTAAAAAAAAGTATACACTAAAAGTCTTGAAAAGGCTCATTACTGGATTAAAGTACTTACTGATGGTTTATCATTATGAGGAGTATAAATTTAAAAAAACAAACATGTGTGTGTGTGTGTGTGTGTGAGAGAGAGAGAGAGAGAGAGAGAGAGAGAGCAAAAGAGAGAGAGAGAGCAAGAGAGAGAGAGAGAGAGAGAGAGAGAGAGAGAGAGAGAGAGAGAGCAAAAGAGAGAGAGCAAGAGAGAGAGAGAGAGAGAGAGAGAGAGAGAGAGAGAGAGAGAGAGAGAGAAACATATGAGTTCTTGTTGCAGGGGGCCTGGAAAGGTTTACTACCTCTAAAAATACTCAGAATAATCTGGAAATCTAAGAAAGACATAGTAACAATTGATAAAAATTTTAAAAACAGGAAATACTCAGAATAATCTGGAAATCTAAGAAAGACATAGTAACAATTGATACAATTTTTTAAAAAAGGAAAGCCACCAGTGTATTCTCAAGGAGTGCCTTTTTAAAATCTTATTTTAACTAGAATTCTGTTTTAATTGTAGTGGTAGTTAACTGAACTATGATAGTTTTAAATATAGAAAATTACCATGCAGAAAACAACGGAATTGTGTTTCAATATAGGAAAGCTATGATAGTCTTCAGTTATGTGTTTTCTCATATATTTAAAAAATCTCCACCAAAGACAATTGTGTTGAGAAAATAAAAATGCTTATGGGCCTTTAAAGGCTGTCGGTTAAATCTTTTTTACCTTATTTTCCTAGTGATAGCTTCTTACAGGGGGCAGGGCTAGTTACAATCTAAAATAATGGCAGCTTGGAGAAAACCATAAGATTCTATGGCGGAAGCCTGTGCGCATGCCTGTGTCAACTTAAAGGTTTATGCTTTCCTGTAGGATAAGCTACATTTCTGAAAGACAAGAAAGCATTTTCAATAGTATAGTGTGCAGGTAACCAAATCCTAAGTCAAAATCATATACAAATCTACCTTCTAACACATGTGGATGTTTACACTTTTTGGAAAGCTAAATCACCTTGGAAAAACCCCTTTTCACTCTTCACCATGATCCATGATTCACAGGACAATCTAAGGAAAAGTCGAGAATACTGCATTCGTTGGAGTGTCTCTCCACAGGCAGCTGTCAGAAAATCCCCCTTGTCTACAAAGTGTTAGTTATTTGTCATTGATACACTGGCCTTGAAGCTAATTAAGTCTACCATTATCAAGCCTGATGGAGAAAGTCATTTTGAATTGCCTAAGAAGGTTTGGAAGATGAATAATGCATGTGGTGAAAATAAGAACTACAAAATGGGCTGCCATCCATCTTTCACAGGATTCAGAAGCCTCCACAGGTGTTTTCTTTTAAAAGCAAATTTGTTATGTGGGTAGAAATGCTTGCCATTGAAATGAAATACTTACTGAATTGAAGCATTTGTCCAAAATGTGTTGGCATCTTCACAAATATAAAAAAGGACTACTGGGGCAGAGGACATGGCTTAGTCAGTAAAGAGCTTGCTGCTCAGGCATGAGGTCATGAGTTCAATACCCACCAGAAAGCCATGCATACCAATATGTACTTGTAATCCCAGAGCTGAGGAGACAAAGACAGGAGGATTCCAAGGGCTTACTGGCTAGCCTGCCTAGTCAAATCCAAGTTTGAGGGACCGTGCTTCAAAGAGTAAGGTGAAAAGCAATGGAGGAAGAACCCTCAATGTTGACCTCTACATTATCGATGCATTGTGTGTGCACCACACTCTCAAGTACATACATACAAACACACACACATGCACACACACACACACACATACACACCACATACACACTGCAAAAGAGAGGGCTATCAAGGGGTCTTTATGTAGTAATATAGAAACAACACAACCACACTGTCATTGCAGGGTCTTGGACACACCTTTACTATTGGTTTTGGTGCAGGGGGAAGAAGGACAACAGTAGATATAAATGAAAATGTGAGCTTCCCTGTAATCAAAAGACATATAGTTACCCATTCACAATGAGAAGAATGAGTCAGAAACGAAGGAAGGAGAGAGAGGAGAGGAGGGAAAGAGAAAGGGAGGGAGGGGGTGGGGAGGGAGGGAGAGAACAAATTTTTAGAGTCATTGCAAACCAAGGCTGCCTTGGATCCACCCCTCAGTTACTGCAGATCATGGGCACGTGCCTGGGCATCTGTATGTTCTCATTCATAATGCAGAGACCATGACTCCCTATATTGCAATTCATCCTGTAAATTATATAGCACAGTGTTTTTAAAACCCACAGAAAGAATCCAATATGAAATAGGCACTTAATATCAGGCATTCATTATGCTGAATTTTATGATTTTTTACAAGGCAAAAATTTATTAAACTCTTAAAATCTTTCTGATATTTTAATATCTCAGGAAAGAGCATTTATCTAACATGTTATTATATACAAGTGCTTTTGAGCACTTACATAAATAAAATGTACGTAAAAACAATAGCTTTCCCCTTTTACAGATAAAAACACTGCGGCTCAGAAAGGATCCGTGCCTTGCTCTGACATTAATTATCTGGATTAAAGACCAGAAATGGTATTCGAATTCGCTCCTGTTGAAATTCACACAACTACTCCAACCCTTTATACACAGCCAGTAAGACCACTGATGCTAGAATTGTCAAAAGTGGGCTATCTCCCTAGGAAATGGCAACAGCTGGGTTCAAACTGATGTCTGGCTGACTTTGTTTGTTTGTTTGTTTGTTTGTTTATTCATTTTATGGGGTGGGCATGTGCTGAGGTCAGAGGACAACTTGCAGCAGTCCATTTTCTCCTTCCATCACACGGTTCCAGGATCAGATGCAGGCCATCAGGCTTGCCAGCAAGCGCCTTTACCTGCTGAGCCCCTCACCAGCCTGACTTGAAGGGCTGGTCTCCTACCGTTTCTATTTCGCCTGCTCCGCTAATGGAAACCATTTAAAGCATAAAAACTGTTACAACTGATTTTCCAAAGTAAGTGTAATAACGTAGAAATATCTTCAACCACTCTCTCAGTCATATAAGGCTTCTTCTATTAAAATCCATCTCTAAACTTGACAGAACAGATATTTTCATGTAGGCTTGAGCAGGACAATGTGAAACAAATTAGACTTTAGTTTGACAGAAATGTGAGGCTGCTTGAGGTTTACGCCATTATAGTGATGGCACTTTTTAAATACTCAGCTTTCATAAGCCCACTGAGTATTTTTGAGTATCTATTATAGCCAAAAGAAATTTAAATGTGCCTCCACAAATGCCCAGTGGTTCTAACACAAACAGGCCAGGTCCTCAGTGGTCCTAGAGGGAGAACTAAATACCACCTCAGTAACAATTTTCTCAAGAGACTGTCGCTGTTCTTGGACAGAAACCCACTTTCAAACACATATAATCAGATCTTAAGGAGAGCCAAAGGACTGAAGTAATATTTACCTCTTAACGGTAAAGCCTGGGAGTGAGGAGACTCTGGTTAAGAGTACTGGCTGCTCTTCCAGAGGGCCTGGGTCTGATTCCCAGCACCAACATGTTGGCTCACAACTATGTGAAATGCCACCTCCAGGAGAACTGTCACTCTCTTCCGACTCCTGACCTCCGCTCTCACCGGGCACACATGAGGTGCACATACGTGCATACATGCAGACGAAAAGTCTAAAATACAAATTAAAAAGATAGAGGCCATCCCAAGTGATTAGCATGCCCTCGCCTCCATTAGCAAGACACCCACACCCTAAGGCCATTGGCACACATCAAGTGCCTGATGAAGGCAATTCAGAAAGTTTAAATAGCATCCATAGTAAAGTACAATATAATTGAGAACAAATATGATAAGATTGGGAAAAGAAAGAAACGGGAAGAACTCCCAGATAAAGATACCAGGACAGTTAGTTTTCATCTCAAGAGAAGAAAAACAACTGAATGTCACTTGAAAATACATTAGGCTCAAAACTAAGGAGGCAACATGTAACTACAGTGATTGAAACTCTCTTGAGACAGACTAAGCAAAACTCAAAATGTCAGCATGATGTCCTTGTCAACGGCAGAAGTAGCCAGACCTATAAAAATGTGGTTAAAAAGAGGGGTGACGACTCAGAAGCTCACTGCCTGATACAACTCATTACTATGTACATGCAGAGTATGCAGTTGTAATTCCTTGCAGCTTACAGGCTTGTGATCACAATACACAGGAACCTAGTCATCACTCAACAACTGCTGATGTACCTGTAATTGGCCACCAAGGTCCCACCCATTCGTCCATCCTGAACTGATTACTCTTTGCCACAAGAGAGGTACCTGCTTAGTTCAAGTCACCTTGACTGGCACCCGTACGGCTTAGCAACCTCTTCAGTGATCTCCCCCACATTCACTTCCACCATACATCTCCAGGATGACTTCTAACACCTTTGCAAGATACATGCTTGATGAGAGCACTTGACATTTAAAGCAATGTCCCCTCCTGTTGTGATGGTTATTCTTGGTTGTCAATGTGGAACTAATTAAAACCCAAACAGCTAGGTATACCTCTAAGGTTGTTGTGGGTTTTTTTTTTAATTAAATAATTCAAAGTGGGGAGAACCACTTTTCATCCAACTCTTTTGATGTGGGGAGACCCACTTTTAATCAGGACCACACCTGCTGGCAGCCTGTAAAAGGACATGGAAGAAGGAAGCCATTGCTCTTTTCTGGCCTACCCTCACTCTCACTGGCAAGACCATTCCTGCACTGGCGTTAGAGTCCACTTCTTCAGGATTCTAGCGTATACTGAAGACCAGCTAAGACATCCAGTTATACACCTGAGACATACAGTGGACTGAACACTGGGTTCTTGGTCCTTCTATTGGCAGACAGCCATTGTTGGACTACTTGGTCCATAGCCTGTAAGCCATCCTAATAAATCTCCTTCACATATATAAACTCATTCTCTCAGTTCTCTAGAGACCCTGACTAATTCACCCGTCATCTACCATAATGTCCTACTTCGGAGGGCTCAGGGCCCGTATGGTCCAGCCCCTTCCTGTCTACTCGCTGTCTACACCTGCAGCATCTCCTCAGTCCTTCGGCTCCCTCTCTGAAGCTGTCCTGCCTCTGGGATCCCCCCCACTCCCACCCAACAGCACCCACTAAACTCCTTATAGTCCTCAGTTTACACTTTCAGAGATCTCTTTTTCTTTCTCCCTGAACCCAGACTAAATTAAGCCATCCTAAAATATTCTTTCAAAGCACCTCTTTTTTTAAAACGTTGGTCCCCTCCTACTGCTCTTTCCCATGCCCTGCCTCCTCCTCCCGTTTGGCTCCCTTTCTTCTTTTACATGGTTGCCCCTGTGCTCTCTCATCACGTGTGTTCCATTAGGTGCTCGATTTCCCGCCTCTCTTAAGATCCTGTCCTCCTCTCTCCTGATCTTCTTTCTAGTTGCATGGCCTACGCATACGTGAATATACACACATATATACAAAGATGCATATATTTAATTTTAAATCTAGGCTCTGTGAATAAAAGGAAACATGCAGTCCAATGCTCCAACACTGAGCTATACCTGCATATTTGTCTTGCTGAGTCTGGCTTATTTCATTAAATGCGTTTATCTCCAGATCTGTCCATTTTCATGCAAACGCCATGACTCCACCTTCCTTAATAAATGAACAAACGCCATCACGTGTGTCTACCACATTTTACTTATCCATTCATACCTGCTGATGGGCTTCTAGGTTGGAAAAGTGACCTATGTTGTCAGAAACCACAACAGTAGATGCCTATTGAGAGACTGACTCCATTTCCTGGATATTGTCAATAATGCAGCAATAAATATGGGCACACAAATATCTCTGTGGTGCATTGACTTTAGAGTCCTTTGAGTGTATTCCAAAGAGTGTTCTAACTGGCTACCATGTCTATGTTTGGGTTTTTCCTTGTTCTTTGAACCTCCATGCTGATTTTGATAGTGGTTACACAAGTTTGCCTTCGCACCGGCAGTGTGTAAGAGTTCCTCTTTTCCCACATTCTCACCAGTCTTTCTTTTCTTGGTGAGTGTCATTCTGATGGGGGTAAGATGGCATGTAAAGAAATTTTAACCTGCATCACCCTGATGGCTAAAAGCACTGATTATTTTTAAGAATTTATTAGTACCCCTTATTCTTAATAACACACATTATAGTTTAATAATATATAATTGTAGTTTGCTTGTGGTTTATGTATTTCTTTTCACATTTGTTTTCTTTAATAAATTAGAATTTCTATGAAGTCTGGGAGCTAGTTGATTTTTGTCTTTGTTGTGTTATCAGCATGTAGCAGAGTGCCTGATGGTTATAGAAAAGGCAATCAATATTTTTGAATAGCGAATACATAAAGCTATTGTGCTGGCTAGCTTGTTGTCAGCTTGACATAAGCAAGAGTCATCTGAGAGGAGGGAACCTAATTTAAGAAAGTGCCTCCATAAGACTGGGCTGCAGGTAAGCCTGTCGAGTATGTTCTTAGTTAACGGTTGGTACAACAGGACCCAGCCTACTGGGGGTGGTATCACCCCTAGGACAAGGTGGTCCTGGGATGTAAAAGAAATCAGGCTGCATGGCAAAGCCTGCAAAGAGTCAAGCTAACTGAGGTCCCAGAACTGAGAGAGGGGAGTGGACACAGGGTCCCACTCACACCCGGGAAGCCGTCTACAGCTGATAGCCTCCAGCGAAGAAAAATTAGTTTTCTCCAATGGAGTTTCTCTGGGTATACTAACATACATCAGGGTAGGTTTCATGCTCAAGAGTATTAGACCAACGCAAAACAAACTCGGTGGTATTTTTGTAAATTTTTGTCTCTTTTTGCATTGCTTGGACAGTTTTGTTTGTTTGTTTGTTTTATTGGTCTTTTGCTTATTTGCTTTGGTTTCTGTTTTTGTGGTTGTGTGTGTGTATGTTTATGGGTGTGTTTCTTGGTTTTTTAGGGGGGTTGTGTTGTGTTACTTTTTAAAGAGTGAAAAAGAAATAGAACACAAGATTGAGTCAACAGGGAGGTGGGGAGCCTGTTAGATGAATTGAGGGAGGGTGAAAACATGATCAAATTTATTTAAAAAAATTTTTCAATTACAAAATAACAGTCTGAGTAAGGCATGGGGACAGTAAGCCAGTAAGCCTCCCCCCTCCATGGCCTCTGCATCAGCTCCTGCCTCCAGAATCCTGCCCTACGTGAGATCCGGCCCTGACTTCTCTTATCAATAGCATGTGACCTGTAAGCTTGTAAACTGAAATAATGCCCCCGCCATGCGCACACAAGTTATTTATGGTCACAGTGCTTTACCACAGCAATAAAAACCCTAACTAAGACACCTCGACAAACATGTATTTTATAGTGCTACCTTCACTTAACATTTTGACTTATTTTTATAGCCTCTTATGTTTTCCATTTGTAGTGATTTATGATTTTAAAAACTGAAATTGTCACATTACTAAGTTTGTCAGGAGTCAGGCTTACTTCTATATTTTCTACAAAACTAAAAGAGGTGGCATTCCTTTCTGGCTAAACATGACAATAATAAAATAAAAACACGTATTTTTTTTTTTTTTAGGGAGAGGTTTAGGAAGGGGCTAGGGATGTGGCTCAGTGGTAGAGTGTGCCTCTGTACATGTTGGGTTTCATTGCCAGCACCACAAAAAAAAAAAATTTAAAAACAAGAAACAAAGACTAAGATAGGTGAAGCGCCATGTGTCATTCCCAGATCTGTAAGTAGCAACGGCTTGTAAGGGGCATTATTTCCCTGGGCTTTCATTTCTTCTGCAATGTAGTAGAATACACCCAGTAAGCCTCTAATATTTCACAAGGAAAGCAGCCCAGCAGTGTTTGGGGAAGCTTCCTGCAGGCCCATCCATTGGGTTTAATATTGCTGTTGACATCCAACACCTCATTTGGGCCAAATATATCAATGATACAGATAAATGAACTTATTAAAATTTCTGACATTTGCCAAATATAGAAAATGATAGCAGTCAGCCAAGAAATAAGTGTTGGCTCAAAATGAACTGTATTCGGATTGGCCTCCATAAGTCAGATTCATTACATCAAGAAGCTAAACACCTATTAAAACTACAATTAAGTTTTTTAAAAATAAATTTTACACTATTTTCAAACCATTGACTGAACAAGCTGTTTCCTGATGATGATGTTCATATTGTTCCCAGAGTTTCAG
The DNA here is from genome assembly GCF_964271855.1 of Acomys minous. Taxonomy (NCBI): domain Eukaryota; kingdom Metazoa; phylum Chordata; class Mammalia; order Rodentia; family Muridae; genus Acomys; species Acomys minous. The sequence goes on from NC_140489.1 coordinate 42,972,522, forward strand.
TGAGTCCTTGCTCCTGTTGTCACTGTTACAGACAACACAGATTGCTGAAGTTGGTCTGCTTCTGAAAGATAGCCCATGACCAGCAATTATACAACAGGTTTAACCTGGTTCCATTAAGTTTGTAATGAAGGAACATTAATCGTTCATCTAATGAAATTTTCATGCATAAGTAGAAATCTATCCCATCACAATTCTAACCCATTGACTATATTTTCTGCAAGGTCAAAGGACCCAGTCCCACAGCCTCATTCATCCTGGGCCTCTCACGTCTGTGAGTGGAGGGCATCAGCTGAAACTCTCAAGGCAAATCAATGCTAACAACTGTTTGTTGGTTTTCCTATGGTTTCCTTTCGGTTGGTTGCTTATGCAAGCTTCCAACCCAAGCAGATAGTAAAATCAGTCATTACTGAAATGACTATTGCTACACATTTTATCTCCTTCATTAGCAGTTATGAAGATTAGGTTTCCTGGCATCCTTGATGACTGGGCTCTTAGGAGAGTGATGCTAATCACATGACAATGTCAATGCTTTTGTGTCTGGCAAGCATTAATAATCAGATTCCCCCTGAGATCCCATCAGAATCAGCAGCCTTAATGGGATCTTTGTGGTTACAAACAGAAGTAGGCTAGGCAGGGGTACACAGAGTCTCTCGAGTCTGCTCAGACAAGGTGGCCCCAAAGACCATTTGGAAACACTGTTTTTACATTTTCCTTGCCACTGGCAGAGAATTCCACATAAAAACTGCGAAGCACTGTTTTCTGAGTGTGATACTGGATCCAAATGTGTCTTAAGTAACTACACACTATAGGATCTATTTCATAGCAATATATGCATATACATATACTATATCATACATATACAACATATTTACATATACACATATACATAATCACTGTGCCTTTTCAGTTAAAACAAATGCTAGTTATATTTCTATTTTAATGCCACAGCACCGACCAGTTAGTTGCCTTTTTCCTTTCTTCCTCTTTCAAGTCTTCAAGTTTCTCACAAAAAGTCACCTAATGTTGCTTGCTAAGGACACCAAAGAACTCTATAGTCTTCTATTCACAGGGTCCCACTCACATCCAACTAGGACTCATGCCCACCTCCTGGGAGGAAGGAAAGTCTGCAAGCAAACTACCGGCATCTCATTCCATCAGAATTCTACTGTGTCCCTGAGTCCTGCAAATTAGTGACCAGAAATCCCCCTGTCAAGTGAAAAGGGTATTTCCTGTCAGCCTCCATTATGAACAAAATCTTACACCAAATATTGTTTGTTTGTTTTTTTTAACTAGGTTCAGTTTCCTTGGGAAAATTCTAAATGGGATTCTTTTCCCAAAATGCTTCTAATAAAAATAAACATTACCTTAGAGGAAAGGATTGGGAAAAGGTATTCCAAACAAATAGACCCAAGAAACAAGCTGGAGTAGCCATCCTAGCATCTAATAAATAGACTTTCAACCAAAACTAATCAAATAAGATGGGGAAGGACACTTCATACTCATCAAAGGAAAAATACACTAAGATGATGTCTCTATTATGAACATCTATGCCCAAATACAAGAGCACACACATTCATAAAAGAAACATTACTAAAGCTTAAATCACACATCAAACCCCACACATTAATAGTGGGAGACTTCAACACTCCACTCTTACCAATAGATTGATCACCATGGCAGAAACTAAATGGAGAAACAACAAAACTGATAGACGTCATGAATCAAATGGACCAAACTGATATATACAGAACTTTTCCCCGAAACACAAAAGAATTTACCTTTTTCTCAGCACCTCATAGAACCTTCTCCAAATTTGACCATATAATTGGTCACAAAACAAACCTCAACAGATACAAAAAGATTGAAATAATCCCTTGTATCTTATCAGACCACCATGAATGAAAGCTGAAAGTCAATAACAGCAGAAACAACAGAAAGCCTACAAACTCATGGAAACTGAACAGCTCCCTACATGATGATATCTGGGTAAGGAACAAAATAAAAAAAAAAAGAAATAAAAAACTTCCTAGAATTCAATGAAACTGAAGGCACAACATACCCAGACTTATGGGACGCAATGAAAGCAGTGCAAAGAAGAAAGTTCATAGCACTAAGTGTCTATATAAAGAAATTGGAGAGAGCCCATACTACCAACTTAACAACACACCTGAAAGCTCTAGAACAACAGCAAAAAAATCAGACTCACCAAAGAGGAATAGACGGCTGGAAATCATCAAACTCAGAACTTAAATCAATCAATTAGAAACAAAGAGAACAACTCCAAGGACCAACAAAACCAAGAGCTGGTTCTTTGTGAAAATCAACAAGATAGAGAAACCTTTAGTCAAACTAACTAAAAGGTAAAGGGAGAGTAATCAAATCAACAAACCCAGCAATTAAAAGGGAGACATGACAACAGACAGTGGGGAAATCCAGAGAACCATTAGTTCGTACCTATGTGCCTATGTGCCACAAAAATTGAAAACCTAAATGAATTGGACAATTTTCTTGATAGATACTCAATCAAGATCTCAATCTCTTGATAGATACTCAATCAAAAAACAGAATCAAGATCAGGTAAACAAATTAAATAGTCCTATATCTCCTAAGGAAATTAAGGTAGTCATCAAAAGTCTCCCAACCAAAAAAAAAAAAAAAAAAAGCCCAGGGCCTGATGGATTCAGTGCAGAATTCTAACAGACCTTCAAAGAAGATCTAATACCAATTCTCTTTAAATTATTTCACAAAACAGAAACAGAACACTGACATAAAGATACTCAATAAAATACCCACAAACCAAATCCAAGAATGCATCAAAAATATCATCGATCGTGACCAAGTAGGCTTCATTCCAGGCATGCAGGGGTGTTTCAATATATGGAAATCCAGCAATGTAATCCACCGTATAAACAAATTTAAAGAAAAAAAACCACAGGATTATCTCCTTAGATGCCAAAAAAGCATTTGACAACACCCAACACTCATTCATTTTTAAAGTCTCCGAGAGAGCAGGGATACAAGGCACATACCTAAACATAATAAAGGCAATATACAGCAAGCCAATAGCCAACATCAAACTAAATGGAGAGAAACTTAAATCAATTCTACAGAAATCAGGGACAGGAGTGAGCTGTCCACTCTCTATATATCTCTTCAATATAGAATGTGAAGTTGTAGCTAGAGCAATAAAACAACTAAAGGAGATCAAGGGAGTACAAATAGGAAAGGAAGAAGTCAAACTATCACTATTGTGGATGACATGATAGTATATATAAGTGACCCTAAAAACTCTACCAAGGAACTCCTGCAGCTGATAAACACCTTCAGCAAAGTGGCTGGGTAAAAAATTATCAACTCAAAAACATCAGTAGCCCTGACAAATGGGCTGAGAAAGAAATTAGGAAAACTACACCCTTCACAATAGCCACAAATAATATAAAATATCTTGGTGTGGTTTTAACCAAGCAAGTGAAAGACTTATATGAAAACACTTCAAGTTTCTAAAGAAAGAAATTCAAGAAGATATCAGAAGATGGTGAGATCTCCAATGTTCATGGATCAGGAAAATCAACATAGTAAAAATGTCCAGCTTACCAAAAGCAATTTACAGATTCAATGCAATTCCTATCAAAATCCCAACACAGTTCTTTATAGACCTTGAAAGGTCAATTCTCAACTTCATATGGAAAAACAAAAAACCCAAAAATAGCTAAAACAATGCTGTACAATAAAAGATTTTCTGGAGGAATCTCCATCCCAGATCTCAAGCTATATTATAGAGCAACAGTAATAAAAACATCGTGGTACTGGCATTGTAATAGGCTGTTTGATCAATGGAATTGAATTGAAGAGCAAGAAATAAACCCACACACCTATGGGCATTTGATTTTTGACAAAGGAGACAAATCCATACAATGGAAAAAAAAGATAGCATCTTCAACAAACGATACTGATCTAACTGGATGGCTACATATAGAAAAATGCAAATATACCCATATTTATCGCCATCACTATACACAAAAACTAAAGGCAAAGTGGATTAAAGACCTCAACTTAACACTGGACACTCTAAATCTGTTAGAAGAAAAAGTGGGGGAGAGCCTTGAACTCATTGGCACAGGAGACAACTTCCTGAACAGAACACCAACAGCTCAGGCACTAAGATCAACCATTAATAAATGGGACCTCGTGAAACTGAAAAGCTTCTGCAAGGTAAAAGAAACAGTCAACAGAACAAAACGACAGCCTACAGACAGGGAAAAGATCTTTACCAACCATACATCTGACAAAGGTCTAATACCCAAAATATAAAAAGAACTCAAGAAATTAAGCACCACCAAGGAAAATACACCAATTAAAAAATGGGGTTCAGTGCTAAACAGAGAATTCTGAACAGAGGAATATCAGTGTAGTAGACAGGCAGCCCAGTCTCCTTGTGGGTCCCACAATATGGGGAGTAGGGACCACTTCTGACATGGACTGTGACCCTGCCAGGCAACAGAGAAAGAGGACACAGGTAGTGCAGATGAGACTTGATAGGCTGAGGTCAGATGTTAGCGAAGGCGGGCTCCCCTTTCTGAGGACTAGGGGAGGGAGGGGGAGGGGATGAGGGGGGGAGAGTGGGATATGGAGGAGGTGAGGGAAGAGGCTACAATCAGAATGTAAAGAATTCAAACTGCAGAACAAGCAGGTAACTTATATTGCTAAGCCCACTACAAGGGAACAGCTCTGAGACTGGCTGAGACATGAATGTCTATGCACAGACAAGGCTTCTTGTTGGTCACAGAATCTCTGTGACTTATTATTAGATGCCATTCTTCATATGGCATGAATAAAGATTTGCAGATGTCTTTCTTCTGCTCACACAAAGAGCAAAGAACCAGCCTTAATTGTTCTGTGCATCACGCACACCTCATATATTTATAATTTTATGACTGTATAATGCTTGTGAGAATTTATGTTTTCAGAACAAAAGAACCAGACACTGACACTGGATCAGACCTGGCAGGATCCACTCCTCTCAGCGTGCTGGATACTGACATCCTGCATCTTTCATGTTGCAGCCCCAAGTGCTTTAGTTGTTGTTACTCGTCAGAACAGGACAGCTCCCAGGACAGGTTCGAAGAAAGCTTCCAATACAAATTGGTCCAGCATTTCAGACTGTCCTACACAGGATTCCTCTTAAGCCTGTAATTTCTCCGTATTTAGAAACTGGACCACAAATACTATTTCTGGCTTGTTTAGCCATTTTCACCAATTTTATTTGGGCCCCTACAAAGGTACTATTTGCCCCAAATCAGCCTGAAGAAACTCTTAAGAGAACAACATCCCATTTCCTCTAAGGAGGTTGGGTAGGTTTCTGTTTGCTCTTTTGGGCTACAGATGCTTGTTTTCATTGGGATTTGGTTATCAGTTATTATTGGTCTTATTCAGAGAGAAAATGAGGTTGGACTCAGGGATGTCTCTCTTTTCCTTTATCTTTCTTTCATAGATATGAAGATGGGGGTTGAAAAGAAAGAAGGGGGATATAGAAATATAGAGAGATGATAGGATAAAAAGTAGATGATTGAATCTACTCTTCAACCTAAGGCCTTATTTGTTACTAACAAATAAAGTTATTTTTAACTCATTGATATGGAATTTTGTATATTGCTACAAAATAAGTTTAATTTTGGTACATTGGTATAGAATTAAAACTTAAGATTATTCTCCACACACATTATATATATTTCTACTCTAATAAGGGGTATTGAACCCCTACAATTCAATTATAATACAAAGTTTACTTCCAAGACCTTGAAAGTGCTATTGCAGGCTGTTTAGGATAATTAAGTAATACAAGCTAATTGTTAGTAGATCAAATCATGGTCATGTCAATTACTAGTCTATTTTTATCTCAAGAATATACATCGTAGGTTTAACAGATATGGTCCCATATATAGATAAGGTAAAATAGTTAGATAAAATCTTCAAAAGCCTCAGAGGCCTAAAGAATATGGCATTTCAAGATTAATATTTAAAGATTTTTTGACAAATAAGACAGGTTAACACCTAGCAACACCCAGCCTACTACCTCAAGAAGATGATGAGCATCAAAGAACCTCTGTATGGAGATGGCTTCAAATTCAGCAAACCAGCCACTGGGGAAAATGTCCTCATTTCTGCCACAGACAGAATTCTGCCTAAAAATGGGCAAGCTTGGATGCAGGCAGAGTCAATGGCCGAACTCTGCCAAGACAGAGTAAGCAAGTCCTCAATAGTTCCTGCCTCACAAATACGTCTGTCAGATATATTGGGCCAGAGGGCTGAAGATGATGCTCCAATGTTATAGAGAGTTTTAGGTAACTGTTTAGGCAGCAAACTGTCTCTGACATTTTTTTTTCATTTTAGAAGCTGCTAACCTGCCCTTTCAGTTCACTCAGGTAATTAAGTTTTATTCCTTCACAAGTCTCTGATGGGGTTGAAGATCAGATAGGTTAGTCTTACAATTGAGCTTAGTTGTTTAAGGGTTAAGATGTTTTTAGGTATAGATAGATGTTTTAAGTTGACAGATATGATAGATACTGATTTTCATTCACAATTTTAGACTCACCGAGATAGGAAAGATGTTGTCTGCAAAGTTGCCAAATATAACTAGCCAAAATACCTTGAATGTAACATGGATATAATTCCTGATTGTTTCGTGGTTCTTCTTGCTATATGTAGTTTTTTTTAATTTATGTGTAATAATATAAATGTATATGCCAAAAATAAAATAAAATAAAAATCTTTAAAAAAAAAAAAGCAGAAACAAAAAAACAAAACAAAATGAAATGCTCCTAAGACTCACATGAGTTAGGAATTTGACCGCAAAGGCAAAGGACAGGCAAAATGAGTTGTACAAGCATTGTGAAGGTTTCTGACCTACAACAGTGAGGCAAGAACTACAGCTGTCATAGAGAAGACTTAGAAAGATAAAAGACTTAAAACAAGTGCTTCCTGCTGCTAAGACTCGTTCCAAAGAGCACACATATCATAAGCAATTGTGATTCTCCAACTGACTAGTTGTTTTATTTCTGCTTGGAGAAAGTAAATATCAAATAGTTCAAATCTAGTTAACAGATCACAGTCTTCTATGTTAGACACAGTTGTGTGTGTGTTCTTAAGGTTATCGCTATGGATAATTAAGTAGCAACAACAACAACAAAGGATGCCTTTACAAATCCAAAATGGAGGATGAAGAACTTTCTAATAAAAGTCAAGGTGAGGACAGGCAAGAAGGCTCAGCAGGTAAGGGCACCTGACACTACACCAGGAGACCTCAGCGTAATCCCTAGGACTCACATGTAGGAGAGAACTGACTTCCACAAGTAGTCCTCTGAACTACACATGGACACATACACATACACGTGTACACACACACACACACACACACACACACACACACACACACACACACACACACGCATATATGAAAAATAAATAAATGTAATAGAAAATAAAAGTATATTATTGCTAACTTTTTTAAAAGTCAGGATAAAATCCTGCTCTCCCACAAGACCTTGTGTAATGGGGTTTGCAAGGTTGTTATTTGACTTTTGCTTCATGATGATTTATTAAAAAAAAAAAAAAACAGCAACAGCAACATCCACAGGGCCTGTGATATTCCATGAGTAAACGCTCTTGCTGCCAAACCTGAAAACAAGAGCTCAGCCCCGAGATCTACATGGTTGAAGAAGAGAAAGAACGAACTCCCACAAGACATGTACACCACAGCACACATATGACTAACTACATACATATGGGCGTGAGTGCACATACATAAATACAGACGCACCTATACACATGCAGACGTGAGTGCACACACACATGCCTACACACAGATGAGTGTGTGTACGTGTACATACACACAAATAAATAGAATAACAAAATTTAAATATTCAAAGTGCTCACCCTTTAGAAGCAGCTTCCTACTAACATTCCATTAAAGGCCCTGCATTTTAATGGATTGACAAGTACAAATTAATGTCCTGTCATGACTTTGCTGAAGGAAAACTAGTACAAGCAAGCTTTAGGCAAATAAGAATACTAAGAACTGTTCAGAGGACGCAGAGTAGAGAAACCCTATGAAAGTTAAGACTGAACATGCTTTTGGCATGTCTAAATGCAGGCACCTCAAACAATATCTGTCAATTTGTCATTGAACCTCCATCATCTAACCTGGGATCACAGGATCCCCATCGTAGCGAGCGCGCCCATGACAAAGGCCTCTGCTCCTTATTCGTGTTTTAGAAGAACGTAAATAGTTTAATTAGTGACTGCAGACAGGCCCTGTCAGTTACTGTAAGCTGCCACACTAAGCAAGTAGTGAGATTGTAAGTCACTTGCTTCAACAGTCCCTTCAAACCCTGATTACTCCGACGGTGAGTGAAGCGTGCGGAGTCCCAGCCGCCCACCTCTATGCTGCAGCGGTGATCTGCGCTACTAACTCTCTTCTAGTCAAACAATACCTCCTTTCCCTTGCCGCCTACCCGTAAGTGGTTCTTTAAAAGATTTCAAGCATATGTCTTTTTAAAATACATATGAGCTCTACTGCCTGGCTGACAAGAGAAGCGCAAAACTCCAAAATCCCATGACGAGTACAACTAACATTGCCTTGTGGTCTCCTCTACACTGTCTGTAACCTGAAGACATTTAACAGCACTACTCATAGACTTATGCAAGCAAAGGTTTTAATTATAACCTCGCACTCCTATGATTAAAAAAAATGTGTGTGCAACTTGACTACACCAAAAGCTCTCAAAACTATCCAGAAAGTAGGTGAAATCCTTCACTGCTCCAGTAAAAAAAAAAAAAAAAATGTGTGATGGAGACCCACTGCAAGACTGACACGCTTCCATCAACTAAGCAACAAACACTACTTGGTGAGCCCATATGAACAACCGGTGCTATGTAGAGCTATCTAGAACTTTCCATAGTGAAACTCCATGCTATATCCATTTTCAAACAAAAGGGGTTCCAGAGTTTCTGCTAAAAGTAAGACGGAATTCTGTATATCAGACACATGCACCCATATGTTATACACTTATCGGTAACACGAAAAACCATGGAGGAAGTCTGCAGTTTTTGAAACCATGATGTGCGTTTAGGAAGTTCTCACACTTAGCTGTTAAACATTTCCAGCAGTGATCCATACTTGTAAGAGCTCCAGGCTCGTGTTTATTAATAGCCTACATCACAGAGGAAGCTCAAATGCCACAAGGAGAAGCTGTTTCTACGGTAACTCACCATGCGTGCTTATGTAAATAACTCAGAAGCAGAGCTGCTCAACTGTAAGTGTGCCCAGATCTGTCAAGGGTTTCACGTCTCCTCCCAACCTTCCGATTTCATGCTTTCATCTGCACACTCAGCTGACTGGTTGACAAGTTCATGGACTGGATGAAATTCTTGAATAGGAGACTACAGCCTGCTTTCTAAGTTGCAAGAAAGGAGATAGTGAAGGGTGGGGCATTTAAAGGAACATCGCCTCTTGGGAAAAGAGAAAGAACTTGAGACAGGAGCGTATAATTCAGAAACGAATCATCTTTGTTACTGAGTTGACAGTGGCTGACGGGCACAAGGGCTCATTATACCATTCTTTGCCTACTTTCTTGTGTGATTGAACATTTTCCTAAGAAAGGTTTTTAAGGACAACTTTTTCCCAAGCTCTCTACCAAAACTCACCAAAAATAAAATAAAATAAAAACAAAAATAAGAACAGAAACACAGAAGGTAAGATCTTGTGAGAGTTAATTGTATGTGTCAAGTTAACTAGGCCACTGTGCTAAAATATTGCTCAAAGACTATTCTGGATGTTTCTGAAGGGTATTCTTTGTGTGAGACAGATATTTAAAGTGGCGAACTTCGTGTAAAGCAGATTGTCTTCTACTGTGGGTAAGCCATATCTGAACACTTCAAGTTGAGTTTAGGAAAGACTTGGGGAAAAGGGAATTCTGTCAGCAGACTCCCTTCTGACAGGACTGCAATTCTAAGTCTTTCCTTAGTCTCCAGTCAAGCAGCCCACCCACCACTCAGGCCTGGAACTTGTCATGCTCCTTAGTTACATAATTCTTTAACAACCAACCAAACTCCTTTTTCTCCTTTCTTCATACACACACACACACACACACACACACACACACATATACACACACATACACACACACACATGCACACGCATACACACACATACACACACACATACACACACATATACATACACACACACACACACACACACACACACAGACTATGGCCTGCTCAGACTTTTCAGTTACTCTATCCAGCAATAAAAAAAAAGGTATTTACAATCCCATTTGACTCGAATCTCTTTGTCTCCTCAATTAGTCTTTATTTTATGTGCTTTTACCATTTTAATAACCCATAATTATTTCAATTATTTGCCTCTTTCGTTTCAGTTTTAGTTTTACCTGCCTTCACTAAAAGAAGGTAATTTTCAAGAGATTAATGACTGCGCCCCTCTTCGTGCCACTTCCCTTCCATCACTGAGCACAGCATGCAGCAGGACACAGAGTCCCAGGAAATACCCGTGCACGCAGAAATGAGGGTCCTCAAAGCAGCAACCCTCAACAGACTCCTTTCAAGGTTTCGCCCACCAAGCAGACAGGGCTCAATTAGTCATAGTATGACGGACCCATCTGAGTTATTACAAGCTTAGATAATTTTCCAGAGTACAAGACCAAGATCAACTCACAATAACTTGTGTCTCAATCAAAGTCACCCAAACGAGGCAGTCGTCATTACAAAGAGATCCAAGCTTTCCCGCATTCTTTACAGTTCCACAATTCTCAATTGTTTTCATCCCCTGTGTCTGACTGAATCGTATGAAGTTCCCAGCCCAGTGAGAAGGCATTTCATAGATACGTATGCAGATTCTCCAGATCAAGGTAATGAAAGCAGGAGAGAGAAGACCATGCAGCTTAGCTTGCTAACAAATCTGGCCTTACTTTGCATATGTCCAGTGGGGAAGGGTAGCGCAGGAACTGTGAAGGGAGTAGCTCATGTTTCTGAACAAAGAAGTAAAAATCACAATGTAATCCTACATTTTGTAAATTAAAAGAATGTTCCTGACAAGTGTGGGTGGTGCACAGGAGGCAGAGGCAGATGAATCTCTGTGCTGGAGGTCAGTCTGGTCTACAGAGGAGTTCCAGGACTGCCACGTCTATGCAGAGAAATCCTAGCTCAGGGAAAGAAAGAAAAAATGGTACCTCAGTGGCATGTATAGCTTTGAATCATCTTCTTAGGAGAGAAAGACTAGAAGAAGTTTGGGCTTTTGAGGGTTATAAAATATTTGATTATCTTATGAATTCCTCTGAGTGGGTTATCCCAAAAGAAGCCTGAAAACTTAGATGCTGGTTCTCAAAATACAACATCCAAAAACCACTCCAGCACAGTAACTACAAATCGCACCGCTCTTCTATTACCTGTAAAGATCACTCCCTGACTATATTAACTCACCAACCATTCTAAAAACCTGGACTATGAGGAAGTGGATGATGGTGAAATGGCCATAGGCCTGCATGTCCCTCTTCATCTAAAAGGGCTGAAAGAAAAGCCAAACTATAAATAACATTAGGTGTTACACTATATAACTACATCTTTTCTCCTTGGTTCTTTGCTTTGCAATGGAATCTGGTAGTGAATCCCAGGCTGGCCTCAAACTCCCAACCTTCCTGCCTCATCCTCAAAAGTGCTAGAATTACAGGTAGATTCCACCATGCCCAGGAATGCATCTATGTATTTTAACTCTTATGGGTGTGCCATATGTTGATTCACATTCACAAAATATTTCATTGTCTTTTCTTATTTCGGCATGAAAGAAAAACAGCACTGTTAAAATAATTATTATAACACCAGTTAAACACACGGATAAGACAGCCACACTCTTCTGTTTCAGACAAGTTCACCGAAAACTTAAGTCTCAGAGTCAGGAATACATATATTTGTCTATCGTGGTAGTTTGAATGAAAATGGCCCTATAGGCTCATAGGGACTGGAACTACTGGGAGGTGTGGCCTTGTTGAAGTAGGTGTGGAGTTGTTAGAGGAAGTGTGTCGTTATCAGGTAGGCTTTGAGGTCTCAGATGCTCAAGCCAGGTCAGTGGGTCTTATCTCTTCCAGCTGCCTGAGGATCCTGATGTAGAACTCTCAGCTCCTCCGGCATCATGTCTGCCTGCACGCTGCCATGCTTCCCACCATGATGAAAATAGGCTAAACCTCTGAACTGTAAGCCACATTCAATTAAGTGTTTCCCTTTATAAGAGTTGCCTTGGTCACAAGGTCTGTTCACAACAATAGAAACTCTAAGACAGAAGTTGGCCCCAGGGACTGGGGTACTGCTGTGATAGGCCTGACCATGCTCTTGTTTGGAGGAATGTGGGCACTGGAACTTTGGTTTAGAAAAGCAGCTGAATGCTTTAAGCGGGACTTAATGAACCATCCTAGCAGGAACACGGAAGACAGTGGTGCTGAAGAGGAGAATAATGTTAGTATGGCTGTTGGGGTACATCGTGTGAAGAGGTGTCTCTGTATACTCAATTGTTGGTTGCTAAACAGGCAGAGAGCTAAGTGCCAGCCGGGTATTTCTATGGCTCGTCACCCAGTTTTCTATTTTGTAAATGTCCATCCATTCTCACCTGCCTAGAGGCAACCTGAAGGATGTTCAAGTGTTATCTTACCACTGGTTGGTTATCATAGAGAGCTGATGGCCAATATCTGGGCAGGAACTGGAGGGCAGAACCTCCTAGAGAGAGGGGGGTACATTGGGAGAATAAGACAACCCTGGGAGATTTGCCAGGGACTTGAGGAAATAAGTCAGACTACAGTGGAGCATGGAGGTAGAGAGATTGCATAAATCTCAGAAGAGACTTTGAACTTTGGACTTTTAAACAATGTTGAGACTGTTATAGACTATGGGGACTGTTGAAGTTGGACTAAATGTATTTTGCACTATGATAAAGCTATAAGCCCATGAGGGCCAAGAAGTGGAATGTGGTGGCTTGAATGAAAATGGCCCCTTAGGCTCATAGGGACTGGCACTGTTAAGAGGTGTGGCCTTCTTGGAGTAGGGGTGGCATTGTTGGAGGAAGTGTGTCATTGAGCAGCCTGCTAATCCAGATGTAGAACTCTCCGCTACCCTCCAGCACCATACCTGCCTGCACACCACCATGCTTCCTGCCCTGACAGTAATGGACTCAACCTCGGAACTATAAGCCAACCTCAATTAAATGTTTTCCCTTTGGAAGAGTTGTTGACGTCCCTTTTGAAGAGGTGTTTCTTCACAGAAATAGGAATCTTAGGACATCGATAATATGATAATCTTGAATACTCACAAATATTCATTATTTAAATTCATGAACCCAGTCTTTGTGCAAGGAGTCATGATGTGCAAGTAAGGAAAACATACAAGGAACAGACCTCCCTCACTGTTCAAGATATAAAAGTAGATGTATGGGGGCTGGAGAGATGGCTCAGTGGTTAAGAGCACTGTCTGCTCTTCCAGAGGTTCTGAGTTCAATTCCCAGCAACCACATGGTGACTCACAACCATCTATAATGAGATCTTGTGGACAGTCACACATGCAGGCAGAACATTACATACATAATAAAATAAATTTTTAAAAAAAGTAGATGTATGGCTGCAGGCCCCACAGGTACTGGTGGGCAGAATCAGTTACAGTGGGGAGGGTTCATCTCCACTCCTTTCACCAGGGTACCCTACCTCACCACAACATCTTTAAATCACTTGGAATTCTTTTTAAAGCTACACGTTGCTCCCCCCTCCCCCACTGCTCTCACTCCCTATTCTTATTTAAATAATTTGCAGTGGGCTTTGGACAATAGCTTTCATAAAAGCTTTTGAGGATTGAAATCCAGCATAGCTCAACCTGCCCATGAGTTGCAGGCTCTGATACCTAACCATAGTCTATACAACAAACATCTGGCAGGCTCTATCTCTTTGTAAAACCTTCCTAACCCTGCCTGGGGAGTATGGAGAGTGATTACTAGAGGGCAGTGGAAAGAGACTCATATGTTCTGTTCTTAATCAACCCTCCTAATTTCAGCATTTGAAAAACGTTCCCAGGTGATGTCATCCTCTCCCCGTGGTAGGCCGAATGGTGACCGCATCCATATCTCTGGAACTAGGGCATGTTAATTTATTTGAAAAAAAAATACAGGGCAGGTATATGATGGTGTAATTAATGATCTGAGAAGGAACAAGCTTCCTGGGTTATCATAATGACAACCAAATACAATGACAAGTGAAAAAGTTAAGACAGAAATATAGGAGAGAGAGTTGATCTGAAGATGGGAGCAGAGACTAGAGCCCACCAAGAACAAGCTAATGGATGCCTAAGTCAATCAACAGTTCACCACCAGACAAGAAGAGGGGCAAGAAGCATACTCTTCCCTGGAGCCTCCAGAACACGAGTGGCCCTGTGAGTACCCTAACTCCAAGGGACCATCAGATCTGAAATTGTTCCTGAATGAATTTAATTTCCACTAAGACACCATGTATGTAGCAATCTGTAATAGCAGCTGCATAAAAGAAATGTACCCCCAAACCCACCAGCCCAACTTCCATCACCCCCATCTTCGCTGTAGAAGTATGATGGACTGGGTTGAACTGGGAAGGCGAGAAGAGTAGAAAAACAGGCATTAAGGTCCTGCCTCTGGGGTTAGGCAAGCTTAAGTGTGCGTTTTGCCCATCAATAGCCTAGAGTAAACATTCATGTTAGTAAGCCACTGCTTCCTCGCCCATAAAATAGAAGAGAATAGGATTTGCTCATTGAACTACTTCATGGGAAATATGTACTTGAGTATACTATACTCTAAATGTACAGATGCAATTAAAAAATAAAAATAAAATACTTAGCAGCCATAATAGCCTAAGTAGAAGGAATTTCTGGGATAGGTAGTGGATCTCTGCTAGACCAGAAAATAACCCCAAAGTTGCAGATAAAAGTGAGAAAATAGAAGGGACCAGTCAGCTGGGGCCTTCTAGAGCAGTGGTTCTCAACTTTCCTAATGCTGGGACCCTTTAATACAGTTCCCCATGTTGAGGTGACATCAACCATAAACTTATTTCATTGCTACTTCATAACTATAATTTTGCTACTGTTATGAATTATATTGTAAATACTTGTGTTTTTCAGTGGCCTTAAGTAACCACGGTGAAAGGTGGGTCATCCAATCTGCCAAAGGGTTGTGACCCACATGTTAAGAACCACAATTGTTACCCTTTAACAAGCTTATTTCAGAGTACCAGCTACCAAAGCCTGTCTGCAGAGAACCAGCCATGTGTCTGATTGCTTAAACTTTTTTTTTAAAAATCTGTCTCCTAATTCTTTTTTTTTTTTTTTTTTAAGACAGGGTTTCTCTGTGTAGTCGTGGCTGTCCTAAACTCACTTTTTAGGCCAGGCTGACCTCGAACTCACAGAGCTCTGCCTGCCTCTGCCTCCACAAGTGCTGGGATTACGGATGTGTGTCACTGCACACACCCCGCCCCCCCCCCGCCCCCCACCCCGTTTCTTTACTCATTCTTAAATGAGGACCTCCCATCTCTTTTTCTCTGGAGCCCCATTCCCACGCTCAGCATTGAGACGCTAAACTTTTAACTTGCCCACTCAATGTGATTGGATCTGTTTCATTACAGATAAGTAACTTGGTCTTTGAGAGTTCTCCTTTCACTCCGCTGATCCTTTAAATCAGAGAACTTGCGGCCTAGACTTAGGCTCGTTTAGCACAACACACTGGTCCTGCTAGCTACCGCTGATGAGAAGAGTCACGACAGTAGTGCTTGGAAAGTAGCCATGGGCCTCTTGGTTGGCCATTCGGGCTGCAAGGACAGCGTAATTGACCCAGGACTGTAAGGTGACAAGGCTGGGGGTGTAGTTCAGTTGCCTGAGTGCTTCCCTGGGATGCACCAAGGCCTAGCTAGAGTCCTCACACAGGACAAGCCAAGCACGGTGGCACACGACTAGGATTTCAGCACGCTGAAAGTAGAGGCAGGAGAATAGGGAATTCCACATCATTCTCGGCTACACAGCAAGTTAGAGAGTGCCTGGGACTACAGGAGAACATGGTTTCTAAAAAGGAAGGAAGGAAGGAAGGAAGGAAGGAAGGAAGGAAGGAAGGAAGGAAGAATTCTGAAATAACAGCAGAAACTTCAATCGGCATGGAACCTGTGTGAGTTGTTGATATTGCGCCTCTGCACAGTTTGAGTGTCTGGGAAGCCACCCCCAACTCCAGGAGCCTTGAGTGTTTTCCTGCCCTAGCCTCCAACACAGACCCATGTGACACCAAGCCATGTCACGACTCCCTGATGGGGACATAAACTTTTATTCACCACTGTCTCTTCTGAGTACAGGCCCACTCAGGAACTTCTGAAACACCTAACTGTGTGAAGAACTCACCTGAGGAATCGCCAAGGGAAATGTCTTGAGTTCTCTCCCTCCAAATCCCCATCCTATGACATGGTACCTCATGTTAGCCTCCCAGGCCTTCTGAGGAAATCTGCCCCAGTGCCGAATGGAAGCTTCTGCAGCTTCACTTTCTGGTTCTTTCAGGCCATGATGGAGTCTGGTCTTCCTGCCTCAGCTGCTTGTGTAGACTGTCAACCTGTCACTCTTCTCAGGGGTGTATCTAGAGGAATGGTTGGGGCCTTCAGTATCTCTTTCTCTATCGTCTTCCCAAGCCATTGTTCTACTTACCCAGAAGTCATGGATTCTGTCTCCCTCCCTACCTGGCACGGACAGCTTCCTAGCATACCCTTTGTAATATCATATCACTGCCTCTTAGTTCCTTGCTCCAAAGTCTATATTTTACCTTTGATACATAAAGAAGTCATTTGGAAAGCCAAGCATCATCAAACTCACCTGTAACTCAGTACTCCACACTTTGGAGGTAGAGCCCAGAGAATAGGAAGTCTAAGGCCATCCTTGGCAGCCCAGCAGGACGGCTCAAGTCAGGTAAATATGCCTGTCACCCAGCGCAATGGCTTGTGTTGAGTCCCCAGGACTCACATGTCAGAAGGCTACAATAAACCTCTACACGTTGTCCTCTGAACCCCATATATGTTCTGTGGTATTCATGAGCATGTTCTCTCTCTCTCTCTCTCTCTCTCTCTCTCTCTCTCTCTCTCTCTCTCTCTCTCTCTCATTAACAAATAACTGTAATAATAACTGTAATAAAAAATTTAAGAAAATTATCAGTTATATAGCAAATCAGTCTGGGCTACATGAGACACTGACTTTAAATTTTTTTTTTTTTTTTTTAGGGAAAACAAAATAAAATCCATTTAGTCCACTTATATTCGTTCTCATCCTCCCACCCACCCCCTCAACTCTCATTGTGGGCTTTTATTTTCAAAAAATTTTCCATCTCAAAGTTGAACTCCTTCTTTGGCCCAAGTGATATCCCTGCGCCCGCCCCGGAAAAAAAAAACACTACTAATGATCAACACATTAGCTTAAATAAAGAGAGCAAATAACACGCATGGAACACTGAGTATGTCCATGGTGATAGCATGTGCTAAACAAATGTCAGCTGCCAGCTCTCACTGTTACTGCCTGTGTTTCTAGGAAGACACCATTCCACCTCATCTTCCCCTTTCTAATTTCAGCTACAGCGATATGTGTAGATCTCTAACTATGGAAAAATACACAGCCTAAAGGAAGACAGTGTTTGTCAGGCAAACTGTGCTGCACAGTAGACACGGAAAACGAGTTGCTGCTCCTTCGTCTCTGACATTACCAGATGAGCTAAGAGATTTCTTTCCTACCTCAAACTTTTGCTTCATTTCATTAGATGAGAATGTGTAATTAGCTGTGGATGCTAAAGCCGTCTTTTTAGTCTTCAAATTTTTCAGTTTCATACAGTACAATCTAAGAGTAGAAACGCCTAGTTGATGTTTAATCTTTCTTATTAGGTCTCTTCCATTCACAGAGCCCCGGAAGTTGCTATGGTAACCCTATGAACCAAATAGGATCACAGAATGAGAGCTGGGAGAAACTAGTCCAGACTTATCAATTTGCAAATGAGGACTTAAGGCCCAAAGAGGTGAAATGGGTTTCCCAAAATACCATGGCCAATTAGCAGCAAAGGAAGCTCCAAGTGTCTGCCCCGTGTTTCCCTCCACCACACGAGGCTGCCTCCCTTCCTTAACATTTGTCAAAATATGTTAGGAACATCCCAAGTTCGCTAAGAAACTAGTGCAGTAAGGATGACAATTAAAGAAAATACCAAAGATTAGGTAAAATGTGGGGGAAAGTGTGTTTCCCATGGCTTCTGATCCAAGATAATGAACCTTCTCAGAGGAGAGGTGTCAAAGGGCTGTGGCCGCATCACATCGGAAGACTTATCATCTGACGAATCCGACTTGGTTCTTTTTAAAGCTCCCTCCTGGTGACCCAACCCTGCATCTGAGTGCTTCTCAGTGCTTTTTGTGTTTTCTTGTTATTGTTTCAACGTAACCTTAAGATCTCAACTTATCTGCAAGTGTAATTTGCTCAAAACACACATGAAACAAGAAAAAAGGGGGGCAGGGGGATGTTTTAAATGGCTCCGACCTTGGTTCTAGTAATTATTCTTTGCAAAGGAGAGTGCCTCGCCAGCTTCAATCTCCCAGTTTATGTAAAGAGTGCAACGTCTTGACATACGGCATAGGGATCAGAAGGCTTGCCTGTTTGCTCAACAGGTATGGTTAAAGTTCCACGAGGACCTTCACCATTGACGCTACGCTGGCATTTTTACAAAATAAATCACTCATTCTAAAACATCCCTGCTGGGATCCCAGGATGCAGATAAAGAGACCAAGGTCATATTGGAGTGGCAGTCGCCTCTGAGGGAGAAGAATCATTCTGAAGCCCACCTCCTTACTAGACCATGGTCAAGCGACATCGGCTCTTCTCCCTTAGCCTAGACCCAGCTGGAACAGTAATGGCTGAAGGACTTACAAGCCCTGGATTTTATATGGCGAGCTCCATAAAATATTCTGTTCTACTTTCTAGGATGCCGATGGAGCTCAAAAGAGCAAGCTGACAGCGGCAGTGCCAGTCAGCTGCCAACTCCTGCACCCTTTCGTCGGATTGACTCTGCGGTGACTTTAAAACATCCTCACACACTCTTCAATGCTTTGTCCCTCCAAAGGTGAAGAGTAGTTCCAAGTCCCCGCCCCCCCCACCCCGGGGCAAAGACTAAGGTCGGTGAAAAACAAGGGGTCAGCAGTGACCATGTGTGATTTTGTAGATGAGGTTGTGAATGGGGGGTTGTGGCTCTTCTCCTCACTGTGAGACTTGAGCTCAGAAACTACTTGCTATGTCTTGAAACTTCAAGGAGCCCTGAAAGGATCCACAAAGACTGGAGTGGAGTCCCCTGCCACCCTGGAAGCGTCTTTGGCCATTTCACTGACTTACCTGCACCTTCCTAGGAGACCCTGATCTGCAACACCTAACTAAGCCATGCCTAGTTTCCAAACTATAAAAAAAAAAAAAGAAAGAAAAGAAATAAATAAACATATATACTAATAAGTTTTGAGTCATCTTTCATGAAATAATAGAAACATTGGCCTGCTTAAATGTCTAAAGTATGCCCCAGCCATGAAAAAACCTAAACTATCTGTGCTTATAAAAGCTTCCCCATCAATGAGCCAAATGTCCCATTTGGTTCTCGGCTCCCTTGGAACTAGAAGTTGTTCTCACAGCCTCAGACCTACCTCTCAAAGCATACAAAGTTCCTCCTTGGTGAGTTTTAACATGCACCCCAAGGAAGGCGAGAATCTGGCTACTAAGAGCAAGAGAAGTGCTCTTCAGCATCTAACCTCCCCGGATGTCAACAGTCTGGACCCCGTGATGGTGCCTGAGAAAGTATGTCCTTCAAGAGCAAGAGGTCATTTCTTCATGTGGTGTCCCCTTCATCAAATAGTACTAGATAGGGAAACGGACGTCTTCTGTCTAGGATAGAGGCTGCTGTGAGCCCAGGTGGGAGTAACCTGTGAACAGTGCACATCTCAAAAACAGCTAAAGCAGCGACAAGTCAGGATTGTGCCAACATCAGGAAGGCAAAATGCCTCCAGGTTCTTGTCGCCCGATGTACACTTTTTCTCCTTCAGGATGATTAAGCATGGAAGTGGGTATTCAAACTAAGGGGCTGAAGGACAGACTGAGAGTCTGGAGAGTAGAGGTTAGCCTTTCCCCTAAGGACACCAGGAAAAGCTAAGGCATCCTTTGGTGATAGCCATTCATCATGTCTACCATAGTTTTTACTGGCCAATCCAGCTGTGAATTCTTATGGAGACATCTTGGGAAGAGTGACACTTTGCAGCTCATTCAAATAGCAGCAGGTTGCCAGGCTCAGGTGAGCATAAGTGTGGTACTTACCGGGACCTGTATGGCCCCCAGTCTTGTCTCTGGAGAGCTTTCTCTTTCTTCGCTGTTCCAGGTGTGGATGGTCTCTTGTGGTTTCAGAACACAGCTTCTTGTTGACGAAGAGGACAAGGGCAGCCAGAAGGACAACGAAGACCCCAATGGCAGACAGGAAGCCAATGGCTTCAGGAGTGACTGGGAAGAAAACGCAAAGGGAAGAAAAGTCACCACTATTACAGTGGCCCAAATTTTGGTTCTCACAATGGACTAGATTCTGTACTTAAACTCCTTAGAATGGCAAAATTCATTTTCCTGTTTCTTGGTAACACCCCAAAACTAGGCTGAATGGAAAGGACAGGACTGTGACGGGGTTCACCTCATAGGTTTCTCACCTAACCGACCTCATGTCCTTGCATGTGGAGTTGATTCTTCCCAGAACACAACTCTTCTCACTCCTATGAGGAGCCTGGTACTCACGGTCAAAAGCAGGAAGACAGATTCTTCAAGTGGGTTGAACTACAAAGGGTAGGCCAGTGCAAAAAAAAACCCATGCTGCTATAAAAATACAACTACCTGTAACATACAAGTTAAGCGACTTGAGAAAGATCTCCAAGATCTATCCACCTATGTTGGCAAGTGAAGGAAAAAATCATTTCCTGGATATGTTTTTTTCAGACCCAAATATGCAATAAGATGGTGTCAGTAGTCCACATACTTTAAACAGACCCTGGTATTTATGTATTTATTTATTCTGCTATGAGCACTTGAAACAGGGACTCTAGATCCAGCTCAGGAAAAACTCCTGTAAGTGACAGTTGAGCCAAGATAACATTCTGTACAGACATCTGGAAATCAGTATTTACAAAGGAATCAATTGCAGAGCAAATGTCAAGAAGAGTAAATCACGGGAGAAGAGTGTACATGAAACTTGAGGAAATACAGACCATATGAGAAACATTAGCCCATTGCAACAGCTAATCGTGGTTTCAATCTGACTAAATCTGCAATCAACTAAAACCCAGATCACTGAGATTGGGGATCGGGGACAGGCTTTCTCTCTAGAGCGCTGGCTGTCCTGGAACGCATTCTGTAGACCAGGCTGGCCTTGAACTCACAGAGATCCATCCTGCCTCTGCCACCTGAGTGCTGGAATTAAAGGCGTGGGCCACCGCCACCCGGGCCAAGAGGTTTTTTGTTTGTTTGTTTGTGATTCGATCTTTAAGATGGAAAGGCCCACCCTAAATCGGGCCTCAGTTTCTGGTGGCTCACATAAAAGGACATAAAAAAAAAAAAAAAAGAAAAAGAAAAAAAAAAGCTTATAAGGGGAAAATGGGAGGGAGGGAAGAATGGGAGGATACAAGGGATGGGATAACCATTGAGATGTAACAAGAATAAATTAATAAAAACTATTTTAAAAGCTTGTTTTTTTGTTTGGTTGGGTTTTTTTGTTTTTGTTTTGTTTTGTTTTTGTTTTTGTTTTTGCCTACTTCTCCCCACTCCCCGAAAGTTCATCTACGCTACATCGCATTACAGATACACCTTTCATTGTTACACTAAAAATGTCTCGTGGAATAAGGGAACTTCATCTCCAAAAGCTGTCTGTCCACCATTCAGTGTCTCCCAACCAGTGGTCTAACCGGGTGCCCAGGGCCGTGATTAGCGCCAGATAGAGCTAATCAGTGTGGTGAAGCAGCCCCTGCGAATATCCAGCACCAGAACCGCGCGGGACGCCGCGGTACTCTGCCCGGATTCGGGGACACCAACGCTGGGATCGCCCAGCCCGACTACAGACTACCAATGCCTGGATCCACACTCTGCACCACTTCAACCGGCACAACTCCGCCCACCGCTGGCTGGTCACTCCGGGGGTTCTCCGTGTGGTGGCGCATTTGTACTACAGAACCGGACCTGCCAAGGTTATCCTCTTACGATTCACCATAGGCAACTGATAATCTTTAGGGGCGCGCGGTAACACCTACCGTGTCAGCATATCGAGTATGCAGCGTGAGAGCTCACGTTTTTCCTACCGGCATTTCCGGAACAATGGTGAGAGTTGAGGTCTATTGTGTTTCCCATGAAACTTTGAAGGTGTTTTTCTGAGTTCAATTTCATAGTCCATGTTTAAGGAAAGAGGGATTTTTTTTTTCAGGACTGCCATTTCATTTCTTTTTTGAAAGTTGCTTTATTTTTAATTTATTCACTTTACATCCTGGTTGTAGCCCCATCCCTCTTCTCCAGATCCTACCTGCCCACCCTCTTTCCCCTTCCCTCTCCCCTAATCCCCATAAATGGGGAGCTCTCCTCTGCTACCATCTGACCCCCAACCTATCAAGTCTGCGCGAGTCTCAGAAACTGCTGCCATCCCGTGCTGAGTAGAGTCTCTCAGAGGACCTGTATGGTAGGCTCCTGTCATGGTCTCTTTCCTGAAGCACTTACAATGTCTGTCTTATTTGCCCTTCTGAACGAGCATTAAGCATCCTCCCTAGGGTCCTCCTCTGTTGAGAATTCTCTGCTTAGTTGTATACCTCGTTTTTCAACAGGATTATTTGATAGGATGGAGCTTAGTTTCTTGAGTTCTTTATATATTTCGGATATGAGCCCTCTGTCAGATGTAGGGCTGGAAAAGATCTTTTTCTAGTCTGTGGGCTATTGTTTTGTTCTATTGACAGTGTCCTTTGCCTTACAGATAATTTTCAGTTTCATGAGGTTCCATTTATTAATTGTTGATCTTAGAGCCTAGGCTATTGGTGTTCTGTTGAGAAAGTTGTCTCCTGTGCCAATGAATTCAAAGCTCTTCTCCACTTTTTCTTCAGAATTAGTGTGTCTGGTTTTATGTTATGGTCTTTAATCCACTTGGACTTGAGTTTTATGCAGGGTGATAAATATGATTCTGTTTGCATTTATCTACATGTAGACATCCAATTAGACCAGCAACATTCGTTGAAGATGCTATCTTTTTTTCCCGTTGTATGGTTTTGGTTTCTTTGTCAACAATCAAGAGTCCATAGGTCTGTGGGTTTATTTCTGGGTCTTTGATTCGATTCCATTGATCCACCAGTCTGTTTCTATGCCAAATACCAAGCAGTTGTTATTACTTTTGCTCTATAGTACACTGTGAGATCAGGGATGGAGACACCTCCAGAAGATCTTTTATTGTACATGATTGTCTTAGCTATTCTGGGTTTTTTGTTTTTCCATATGAACTTGAAAATTGTTCTTTCAAGGTCTGTAAGGAATTGTGTTGGCATTATTATGGGAATTGCATTGAATCTGAAGATTGCTTTTAGTATGTTAATCCTACTGATCCATGAGCATGGGAGATCTTACCATCTTCTGATATCTTCTTCAATTTCTTTCTTCAGATAATTGAAGTTTATTTTTTATTAAATATTTTATACATATATATTTTATATATGTGTACATGTATATTTTATATATATACACATACAATAAACTGCCTACAGCAAGAAGAACCACAATGCAATCAGGAATTATATATATGTTACATTCATAGTGTTTTGGCTATTTGTATTTGGCAGCCTTGAAGAAAACATCTTTCCTATCTTGATGAGTCTAAAATTATGAATGTAAATCAATACCTATCATATCTCATCACTATCAACTTAAAATATCTATCTAGACCTAAAAACATCTTAGCCCCTAAACAACTAAAGTTTGTTATTTCTATTGTTGTTGAAGGTCAGCTTTAGTCCATGGTGGTCTGATAAAATACAAGGGATTATTCCAATTTTCTTGTAACTGCTAAGGCTTGCTTTGTGACCAACTATATCATCAATTTTGATTCCATGAGGTGCTGAGAAGACGGTATATTCTTTTGTGTTGGGTGAAAAGTTCTGTGGATGCCTGTTAGGTTCATTTGATTCATGACTTCTGTTAGTTTCATTATTTCTCCATTTAGTTTCTGTCTCATAAATATCCATTGGTGAGAGTGAGGTGTTGAAGTCTCCCACTATTAATGTGTGGGGTTCAATGTGTGATTTAAGCTTTAGTAATATTTCTTCTATGAATGTGGGTGTCCTTGTATTGGCGGCATAGATGTTCAGTATTGCGATGTCATCTTGGTGGAAGTTTCCTTTTATGAGTATAAAGTGTCCTTCCTCATCTCTTTTGATTAATTTTAGTTGAAAGTCTATTTTATTAGATATTAGAATAGCTACTCCAGCTTGCTTCTTAGGTCCCTTCACTTGGAAACCTTTTTCGAGCCCTTTACTTTCAGGTAAGGTCTATCTTTGTGGCTGAGGTGTGTTTCTTGTTTGCAGCAGAATGATGGGTCCTGTTTGCACATCCATTCTGTTAGTGTCTTTTCATTGGTGAGTTGAGTCCATTGATGCTGAGAGATATTAATGTCCAGTGACTGTTAGAACCTTTTGTTTTGTTGTTGGCTGTGGAACTGTGTTTGTGTGCTTATCTGGTTTGGGTTTTGCTGTAGTGAAGTTATTTATATCATGTGGTACTTTGGGGTATAGTTAACTTCCTCGGGTGGGAGTTTTCCTTCTAGTATCTTTTGTAGTGCTGGGTCTGGGCATAGATATTATTTAAATTTGGTTCTGTTGTGAAATATCTTGTTTTCTCCACCTATGGTGATTGAAAGTTTTGCTGGATATAGTAGTCTAGACTGGCATCTGTGGCATCTCTTAGGATTTGCAAGACCTCTGCCCAGGCCCTTCTGGCTTTTGTGGTTTCCACTAAGAAATAAGGTATGAATCTGAAAGGTTTGTCATTATATGCTATTTGGCTTTTTTCTCTTGCAGATTTTAATATTTTTTATTTGTTCTGTACATTTAGTGTTTTGATTATTATGTACAGGAGGATATTTTTCTGGTCTAATCTATTTGGTGTAATGTAGACTTCTTATATGCTTATCCTTTCTTAACTCTTTCTTAAGATTAGGGAAATTTTCTTCTATGATTTTGTTGAAAATTTTCTCAGCCTTGGAGCCAGGAATCCTCTCTTTTTTAGATTTCTATTATTCTTATATTTCATATTTTCATGGTGTCCTTGATTTCTTGGATGTTTTGCATCAGGAATTTTTTAGATTTAATATTTTCTTTGAATGATTTCTTCCATTGTGCCTTCTACACCTGTGATCCTTTCCTCCATCTGTTCTATTCTTTTGGTGATGCTTACCTATGTCATTCCTGTTTTCTTCCCTGAGTTCTCCTTTCTCTGGGATTTCCTCAGTTTGTGCTTTCTTTTTTGTTTCTATTTCCATCTTCAGATCCTGAGCTATTTTGTTGATTTCCTTCATCTGTTTGCATTTTCCTCCATTTCTTTATATGATTTGTTCAATTCCTTCACCTGTTTGTTCATATTTTCTGTAATTCTATCAGTGATTTATTTCATTTCCTCTCTAAAGGCTTCAAACTGTTTGCCTGTGCCTTCTTGTATTTCTTTAAGGATTTTATTCATTTCCTCCGTTTTCATAAGCATAGATTTAATGTCATTTTTTGAGTTTCAGTTGTGTTAGGATATTCAGGGCTGCTTGCCATAAGATAACTGTGTTCTGAAGATGCCATGTTGCTCTGGAATTTGTTGACTGTGTTTTTATGTGGGCCTTTAACCATCTGGTTGTCTATGATATTGGCTAGTAGATCATGCTGCCCGCTGGAATGCTTGGGAAGTCCAGGAAGAGCCCTGAGCAGAAGCTAATGTTCCTGTAGGTGCGTGCCCTCCTCAGATTGTTGGGAATAGTCTTAGTCTGGTGGGTGGTTCTCAGGGACTTGTGGGGGCTTGGCTCTCTTCAGATATATAATACTAGGGACCACGTGGGCTCCTTAGAAGCCTGAAGACCCTCCTCTCAAAGGGAAGTGCTGAAGCAGCTGTCCTTCTACTGCCTTTCTAGCTCTAAGGTTAATGAGGGGTCCCACCGCCCAGACACTGTGCTCACTGAGTTGGGGAGCCCAAGGTTGCAGCTGCCTGCCTGTTTATCAGAAGGTACCCACTCCACAGGAAAGTCTAAGGTTGGGGCCAGGAGCCATGTAGGGTTGAGAGTGAACACTTGAGGTTGGAGCTGTATGCCCCTGTCACAGAAAGTATTCACTTCACAGGAAGGTCAAAAGTTGGGGCCGCAAACCTAGGTACCAGGAAAGTCTCCTCCACATGGCACTAATCATGGGCACCTGAGGTTGGAGCTGCGTGCCCCTGTTCCAGAAGATATCCACTTTATGGGGAAGTCCAAGGTTGGGGCTGCAAGCCAAGGTAACCAAAAAGTCTCCACTCAGTGAGAGTAGGAGTTATGTCGCCCCTAGTATGGGAAGGCCTGAAGCTGAGGCCGGGCCAGCAGGAGCCTGGAAGGGGCCTGGGCTTAGACCAGCGCCTTTCTCGCACTGGGGGCTCTTGTTTTGCCTGGGAAAGGTAAATGTTTGGGGTTCTGGGGCCTGTCAGTTGTTCTGTTCTCACTGCTCAAATACGGTGCGCACTCGCGGCTGTCATCTTGGATCTCAAGAGGGAATTTTGAAACGTTTACATTTATTAACATGTTTATTTACTTTGTGAGTGTGCCACAGATGTGAAATTAGGAGCATACTTGCCGAAGGAGGGGGTATGCATGAAGGTCAAAGGACAATTCTGTGAATTATTTCTCTCTTTCCACCACATGTCCTGAGGATTAAACCTGAATCATCTGGTAGGCAGATGATCTTTCAGGGAAAGATTGACACTGGTCATCAGAATCTCCTATTGCGACATATCTATTATATGCAGCAATGAGTTTCACAAAGGTAACTCATTTCAATGAAACAATGTATTTGGAGAATAGTGACTCTCTGTATGTACCCAATTCTTCTCTTTCCTGCCCTCACTTCCAGCAATTCCTATTTTCTCCCTTGTTACTTAATCACTGTTCTATTGCTTAGAAAAGAAACCCTTTTAGTTGGAGGGGGCACTGAGAGCTACATCCTGACCCATAGGCAGAGAGACTCTAGGCCTAGTGTGGGCCTTTGAAACCTCAGAGACACCCCCAGACACTCTTCAACAAGACCATGCCTCCCATTGCTTTTCAAATAGTGCCACTCCCTGATGACTGAGCATTCAAATTTATGATCCTAGGCACCGCTGTCTCATTCAACCCACACTTGCCAACCTGGAATTCACTCTAGCTTTGTAGATAAAGCTGATCTATACCCTGGCTGCTAAAAGAGAAAGAAGCAATCCCTTCAGAGACAAGTCTTCTGAAAGATTACCCAATTCCACCTGGTCACCTTAAACATATATACATATAAGCGCCACCAAATAAATTCAAAATTAGCAGGCTATACCACAGTTTACCAGTTGTACTACAGGTGAACTGCTGGGCTGTATTTGTTTTTTTAAGTTAAACTAATCCTTGATAAAAGTTGCCTTTTTAAGGCATTAGTCCTTGGTCACTATAGTTTGATGCCATCTCCCTTTTGGTTGACCTATCAGACCTGTTATTCTCCATGACTGTGTCCTTGCTTATAATGTTATAATGGAATAAAGTGTGTGTGTGTGTGTGTGTGTGTGTACATTGCAGTACACATGTAGAAAATTCCTCCTAATTTTTTAACTTAAAGTTTTGAAGTATAGATTTTATAGTATATGAATTTTAATTCAAAAAATAAGCTTTAAATTCAAAAAATAATATTTTTAGAAATACTGGGAGGAAATATCTGGGGGGAAATCATTCTAGTTTTCTAAGATTTGTTATAGGTGATGATCCTCATGTTTGAACATTCTGTAATTTTATTATTCAACATTTAAAAGTCCAAATAGAGTTTAAATACTGTAAGAGTAATAAGAAATATCAGCACAGTGCTACAGCTAACACACACCATCAAACACAGCAAGCCAAGGGCTCTGGCACTGCAAGCCAAAGCAGATTTGATGTTTCATGTGGGTCTACACAGAGTTAGAAGCTTAGAAAGAAAAGCCTTCAAGGCATCCTGCACCATATATATCATATCCTAGCGAAGAACAAATATTCTATATATCATCTGCTATGGATGACAAGGACACATATGTCATGAAACTTAAGTGCCATCTGCAGAGAAACTCATCTAATTACCCCAGTAATTACTAAATTGGAAATCAGATGGCTGTGAAGTTCGGTCACATAGTTCATGTTGAAAAGTTCCTCAAAGTTAGCTGTATCTCTGGCAAGCCACCGGAAGCCTCCATCTGTTGGTTTTTAAGCAAGAGCCCAAGGAGCGGGTAGAGCATAGAGTGAAAGAGAGAAGTCCCTTGTGTCGCAGTTATGAAACAGATGTTTATAAATTCCCTTCCATGGTCAAACTAAAGCCATCTGACTCAGAAGAACTGGAAAAAAGAAAGTGAAAACATTGAACAAAAACAGAACTAACCAAACAATGGCAACAGAACAAGCTCAGAATCTTAGTGTCTCGGGTATAAACTTTCCCATCTCTACTCAAGGAAGCATGAGAAATCTCACTACAAACAAAACAAAAACAAAACAAGTGACCACCATTCAAGATGGTGGCCACCACAGGCTCTGGAGTAAAAGTCTCTCAAAATCTCCAACTGTTGGAAGAAGCCCAAAAAGAAGTTTGCTGGGCTCTAGAGGATAGTGAAAACATGACACTTAAAAGATATACAGGGGTGATAATTAGGTTTCCAAAAACAATTTAGGAAAAGCAAATGTACAGCCTTAAAATAGCATGTGGACCTAAACACTCAGAAGCACCCCGCCTGCTACATTTGTTATAAAAGTCAACATGAGTGGCATGCCTGGTTCTAATGGAATGATGGACCCAAGGACCATGGCAGTGCTGGTGACATGGCACAATTCCCACAGCATCAAAGGCCTCCTGCAGGAATTTCAGTGAGTGGCAATGTTTAAAAACAAAAAACAAAAACCAGCAACAACAATAACAAAAAAGACAAACCAAAACCATGAAGCCGCCACATCTGCCAAAAGTACAGTGCTATAGCAATTACTCACCAAGGCCCCAGGCTCCCCTTCACCCATCCAACCTTAACTCTTCGTTTTCCACATTTTCTAGATATATCCTTTGGCCCTCAAAGTACTGGAGAAGAAGCTCCACTCAGCCTTCATACTGAGGGACAGTGCTGATAGTAATTTCTTGACCATTTGAAACACCTATGTTGTGCTGTGTTACATCTTCCTGATGAGTGTTAACTACGGTCTGCCTACTCGAATCAAGAAGGTGTGCCCATCTGGAGCGGTGGGCACAACTAATGGACATGTTAAGGGCACCAGACATACTTTACAACCACCTGCTGCTCACTCCACTCTGCCCTCCAGCATGGCTGAATGGTAGCCCTTAGAGTAGATGCTAAGGCTTCAGGTAGCAGCCCACGGGACTGCTGCTAGGTTTGGGGTGCTTTGGCTGCACCCCTGCTTGCTTTCATAAGTCTTAAGTATTGTGCCTTCTAAGCCATCCCGTGCCTGCTCCTCCATTCCCACCTTGCCTGAAGCTTAGATTATGACCCTCCAGTCCCTCTGAAATTGGCCTTCGGTGAGGAATTCAAGGCTTCCCATCTTTTCTCGCCCTCAACTCCCTCACTGCCCATCACAACCCAACACTTGCTGTGGCCAAAAGAATCCGATGAGCTTGGAAGAACCCGGCCTCCCACAGTCAACTCTGGACCACACTTACCACCAGCCCGGAAACGGAGTGCCTGTTTCTCAGCCTGCTGCCACCACCAGCTTTGAACAAAGCAGTCAAGGGGCAACTCAGGCCTGCTCGAGCTCAGCGTGCTGGGTGGTCATGGCTGGAGGAAGACCATCCAGTGAGTCCTGAGCACACATGGGCCTGAGTCAGTTCCTTTTAAACATGGAAGAGATTTGAACAGGGTTCTCCTGGTCTCCCTGACCACCTGGCGGGTATGTTGCAAGCCTGACAGCTGGAACCAAGGCCCTGACCCTACGGACTCTGGTTTCCATGCAGCTCTTTAGGCCCTAAGCAGGGACCCGGAGGAGCTCTTTGTCACCTGTTTTTGGATCAGTGGACCTGGCCTCCTGGCTCACTGCCACATTTTCCACTCTCAGTTCAGGAGCACTAAATGCTGAAGTTTGAGTGTATACCTAAATAAACGCAATTCATGCATCAAAGGTGGCGGGGGGGTGGGGGGGGGGGGTGGGGGGGGGGAGGTAACTGAAAAGATGGCTCAATGAGTAAAACATGTGTTATACAAGCATAAAGACCTGAGTTTGATCCCAAAAAGCCTTGTAAAAGTTGGGTGTGGCTGCCCACACCTGGGACCCCAGCCCTAGGCAGATGCCAGCAGATTGCTGTCAAGGTTCCATGAGAGGCCCTATCACAAAAAAACAAGGTGGGGGAAAAACTACAGAAAGATAACTGAAGTCAACTTCTGGCCTCCACATGTGAACACATGGATAAGTAAACCTACATACACACGCACGCATGTGCATACTTCAGAGACAGAGACAAACAGAGAGAGAGCGAAACAGAGAGAGAGACAGAGACAGAGAGAGAGACAGAGACAGAGACAGAGGGAGAGAGAGAGAGAGAGAGAGAGAGAGAGAGAGAGAGAGAGACAGAGAGAGAGACAGAGAGAGAGACAGAGAGAGAGAGACAGAGAGACAGAGAGACAGAGAGACAGAGAGACAGAGACAGAGAGAGAACACAAGTTTAAATAAACCCTTAAGAGTTCTTATCAAGTCCCTTGGAGGCCTGTCCTTTTCTGAAAGGAAAAGAAAAGGAGGAGAGGTAAGGGGAGAGACTGGGAAGAGAGGAGGAATGGGGAAACTGTGGTCTGGATGTAATATATGAGAGAGGAATTTAAAAAAAGAATTCTTATCAAATAAGAGCTATAATCGCCCCCCTCTTTTCTATATGCAATACTTCTACAATTAAAAAAATAAATAAAAGAACAATATCTTTGATATTTGAAAGCATACTGTGTTGTGGTTCTAAATGTGGGAGTAATTAAATAATATATACTCAATTGCCTTTATAGGTAAACAATCATTTTTCCGAAAATTTATATAACTGTGAAATATTTCCTATGTATATGCATGCATATGCACTCAAAGCCACCCAAAGCTGTGAGGAAATACACGGCTCCACCTAACCCTTTGTGCTGGCAATAGCTAACAAGGATAAGTTTACTGCGTGTTCAAACAAACTCTTTGGAAGTAAAAAATAGACCTTTCAAAAAATAGGGGAGAAGGAATGGCTTAATGAAACCCGAGCGAGATTTTAACATGTTCCAAAATAAAAATAGCAACATATGGAGTCACTAGCAACCAATCATCTCTCAAAACACTTGAGAATACATTTGGGGGATGCATGGAGTGCTATCTTTAATATAGTGATATATGTGTTGAAATGTGTCCATCTTCTTCTGAAAATTAAGTAGTTTAACCTATCTGATGTACATGTCCAAATGCAAATTCTCACTTAGCTACACACAAACACACACACACACACACACACACACACACACACACACACACACACACACACACTTCTAGAAGTCAAGAATTATCAAGCAAGCCTGATCTCTTCTCCTTTAGTGTTCAAAGATACTAGTTTGGAAGTAGCACTTGAAAATGGCAGACAGGTAGCAATGTACCCCACAAACGAAGGGAAACAGAGGCTTTGGGACTTTCTCTGTGGTCTGAGCTCCCCTAGACACTGTGCTACGTCTCCACTGGGCCAGACATTCTTCATCTTCCCAGAAGGAAAAGAAAATAGAGAAGCTCAAGAGCTTAGGTGATTTTGCCAGTTTTTAAAGCTACTGCCACCATTTCCAGAGTCAGATTCTTGTAGCTGAATTTAGCCAAGTGATATATTAGCCTTGTACAATTCAACCTTCACAAAGAGACCTGGGGTGGTCTCGTGCTTGACAAAATTGGGAACATATGTGCAATAAAAGCATGTCCTGTGAGCTGGCTGGTGGTGGCACATGCCTTTGATCCCTGCACTAGGGAGGCAGAGGCAAGTATAACTCTGTGAGTTCAAGGACAGCCTGTCTTCTAGGACAGCCAGGGCTACACATATCTTGTGGAAATCTCAGGCCATATACAGTTGTATGATGTAGGTGAGATGGGTTTTTTCCTTGAAAATAGATTTTTTTTCATACAATATATTCTTACCACAGCTTGCTTCCCCCAACTCCTGCCAGATCCTCCCCACCACCACACTCAATCCTATCCTCTCTCTCTCTCTCTCTCTCTCTCTCTCTCTCTCTCTCTCTCTCTCTCTCCTCTCTCTCTGTCTCTCTCTCTGTCTGTCTCTCCCTCTCTCTCTCTGTCTGTCTATCTGTCTCTCTCTCTCTTTGTGTGTATGTGTGTGTTCACGGAAAAACATATAGGCATATAAAAATTAAAATTAAAATAAAATATAAACAAACAAGAATTGGACAAAACAAACAGGAACAAGAGAGGGAGAGAGTCAAAGAAAGAACACAAGAAACACATACAGACTCAGAGACACACATTCACACACACAGAAATCTCATAAAAACAAAAAAATTGAAAACCATAATATATAAGCAAAAGACCTGTTAGACTTTAAAACAAACAAACAAACAAACAAAAAAGCACTGGGAGCGAAACTTCCCAACATACCACTGAGTTGGTTTTGAGTTGGCCATCTATTGCTGGGCCTGGGGATTGCCTTTAAGAGTGGTTTGTTTCACCAGTGAGACTCTGTTGACTACTTTTCATTTGCAACTGGTTATCACGTGGGGCTAGCTTCCAGGTTCAGGAATAGGGACGTATCTCTACTTCTCCGTCAGCACCGGGACTCCATCTGGCTTAGACCTGGGCATGCTGACAGTGTCTGTGAGTTCCTATGTGCAGCAGCCGTGTTTGCTAGAAGGTCTTTCTTCTTTGGTGTCCTCCGTCCACATTGGCTCTTATGCTGTCTGTCTCCTCTTCTGTAGGGTTTCCTGAGCCCCGGGGGGAAGGAATTGATGGAGACATGCCATTTAGGACAGAGTGTTCCAAGGTCTCTCACTCTCTGCACACTGTCCAGTTGTGGGTCTCTATATTGGTTGGGATAGGGCTTTTTAAAAATCAGTTGGGACAATTTAATTTTCAAGCAAATAAATAAGTTTTGGTAAATTAGAGAGATCCAGAAAGAAGTCTACTTCAGATGGGTAAAATATCTTAGGAGAATGATAGCCAAGTTGCTTAGACACTCCAAAACAAATGCATTTGGAGAACATTTGGAGTGAATATAATTTTGATTTGTTTGTGACTTCTTTATTTTTCAACTCACAGAAAACCTACCCACACAAGGAGACTGAAACTTTAACAGATTTGCTTGTCACAAATCTACTCCCTTTTGGGAAAAGAAAAAAAAAAAATCCTGCATCCTAGAGCAATTAAATACTTTAATGATTATTATGAGATACTTAATTTTTTTTAATTTTACCCACCCACAAAAAAAATAATATATAGGTTTAAATGTTCAAAGCCATTGTGAAGCAAAGAATGAGAGACCTTGACACGGCAGACATAAGGGCCCTTCAACGTCTAATTTCGTGTACAGCACTTTTCCTTTTGTTCCAGAAAGTTACCTGTGCACAGAGACAAGTTCACCTCGTTGCCGAGAATTTGATAACTGAAAACATCAGAATCCACCGGTACATCAGCCAAGAGCAAAGCTGTGCAGCCCTCACACTAAAACCAAGTGTCTGGGGTTCACGTCCCTTCCTAAGGCCGCACCACACAACAACTGCTTAGGTAACAAATGGAAACAAAGGTGCCATGGTTTTCAAATAAAAAAGAAAGGACTTTTTCAGACTACTGTACCTCAGCAGAAGTACAAAGAGGAGAGCAAAGAGGATGTGCCTCTGGGAGGGTTTCCGGGTGGAAAAAAGAAAAGCTTCTTCCGAAGCAGATGGGGGAGTCTAATCAATTCTCTGATTTCTCTACTCTAAGTATTTGCTGGTTCTTTTTAATTACAAAAAGGAATAAAAAAAAGAAGAAGAAGAAGAAGAAGAAACCATAAATTGTCTGTTTTACTGTCTGTGCTAATTTCATTTCATTACATCCTTGGAGTAAGCTATTATTTTCCCACTGGTTCCCATGGCATTTTTCATTATCCGTTGCTAATTGTCTAGCATTCACTGGGACTGTGAACCAAGTAGGCTGCTGCGTGGGCTGCAGCTCCAGAGGAAGCTGAGCAGCAATAGGTTTCAGCATTGTTATTATTGTGACACGTTAGAAAATTTCCACCCACATACATGCCCACATCGCTCTACTGCACATCATGCGTACCCAGAGGGGCCGTGCACCGAGGCCTGGAAGGCCATCTGCACCAGGCATCCCACTTGGTGATTGTCACTGCGCATCAAGGGAAGATTATACACTGGGTCTGGCGGGTGCAGCTGGGAAGCCGGAGGTCTGGCTCTACTTGGTGTACTTGTGTGCTGATCTTCAAACACAGCTAGGGTGGGATCTACTTAAGAGAGGTTCCTTGGTTCCCAACCTTGAACACAAGCACCTGACTCGGCCAAAAAGATACCTTCAAACTGGCCCCCGTTACACTGCCAGGTCAAAGGCCAATTCAGAGAGCTAACCAGTTCTGGAAATGTAAACAGGTTCGCGATTTTTAAATATATTTTGACATGCAGTGATTCTTAAAGTTATTCCCAATGGAAACCTCCCCTCAGCTTGCTGGTTGTGGGATCTGAAGAGTCTCCCAAAACAATAGGGACTATTGTTGTTGCTCTTGTTTGCCTCCTAGAACTTAAAGGTAGGACCCTATTGCTGAAGACATCGCACACTTCAGACACAAGAAGAACTGCTAGGTGGTGGTGGTGGTGGTGCACATCTTTAACCCCAGCAGAGGCAGGTGGATCTCTGTGAGTTCAAGGTCAGCCTGTTCTACAGAGCGAGTTCCAGGACATCCAGGGCTACACAGTGAAGCCCTGTCTTGAAAAATAAATAAATAAATAAATAAATAAATAAATAAATAAATAAATAAAGGAATCAAACTGGAGCTGACCTGGAAGCCTCCTGCCTGAGGACTAGCTCTCATACAATCCAAAAGTGTTATGTAAGTCTCAAGGGAGAAAAGAAATCAGCAACCCTACCCAGCTGTCCATGCGCCACAACATTGAACAGCACAAGACATCCCCAAGGGTACGATAGTGGCATTTGTATCTTAACACCCACTTGACAGGAGGGAATTATGCCTAGTACTATAAACCTTAACCCGTTACCCATGGGTGGAGATCACAGACCCTAGAGGAGACACTACTTCTGCCACTTTGCTAAATCAGTGTGTTCCCATCTGTGTTCTTACTACCTACATGTATATCAACAGGTAAGTGTGCGTCTCACCTCTCATCAAAGAAATTTTTTGGTTTTTGGCAGTAGACAAACCCATCCTGGAAATCCATGGTTGTTCAAAAGCCATAGAACAACTGACCGTAGGTGTATGCAACCCGGATCACAAAATAACACCATTTACAACATAACTCCAAACTCCTGACACTAGGAAACCTCATACAAGTAGGGAAAGATTACAGGAGCCATAGGAAGGCGACTGCTGCTATGAGACACTGTCTACTCTATACGACAGAGAAGTTGTACCCAAGAAATGTCAAAATTACTGTCACCTATACAAGTCCTGCACGGTCTTAATGCCAGGTCACATGCCAGTGTGGATGTGGGAAATCTCACGAGGCTCTGCTCATCATAATGAGGTATAAGCAATCTATGGTTGGTGAGAGAGAAGAAGGAAGAGGAGGAGAAGGAGAAAAGAGGGAGAGGGAAAGAGGGGGAGGGAGAGGGGAAGAGAGAGAGATTGTCCTTCTCCAGGGATGAGTCCCAAAAGGGGCTAACCAATCCCAAGTGGTCACCCCTAAACACATGTACATATGAACAGCACCAAATGGCCTCAGCAGGATGTACTTATATATACATATGTGTGCATGCTTATACAATTTTTAATTTCAGAGGAAGACAGGGAGATACTGGAAGAGTTAAGATGGGGAAGAAGATGAGGTAGAAATTGTGAAAATACCATATTCATGTAAAAATTTTCAAATAAAGTTAAAAAATAATCACCTAAAAAAAAGATTCCCGATGGATCCCAATTGGATCTTGGTGGCTAATTACATTGGTCTTTATGGATTCAAAAAGTGCGAAACAAAAATCCCATTAGAAGAGGCCAAACAACACGCAATAATTACTGCAGGTGTGACATCAAGAGGGGGTTGTCAACGTCTCTTTGCTGCGATGCAGAGAGTGGCGTGTTTGCTCATGTACTTTGTAGGCCCTGCACTGCTGAGTCCCATACAGCAATGCACACTAGATGCTGATCCCTTGTACCAGAAAACCATGCCTTGCTTGCCGGAGTTAACCAACACCCTTCTAATACTGCAAGCCATAAAGGCTGAGTATGGCTCTGAGCGACATCCTTGGAAACCACCTCAGTCCAATCCGATTTCAGGGCTCCACAGATGAAGGTGGAGACATTTAAAAACCCCACGGACATGCTCAATTTGTGAGTTGGCTCACTCCAGTGAAATGAATGCAGTATTGCCAAGCTTGGGGTTCGGTTAATCCACCCTATTTTTCAAAAGTCCTCTGACACCTCACAGGCCTCCTGGTATCAGTCCATTTTCACCAGGCAGACTCAATGGCCCTGTCCTTTGCATGGGGTGTATCTTTGTGCTAAGACTGGAATGTTTCCTCCCCTCCGCCTGCTGGTTTAACCCATCTGTCAGAGCCACCAGACCACTACATGGAAGCCACAGGTGGCATCCTCTCTATTCCTCCTCGTCACACTCTTGACCCTTCGTTTAAAGAAACCTGAACTCTATGTTAGTTTAAATAAATGAAAATGACAATGAATAACATTTCCTTTTGTTTTAGATTAATTGATACATAGTCTCCCTAACAGCTAACGGTGGCTGAATTGAACAGAAGGAGATAAGCCTCTCAGGGCCTCTCCAGAACCCTGACCCTTGTTCCTGCTGGCTCCAGCAGCTAACGGCTCTGCTGCACTGGCCCTGTGGTTTTAGGTCCATCGGTGGTTCCAGGCCTGCAGCCAACACTACATGCACAGGCTAAGGAAACTATTACTTTTAGAAGCAGAGGCAGCATCCCTAGCAACACCGAAATGGGCAGGAGGTGGCAGCCCAGCCTCCCTGTACACTCTGATGGTGTTAGTTTTCCCTACACTCTGCTGTTACGCCCTAAAACATTGGACAATCTTCAAAGGAACACCCTCCTCCTCCTCTTCCTCCTCCCCAAAGGCTCCAACGCCCCCCCATGATTGACAGCTGGCAGCATCTGTCTAATGCTTATGATAGCTGAGGTTACTGCTCTGCCAAGTAAACCCTTTTCTTCTTCATCCTCATCTCCTCGGCAGATGTTCCTTCTCACAATGGAAGCTAACGTTAGCCCTGCAAATATCTCACAACAGCTCTCTGCCTCCTAGATTTTGTTTTCCTCTTAACCTAAACAATGGTATCTTTCGAGATTCCCTCCTCTTCTCCTATAGAACAGGACCTTGTCCTTAACAGCTTTGGGGGCTTGAAAAGAAAGAAAAGTGAAGTCTTTGGAAGCCTCTTATTTATTCATTTATTCCTTCATTTGTTTGTTTATTGGTGGTGGTCCTGGGATTGCGCTGTGAGAACACTGTGCTCCATTCCCAGGCCCCGCCCACACTCCCCCCAACCCATCACCCACCACCCACCCCACCCCCACCCACCCTCACCTCCGTGCCTGTTTGTCTGAATTTTCACTGCAAATCATCATAGCTATCCGCTCTGTAGGATGCCTGAACAGAAAACATTACCTGAGAGCATTCTGCTTTCAAACTAATTTCTGTTTGCTAGAGACCAGGGGGACTGCCAACATCCCAATGTGCTACTGCTGAAGCCTAGGGGGGGGGGGAGGAGCAGGGGGAGAGCCACAGTAGCCCCTAATGTAAACAAATCACACCAAAACTTTCCAGAATGGACAAAAAGACTTCAAAACATCCTCTCTCATTTTTCCCTCTTCACCACCCCGGCTAACCTAGGAGGGCACCCACGAAAAAGCATCACTTCACAACCAAAAGCACTCAGTGCATGTCTTCCGTGGGCCTACAGCCTGCCGAGGTTCCCTTTCAGAACCCCACTGTGAGGAGAAAAATGAAACAAGAAACGTATTTCTCGGCTTTCTAAGCTTTCGTTATTTAAATCAAGTGGAGTCCCATTTTGAGGAGACCACTGATCACTCCATGGAAGAGGGTAGAGACTGGGGACCTGAAGAGCTGATCTGAGATGACCCCTTCAATAATTCCACCATTTATTGGGCATCCATTCATGGCTAGGACTTGATGCCTGACTTCAAGAAGTGTAGTCTTTCCACAGAAGACTCCATTCACACAAAGTTTATTTCACATTCAACAACCCTTGCAAAAGAAATCTTGCTATGTGACTTAGCAAGAATCGTTCCAGAGCTTAGTTTTAGGACATCCTGTTTTCAGGTGGGTGTGGTGACGCAAGCCTTTAAACCCATCACTCGGAAGGCAGAGGCAGGTGGATTGATGTGAGTTTGAGGCCAGCCTGTTCTACAAAGTGAGTCCAAGACAGCCAAGACTACACAGAGAAACCCTGTCTCAAAAAAAACAAAAAAAAACAAAAAACAAGCAAACAAAAATCCCATTTTCTACATCTTTAAGCACTGTCTTGTTAGTTCTGCAATAAAAATAAGACCAGTATCTGAAATGTGGATATTAATGATGCCAAAGAAATTGGCAGAATATATTGCCTTCTTGCAATTAGGCAAAAAAAAAAGTATATTCTGCCAATTTCTAATCATTACTAATATTGATAAATAAGTTAGTTTAATTAATGAGAAATATTTTTATATATGACTAAGGAAGCCTTACTAACAAAGACAAAAATAACAACAACAACAACTTTCTGTCTTTGGATAAACTTCATCTGGATCCAGATATTTTTCCAAAGTGCTTGTTGATGCATCCTGAAATATTATTTTTAACATAAATCATTTCAATTGTCCACAAAGTGGAAGTTAAAATCTTATCCTACACCCTAAGCCACTGAGCCAGAGAAATGGAAACTTGATGAATGGAAAGGGTCAAATTTGTACTGGGGAGACGACGATGGAGTTTGCACATTAAATAAGGAACAGGAAAGCAGTACAAAAATGAGGCACAGAGTAAAAAGAAAAGTGAGATTCTACTTGGTATTGACCAGGTAAAGGGGAAACGGACCTTGGAGCTGCAGCCTGCGGCAAGAAGAGAGTCTGGTGAGAGGCACTAAGCAAAAGAATTCAGATTTTTCCACAGTCACTTGGAATTATGAGAGCCCCAGATTACAAGGAATAATTTGGAGGAATAAGAATGAAGATTACAAAAACAACAGCTATCATTCTGCCTTAAGAGTGAGGACAAAGGTAGGAGCCTAAATTACTACTGATCTCAATAGGAGATGGCGCCTTGATAGGAGAGCTGTGACTCCAGAAGCCCTTGGGGGTCCTGCAATGATGGTATCTCTAGATGGGTCACTAAGGAACAGGTGATGACTGGCAAGTCCTTTAGCAGGTGCCAGGCCAAGGCAGACCATAGGTACAAGGAGGGGTGTTGGTATTTGCATGATATAACCATGATTGGGAGCCTGGTTCAATAACGTCAAGGAAGACAAACACCGTCCTTTTCTAGACCAATGGGCTGATACGTCCTGACTACGATGATGTAAACATATTCTACTCAACCCCAGCCAACTTCCTGCAGATTGTACCTGCAGCCTCCAAAATGGCAGTCATTGGCATGAGAATGGGGCAAGTGTATGGTCAATCCAAGACCACGCAGGAGAAGCCTGTCTCTCCTCAATCACGTGTATCACACCTATACTAGATTGAGTAAAACTTACAAACCTAGCCAACCATTCTGGTTCTCAGTCTGATCCAAGGATAGCTGGTCTAATGAGGATTCCAGGAAGACTGGCTACCCCTGCATGGGTTCCGAACGGAAAACCCAGTAGTGGAGAAGCAGAGACTGGGCCCAGCAGGAACCGAGTCCCCAGGGACGCCGAGCAGAACAAAGGCGAGCAGAGTCATAATTATTATATTTTGCACTTACTCGGCATTTGCTATGTGCCAGGTCCTTTACGCTCATTTAAGCCTAACAATGGTCCCGTGAAATTGAAATTATTATCATCATCACTTAACAGATGAGACAAAGCTGAGCTGCGGAAAATGAGAGAGGGGCCCACAGTCACAAGGTAGCAAGTGTCAGAGCCAGGATTTGACCCCAGCGGTCTAGCCTGAGTCCTCCTTTTAATCGCTCTGCCGGCCACGCTTGTCATGGAGTTTTTCTGAAGTGAGGATGTAACAGATTTAGCAACCACAAGCACAACAATTTTGGTCTGAAGCCTGAAGAGAAAAACAAGAATGTAGAATGACATGAGGACCGTGGACACCAATTGGAGCCAACAGATTAAAATAGGGGAAAAAAAAAGAAAGAAAGAAAGAAAAAGAAAAAAGAAAAGAAAAACAAACAACAACAAAAACTAGAAATAAGAGTGATAACTCCTCAAAGGTCAAAGTTTAAACTTAAAAATAATCTGCTCACCCTGAAAGGAGAGTAACAAAATATTAAACAACAACGACAACAAAACTACATGGCTGCAATTTGCTGCGTCTGTTTATTATGTATGTTCTCGGCCTGAGATTTCCTCCCATCATCGGAGATAAAAATTACCATTGCGCATAAGCAGATGACTGCAATAAATATGGTAAGGAACTAGCATTGCCAGAAAGCTTTTTTTTTTTTAAAGAAAGAGAGAAAGGCTGCTAATTCTAAGACTGGGAGCTGAAAAGCCCCCAAATGACATCAGCCTAAATTCTCCTAGAAAAGGCATGACAGGAAGCTGCCTCCTAGAACTTTCTCTTCGAAGGTGACTCATTTCATCACAGGGGACAGGAATGAGATCAAACATGTTGGGGGGGAAGGGTTTGGCAGGAGGGCCAGGAGAGGGGGTGGGGAACCTGGTTTCTGGTCTGCTCTTCACCTGCTTCCCCTTTAATCAGGCTACAACTCAGGTTTTGCCCTGCTCCCTCCCCCCCCCTTCAGATATGTGAGTCCTAACCCCCAGTACTTCAGATCGGAACCATATTTAGACACACCATCTGCTGAGGAATAAGATAAACTGAGATCTTAAGAATGAAACCACGTGCAACACAACTGCTGCCTTTATAACAAGAAGACATTTGGCCATGGGCACAGGCACGGGCGCCAGCATGATGGAAGAAAGAGCCTAGAAAGACAAAGGCAGAGGACCACCAGAGGACAGTCAGAAAGAGTGAGACCAGCCCTTGGTCTCAGACCCCTCCCTGCAGAGCAGCTGTTGTTTACACCTCACCAGCGATGGTATTCCTACCAGCAGCCTCGCTGACTCACACAGCTGCAGGCTTTGAACTACAGATGCATATCAGAGAATCACTTGCTGTCTTGGTTGACTAAATATGTACCGTCTCCCAGTCCTAAAGCAGACTGACAGTCAGGGCTTGAAAGAAGTCGTGCAATCCCTCCCAGGCCTGGGAGGAGAAAATGATGCAAGACCTTTCAAGTTTCTGCAACAAAGTTTGAGCATAGTAAGACCTCTGTTCCAAATGCTTCTACTCCCTGTGAATTAACACAGACTGCCTTTAGGTTCTCTCTGTTCCTTGCTCCCTCTGCCCAAATAATCCTTCCTTCTGAATACTACAAAAATCCATCTCCTGCCAAGTATGGCTTTTACTGTCACTCCTCAACTGGGGCTAATTTTTCCTCATTAGCTACAAGATAAAACCTATCAACTCTCCATACACGAAGTCTAATTTTAACCCAAAGCAGCCTTCCCCCAACACATGGCTTTCTGCTCCGTTGGGAATCTTCTAGTTTAAGAGAGTTAGTGTGATTAACTCACCGTCCCCTGTCAGTGTGGTTGTCAAATGCTACCTTAAGTCCCCTCATAGGTGATTCCCTCCCGTTCAGGTCCAAAAGGGGACTTTACAGCACTTCCAAGCAACCACAGTTTAAGCATTTAACAAACACCTGACAAGCTGGGCAGGTGTATAATAGTTAAAGCTTTGCTCTTTTGAGAGCCTTCAGTATATCCTCATACTCTGCCTCCCTCTCACCTTAGGTAGTGCCAATCAGAGAGTCTGGATAGCATACCAGTCAGGAAACAGCAGGGTATGGCCTAAGAATCAAAGAACATGTCGAGAACCTACAGCAATCCTTACTCTGTTTGAGCATCGTCTTAATTTTTCCCTTATCCTTAGATATATAATTAAGAACACAGACAAACGTTAACAGTTAGATCTGATGTGTGCTATCTCTCCCATCTGCATTCTCTTCCTTAAATTGTATTCAGTATGGGGGTCACAGAAGAGGCATGAGTTGAAAGCTAAAAACAGGCATTCCTCACAGGAAGATATGTTCCTTAAAGGACACGTGTGTGTCGTGCTGATGGCCCACTGTCTGCACGGGAATTCCCTCAGCGTGTGTTAGATGGATACATGGATGAAGTCGATGTCTAGTCATGAACATGAAACTCTCTGATGTTTCCCCAGGAGAAGGTCCCTCTCT
This sequence comes from Acomys minous, assembly GCF_964271855.1. Classification (NCBI taxonomy): domain Eukaryota; kingdom Metazoa; phylum Chordata; class Mammalia; order Rodentia; family Muridae; genus Acomys; species Acomys minous. The sequence goes on from NC_140489.1 coordinate 43,015,460, forward strand.
TCCCTTTTCCAGTTGGAACTTAAAAGACCCAAACTCGACATTGTACGTGGGGAAACTGGTACCTAATTCAGACTTGGATTTCTATTCTTGAAGCAATAACCTAGGAAACCTTTCTTCCTAGGAAAGGCAAAAAGGATGTCCTGCCCAAGTAAAGCACTTGTGGACAATTACTCTGGCTGGTCCTGAGGTCACCGGAGATTGTGTCAGCAGGGTCTGTAGTGATCTTAACTAAAAAAACAGCAGAAGCTTGGCGTAGGTCTAAAATAATAAACAGGATCTCAAGACTAAGCCATTCCCGTCCTGTCAAGGGTCCTTCCTCCCCCCGCACCCTCCCCCCTCAACTGGCAGGGGAAGGAAGTGAACCTTCTGAGGCAAAGGATCATCTTGGCTTTTCTAAAACTCACACACAGTTAAGTAGCCTCTCTCGAGCATGCTTATCATCAGCGTTAGGATTGGCCTGGCATTCATCACCAATGACTGCTTTTTGAAGCTACAGTGAAGTACTGGTTCAAAGGAAAAACCACTTTAAGATAAATGTAAATTCGTGTGCCTCTTGCAAATGAAATCACCGAGCTGGCCCTCTCCACTGGGAAGTCCTTGACCGAGCCACAGACAGTGTCCATGGAGAGACAGATACTTCTGCCATAGTCTTTTTTGTTGGCTTTGTTACATATAAGACAGCCCATGTTTATGTTGGATAGTAGGTGGAATTTTTTTTTTTTTATAAAAAGAGAACAATTTGTTTAGGCTTAACCAAACAAAGATGTGGCACATACCTAGTAACCTGAGCTGTAGAGGCTGGCTCTTTTAGGAAACAGGCTGGACTGTAACAAGGAAGGGAACACAGCAGGCCCAGAGCCTGGGGACAATGAGAAGATAACCAAGGATGCCGGATGTGGGACCTGTCACCTACTCCACATGGAGCTCAAGCATCTGAGACAAGCTTTCCAGAGGTGGAGCAGGGGAACTGACAGGAATCAACAGAGAAGGCAAGTGGGGCAGAGAGTAGAAAGGAAGGCCAGGGGACATGGGAAAGAAAGAGGAAGGTGATGAAGGGTACGACTGTAACATCACTGGGTTCCAAGATGGAACTCAGTAGCCAACTGTAAGACCCTATCTCAAGTTTGGACAAAGCAAGGGGCCAATTCCCCCTGACAGTACTGGTGAGTAATGAGCAATCCAGCTGGAGTCAGTCACAGTCAGCTGACAAAGCAGTGCCCTGCCCCTGTCGTTCAGACCCATTTAGATTGATCCCAGTGCCATCTTTTTTCATTTCTACTAAACCGTGGCTCCCAATACCCTCTTCTTTGCTGGGAAATCACGGCAGAAGATGATGACTCCTTGTGCATTGCTATGGAAACCTTAAGACTTCCTCTAGAAATCATCGGAGGGGGTGGGGGGGGGCAAGCACATCACCCATCTCTGACTTTCAATCATAATCCTCTCCAAGGGAGAAAGCCGAAAATTAGATGGATTCATTCCGAGTTCCTCTTTCCAATCAAACAGATGGGATTTAGATACGCTCTTAAAGGAAACTGTGCTTCGTATAATAATATATAAACCTATCGCAAATCTCAGAGGCTTTTTCTAAAGAAAATTCTGATAACTAAAGCATTCCTGTACAACTCAAATTCCTATAGAGCAACAAGGCTGGGTTAAAAAGTTCTCCCTGCTAAAGCAGGCACAAGGTCTGGCAAAAAGAACCTGAATATTTGAATCCTCTTACTCAGTACACTAACACATGGATGTTAAAGAAATATATACTGCTAAAACCCCTGTATCACTGAATCTTTTCCTGTGTCTTTATATAATGGCTTTTGGCAGTCATTCGAAAGAACTTAAACCTGAAAGGCACCTACTAACACCCACTAACACATGAGCGGTAAAGGCAGGAAGATCTGGAGCTCAAGGTCATCCTTGGCTACAGGGTAAGTTTGAGGTCAGCCTAAGCTACATGAGATTCCGTCTCAAGATGCTAAAATTGCACAAAAACAAAACTGAAGAAGAAGCTGTTGCATGTTTACCACAGCGCAAAACAAGATTGAGAAAACACTAACTACAGTGATTACTAGAACATCCTACTACGTCCACTGATGTTGAGTCTGCAGGTGACACATCCAGATGAGGGTCAAGTTCACAGGCAATTAATCATCTCGCTGAAACTCAGCGCTGATGGAAAGAAGTATGTGCCAACCCTGTGTCCGGTCAGTGTCAGCACCAACAACTTTCTACATAGGTGCTACCTCCCTCTCCGGCACATATCACAGACACAGAGCACCCTCGCCCATGGGCACAGAATTACGGCCCAACTGGAGAGCCAAGACCAGGTTGGTACCAGGGTTAAGGATTTTCTTACTGCAGGCAACAAAAGTCAGACTCTGACTTCAAACAAAATGAAACTAGCAAACCACACTTAGGTGCAGGCCCCATGCTAAGAAGTAGATGCCCAACACTAAACAAACTCAACGATATTTTTGGAGGGTATTTTTGCCTTATAATGCTTTGTCGGCCCTCCCCCCCCCCTTTTTTTTTCTTACACTACGAGTCTTTTGCTTATGTATTATAGTTTCTGGCTTTGTTTCATTATGGGATTTTTTACATGTGAAAGAGTGTGTGTGTGTGTGTGTGTGTGTGTGTGTGTGTGTGTGTGTGTGTGTGTACATCTATATGTGTTTCTTGTGCTTTTTCTTTGGCTTTTTTTTTCTGTCCATTTGTTTGTTTTGTCCTATACACACACACACACACACACACACACACACACACACACACACACACACACACATACACACCTTTCAGTAAACTGCACTAAATTCACCACAATAAAATTCAATAAATTTCCCAGACCACCACACTTAAAATTCTGGGGAACATTTTTAAAGTCAATCCTTTCATCACAAGTCACTGCAAATTTGCTCAACACATACCACGAGCTTAAGATGATTAAAATTTAAATATAAGAAGAACTCTAGAGGTAAAACAAAAAATGATCACCTTACAAATTTACAGGTGAGAAAACTAGGGAATTACCCTTGACCCACAAGCTTGTTGGAAGCAGGATCATGAGAAAGGAGCTGGCCTTGTCCCAGACCTGTCTTGTCCACTGTGCTATATCGGATAGCCCGGATATAGCTCCAGGCTATAACACATGTGAGGATCTCCTCACACTCTGTAGAATGCAGAGAAATGCATCTCCCAGTGGGGTGCTCCTAGCGGCACTGTAACTGCTTTTCTTTCTGAAGTTTCCTTCGAATGCCTCAGTGGAGGAGCCAGCATTATAAGTTGGGCGTACGTTAGACGTTCTACACTAGTCTTTTCTCAGGCTTATGTACCAACTTACAAGACAAACTGGAAAACAGAAATGACTGCCATTTCTTGAACAGGGACTGGTTGATTTGCTGGGTACTTAACATGAGCACAGACTCCTTTGAAGAACAGAAACTAGAAACAATCTAGATGTTAACATGAAGGAAGATGGAATTAAATTATGGTATTTTGATATGTGTAAAAGATAAGATACTGCAAATTAAAGCTACTTTGAGATTCCATCTTATTCTAGTCAAAATGGTCACGCTCACGCTGACAAGGGTGTAGGGAAAGAGGAACACTTTTCACAGCTGGTGGGGGTACAAACTGGTGCAATCATATGGAAATCAGGGTAAGAGCTCCTCTGAAAGTGGAAATAGATTTACCTCACGACCCATCTCTACTACTCTTGGGCATATATCCAAGCGGTTCTTTGTTCTATTATAGATATACCTGCTCTCCTCATGGCAGCAAAAGAACAGAAACAGCATAGATATGGTTAGCGATGATGTGGTACATTTACACAATGGGATATTATTCAGCTATTAAGAAAAAAATTACGAGGGCCAGGAATGGTGGTGCACACTTTAATCTCAACACTCAGGAGGCAGAGGTAGGCGAATATTTGTGAGTTTGAGGTCAGACTGGTCTATAGGGTAAGTTCCAGGACAGCCAGAACTGTTATACAGAGAAACCCTGTCTCAAAGGGAAACAAACAAAAACAAAAGAAAGAAAGAAAAAATGGAATCTTCAGATAAATGTATAAAGCTAGAAGCCTTCACTCTGAGCGAGATAATCCAGACCCGGAAAGCCAAAGATCACATATTTTCTCTCATTTGTAGATGCTAGCTTCGAATCCTTAGATATGTGCGCTTCATTTGGAATACCCACAGGGGCTCTGAAACTAGTAAAAAGCTATGGGGGATGGCTTTTTAAGAAGAGGAAATAGAAGATGGCAGTATAGATGGAGGCAGGGGGTCATGAAACAGAAAAGGTTAACTGGCGTGGGATGGAAGGCAGGGCAGAGGAGGCAGAAAAGGGAAAAATAATCAACACTAAAGTGCTTCTGGGAAATGTACACATATAAATATATAAAAAGGGTTTAACTGGAGTTACTCTACTAATGGGCAGAGCCCTAATTAACAGGAGATAAAGGTCACTACTAGACACTACAGACTAACCAATAAAAAAGCCCAGAGCCAGCAACAAGTTGCCTCTTTTAGAGTTGGCCAGTGGAGTCCCAAAGATGCCCAAACATTAAAGCTATTGCCTTTGCTCCTGGCTACTCTCCAGAACATGATGGTAATACCCTATTGATGAAGACACTGCATCCCTGAGTCATAGAAAACAGGGAAATAAAGATGATACTGACCTACAAGCTCCTTCCCTATTGGCTAGCTTTCATAGGCTTGGAAAGAGCTATGAATACTGTCAGAGAAGAAAAGTCTTCATCAGTCTCATCTGTAAACCCTGGGAGATATAATAACAACCAGTCTAGCAAGAGATACAATACTGATACAATTATGGAATAAATGTCATGGGAACAACTAAACACATTCTGAATGGATTTAAGGCCTATTCTATACCATACCTGGCACAGTTATCAGGGCTGAGAACCTGTGGCTAGATAGGTCACAGGGCCTAAGGGAGAACCTATTACATTATTCTGTTAAATAAACATAGTATTAAAGTGACCCAAAAAAGTGTCTTTCTGAGGTAGAAGGCAAATAACTCAGACCCATAACAGGTCAACAGAGAATAAGAGATTATGGTATGTTCAGCTGTAAATGAGACATCTGTATCATGGCTCCTCTTTCCAAGGTTCAGAGATTACTGAAAAAGGGAGCATAGAAAAATGATGAGAGCTAAAGATGGCAGAGGACTAAAATGACACAGTGTCTTGGAGGACTAAAATGACACAGCGTCTTGCAGACACAACAGAGCAGATCCACACAAGCATGGACTCAGTGGTTATGACAGCGCAAGAACCACACAAACTCAAGCCAGACAAAATCCGAGAGCAGACGGGAGAAAAGAGCACAAAGTCCACCCTTAGCTGAGGATTTATTGACAATTGATCACTGATGAAAGAGAGTCAGTGTTCTTTAAGGATGTGGTCCCTAGGATGCTGACCCAGCCCCAGTGGACAGCCACACACCCAAAAGAATATGAGCAACAAAAGGAGGACTCAGGGGGTTTAAAATGACTGGGTGGTAACAGGGCATACCTTTAATTCCAGTACTTGGGAGGCAGAGGAAGGTGGATCTGTGTGAATTCAAGGTCAGCCTGGTCTACAAAGCAAGTTCCAGAACAGACAGACAGAACGTGTGGTTTCTACTGAGAAACCCGATCTTGAAAAAAAAAAAAAAAGGATGCCAAGATGGATAAAACAGAGAGGCCCTGTGGGAACACAGAGGAAGGGGATGCAGGCTATCCAGATGACCTCATAGGCTGTGATCATACAGTCGGGGAGGAGGACCCCATCTGTCAGAGGTCTATGGGAGGGGAATAGGGCCAAAGAGGGAGGGGCAACAGGAAGATAAGAGCGAGGGGAATAGAATCGGGATGTAATATGAATTAATAATAATAATAATAATAATAATAATAATAATAATAATGAAAATGGGGTTAAATGTGGGAGGAGTTAAAAGATAATTAAGTATGTTCAAGATATACCAAACTAAATTCTCAAAGAATCAATAAAATCATTTTAAAGGATAGGATAAATCTTTTAAACAATCATTAAAGTTATAGAAATCAAAGTATTACATGGATGAATAAAATGTTTCTGTGAGTATGTGTCTGTATATGTATATACACACAAAATTCATGCCAAAATGTAAATTTGGCCTTTTAATTTTCTAAAATGTTTCACCATAAACATAAAGCTTTTCTTCCTGAATAAGTTCCTTTTTCAATCGTTCCAACATTTATCCATCCAGACTCCCATCCAATATGTCAGACAACCTGACCCTCAGCATTTTCAGTGGGCCATCCTACCAAAGAGGCAATGAGACCCAACCTCTGAGGAACACTGTTGGTCCTAACCACAGCTGGTTTCTTCCGGTGGAGGAGGACCACGTGGTGCACGCACTTTCCACAGTTAAAGGCAGGGGGAAGCAGGAGTTCCTCCAAACAACATCTGTGCCTTGTTTCTCTAGCCCCGCCTCTGTTTCAGAGTTCATGGGCTGAAGGAGCTCGTGTACCCCCATCCCCCACCTTTCTGGAGTTCACTTAACTGCGTCTCTGGGAAGGAAGACAGAATAGAGGTTGCAAAACAAGATTAAAAGTCTGGTTTGATAGTACATAAATAAATCTTTTTTTAAAGGGGGGGGGGGCGCTGGTGAGATGTCTCAGAGGTTAAAGGTACTGATTGCTCTTCTACAGGACCTGAGTTCAATTCCCAGCAACCACATGGTGGCTCACAACCATCTATCCTGGGATCTGATGCCTTCTTCTGGCAGGTCTACATGCAGATAGAGTACTCATAGACATTAAATAAATCTTTAATTAAAAGAAAGAAAGAAAGAAAGAAAGAAAGAAAGAAAGAAAGAAAGAAAAGGTCTGGTTTTATAGTTCCAGCCTTCATTGGATTTCTTTTGTGAGTTGAGAGATATCGGATAAAAGCTGCCGACTCTGGTGCTGTCTTCTCTAAGTCAGTCTTTGTAAAAAGCAGAAGGTGGGGAGCGGGACGGACTTTGTGGCGGGCCTCCTCTTCCTCCTCCCAGCTCCGCTCTCTGACAGGCAGCTGGTGATTTAACTGTCAAACTGTAAGCAGCACATCTTCTTTCAAGAGCCTCCAAAGACCACTCCAAATGACAAAGGAATATAACAAACAAACAAGTGCCTGAAAGCTTCGGCGTTGCCATGGCAACAAGCCTGGCTCTTCAAAACTCAGAATAAAAACAACACTGCACTAGAGGGGGAAGAGGTGAGGGGGAACACCTCAGCCAATAAATATGACACCTGATTAATGCTCCAGTTTATAGCTAATGAATGTTACCTAAAGGAGCCACAGTTGAAGATAACTACCACCATCCTAGGACCTGGACATCTAGGCAGTTGGTTTTTGTTTTGCTCCTGAGGAGACAAAATGTCAAGCTGGCCCACTCAGCAGGCAAGTAAGGGAACTCACACCCCACTGTATAGCATACAACACCTATATCTTCACGAGCCATGAGGAGCCAGACCTCAGGAGCAGATGAGGTCTGGAGTCAGTCCAGGGGAGAAGATGTGGTGTTATCTGTGAGCCTACAACATCTCCTTTACATACAGACTCCTGTCAGAAACCAGCAGCCTATGAACATGGAGGACCTAATCTTCTGGTGTTTGGGGTAATAGAAAGTGGGAGGCCAAGTCATCAAAGTTTTCTGAGGAGCAATGATCCCAATCTGCTGGATGGACGAAAGGGGAGGAAGCCTCAGTTACACAGGAGTTGGGTAGGCTGGTTGTCGGCCACGGCGCCCAGTTTGAGGTGAGCTGCTTAAGGCAGCATTCACTTCCAGTATAAATGTAGCCTCTGGTTGCCCCTGATGGCATGCTCTTTAGCATTCTCATTACAAAGATACCAAGAGCGAGAAGATCGCCTTCATAGTGGGGCCACAATTTGGTACAATCTTCCTGGAAGATAGTTTCAGGATAGTTGTTAATATTTTTATTAATTGAGAACTTCATGCAATGCATTTTGATCATATTCACCTGTCACCTCTCCAGTTTAGAATATTTATCAGCTACCGCAAGCCTTCCAGAGTCCTTGACTCAGCCATTGTGCATAAACAAGGCATTCTAAGGAGCTAATCACAGACACACACAGAGAAACTGCAAAGACACTTATGTCAATGCTAGTCACAATAGATGTAAGTTTAAAATAGCCCAGAAATTCAATAATGTGAGACCAAAGTTAAATGAAGTTTAGTTCAGCTATGCAGGGCTCCATGCAGCCATGAAATGGGAAGTAAAAAAAAGTCTACATTGTACTCAATGAAGAATGAGCTTTAAGGCATTGTGTAGATTTTTCCTAAAAATATAGATAGAGGTAAATAGCTAAAAAATTAAAAAATAAAAAAGTAATAAAAACAACTTCAAAAAAACAAAGATGGCCTCTGAATGGTCCATTGTGGATTTGTCACTTACTAAAAATTATATATATAAAATATTATTACTAATGGTTTAAAGTTTAACAAATTAAAAGTATGGTATTGTAAACACTGTCAAAAATCCATGCCTTGGATGGTCATATCTCTAGGGCCACTGCCATACTACGATGTAGCTAAATTGATATGACGCCAAACTGTAAGCTTCATATTTATGTTCATACCCTTAGACAAATACTATTCTTATACTTACCAGAGAAGCTTTCTCTTTCCAGTGACCCACGATGAGTGCAGAGATCCCCTCTAAGGCTCAGGAATGTTGCAGAAGAGCCAAAAACCAAAAGACATGGGAAAGGCTATCTCCAAAGCACACCACCACCATTGCAAACACAACCTTAAAGCAGCTTTGGTTGCACAAGATTGGACCTACAAACAACTAACCACGGACCACAGAGGGGCTCCGGAGGTCTCACTCCTTCCTTGTGAACATTGCAAGGGACAAGAAAGAGTTAGTATCAAGGTGTATTAAGCCTTCTTTGCTCAACTAAAGCCATAGGGAAATGTACCTTATGTGTCTATAAATTCTAAATTATGGGTGTAAGTTAACCACAACATATAGCTGCCTGTATATACATCAACCTGGTAAACAGTATAGTTATATGAAGGCTACAGTACATTCGCAGTGGTCCTAACTAGTTTTCCAATAAAAATGGTGTAAGTTGTATAACATTGGGAACCATATTTAAGCCGCTGTGAGTTTCCAGTCACTCATAGCTAATTCTGGACTACCCTTACTAAGACACTATCTTTTAGAAACAGACATGAAATAATAAAGCCCATCTGGGCCACACAAAGCCACCGGCTCTTGATACGCATTCAGCAATAGCCAACACCTGAGCTATTTCAAACTGGCCCTCACAGCCATCTGAGACCAGAGACAACAGTGCTAAGGGATGTGCGGACTTGTGGCTGCCCAACCCCTGCTGCAGTATACCTTCTCCCTGAACCAGCTTAAATCCAGAAAGAGTGTTGTGGATTACATTCATCTGATGATCTTGAGTAGAAAGGCAGCGGGGAGGGGGATGGGAGGGGAGTGGGTGGGGGGGGGTGCTTTGCAGGAGTCACTACCCCATGGGCTAACTCAAATCCCAACTTAATCTTCCACAGCCCTTTCTAAGCCATTCCTCCTCACCTCAACATGAACACGGCTATCTGCTCCTATCTACCTCTCTGTACCAAAGGGTAAGCCCCAAGAATTTGTCTTTGTTTCATAACCCATGACTCAACCCTGAAGCAATCCCAATCCTATTTGCTCTATCTACTAAACCAGAAGGGTTAGTGAACAGGCTCGGCCGACCAGCTTCCCAGAGCCTCCTCTAAGTTGTTTACAACTGTTACTGACTCCACGAATAAAAGCCAAAGGGTCCTGTGGCCCCTGAACCATTCTTCCATCGGGCTGCAGAGTGGATTAGAGAGAGAGAGAGAGAGAGAGAGAGAGAGAGAGAGAGAGAGAGAAGGATTGTAGCCAAAGCTGAAGAAGTGACCCTATCAAACATGTTTAGTTTGAAGAGCTTTCCTAATAAACATTTAGTGATATTCTTGCTCCACAGAACAAAACATGTTTTCCCCAGGCTCACAGGTTGTCACTAATGACTGTACACACAGGAAGTGTCGGGCTCCTGTCTACTAAATCGCCTCTCTTCCTGCTAGAGATGGGTTTTGCAAAGTGCTTTTATCCCTACTTATGTACACAGCCTCATTACCACGATCCTAACAACGAGCTGTATGCTCAGCTCTAGCCCAGAAAGAAGCAGGACTTGTCTTTTAACGCCAATTATTCTTTTAAAACTAACCAGACACCTCTAATGTGTCCCTGAACAGAGAAAAAGCCAATATCCACAGACAAGAGCCCATCAAATAGCCAAGACGCCCAGCAAATAAAAATCAAATGAAACAGCAACACCTGCTCGGCCAGGCCCCCAAAGACTGAATTTTTACACCTAGACATAAAAGAATCAGCTGTGCCTAAAGCCAGGCCCAGTTGCCATGGATTTTCACTAGCTGAACATCACTAACCCTTCCTATCTGCTGTCTCCTGGCCACGTACTTAGACTTGTGGGAGTCCACACATAGGTTCAAAGCCCTCTGTCAAAGGCTAAGCTAGCACACAACTTCACACATACACAGAAAAGCAAAACTCCCCGAGTTATAACCTCACTTCCTCCCACTACTCAGTGAAAAACTTCCCAGCACTCTCCTCCCTGAGAGCCCCTGAGTGGTCACTTCTATCTATGACTGAAAGAGCAAATGTAGCCAGCACTCACTCACTCACTCTTTCTTTCTTTCTTTCTTTCTTTCATCTATTTATCTCCATCTCTAGCTGCTGCCCCACTCCAACTTTCAACCTTATCTATTTCCTGTAGTGGTCAGGTAACCTTCTAGGCACAGATCCATGATGCCTTTCAATTTCCAGCAGTAAGAATCATACGCTAACCCTAAAGAAAATAAAGCCCTGCTTTATTTATTTAAGTAGGTTAAATATCAAAGTAATACCTATCAAAACTCACACACCATTTCCAGCCAAAACCTTCTGAAGTTAGTACAAGAATCATCTAGAAGAATGTCCAGCTCACCGGGTCCTACGGAGCCTTCACAAGTGCAAAGCAAGTTCGAGTCAGACACAGTATTTCCTTGAAAGCCGATTCAGCAATGGCTTCAGGGTTGCCCACTACCTCCTGAAAGGCGGCCCCATGCTCCCCCCTACCCTGCCCCCCTACCCCACTCCTTCTTAGTGTGGAGTACTCTGGTTCCCCCTACCTCTGCTCACTTACAATGCTTTGTGGCCCTCCTTGGCATTAACACTGTGCTCTCCACTGTGTACAGCTGAGGTTCTCACCCGCCAGGGAGTAAGGAAGGCTGGCTGCTTACTTGGTGTGACGCTCACCAAAGCAATGTTTGCTGAAGAGGAGGAGAAACGGGTCTGACTCACTACCACTGGGGTCAGAACCTTCCGCCTTAGGAACTTAATACATTTTTTGGTTTGGGATTTGGTTTTTTTGGTCTTTGGTTTTTTTTTGGTTTTTGTTTGTTTTGTTTTGTTTTGTTTTTTGAGACAGGGTTTCTCTGGGTAGCCTTGGCTGTCCTAGACCTGCTTTGTAGACCAGGTTGGCCTCGAACTCACAGTGATCCGCCTGCCTCTGCCTCCCAAGTGCTGGGATTAAAAGCGTGCACCACCACGCCTGGCTAATAAGTATTTTTTTTTAATATATGATAAGCTCCTGCTCAGTGGTGTTCTTAGTTCTTTCTTTATGGGCAAAAAAATATCTTCCTGAAGTTTTTGCTACAAATTGTTCACCTATCAAACTGTAAGTGTTATTCCCTTAGCTGAACAATTATAAGTTGCTGTACTGATTAAAGTCAGGCTCCTAAAAAATAAAAATAAATAAAATAAATAAAGTCAGGCTCCTACCCTAAATATTTTCATTAATTATAAAAGGACTTTCTTTTCTTTGAGCCTGTAGCCCCTATACGAAAGCACCAATATAAGATGACAGATGGATTCTGAAGAAGACTAAATGCCTAGGCTCCTGTGGACACCATAAGCCAGGATGGAATTCATGACTCCCCTAGGAACTGACCAATCACCTGTTCCACAAGCTCTGGGCAGAGGTAAAGCCACAGCAACCAGAATTTAAAAAATCATGAGGCTCACAGAAGGTAAAAAGCGGTGGGTTTCCATGGACGACACCTGGAGGCAGAAGCAACGCCTAGGCTTCCTGAAACCTGAAAACGTGGGGCCTGTGGGGTGAAACCTCCCTGCTGCCCAGTTGTAACAGCTTTTAAATTCCTCTCTTTGTGCGACAGACATCACATAATCACCTCTGAGAAATTGTCAGAGTGTGTCTAATTAAGTCTATTTTACATGAGTACAAAAGAAAGGAAACCAGAATTTTAATTCTGTACACACGAGCGACAGAAGGACAAATTGACAGAAAGAAAGCAAGTAAGCAAGCTCAGTTGCCAGAGAACCCACAAGCTCCCAGCTGTAGGGCTACACCCTACGAAGTAGACGAAAGCTTTGAACCTTCTCCCATGGGGAAAAATGCACAAGCAAAGCCTTATAGAGAGTCCCTTAAGATTCATCCAAAAAGGCCTCTGAAGTTCCCCAGCTCTGGGATGAGAATTTCCTGTTCCCATGAGGCACTGACCAGCTACTTGAGTGCGATTCACATGAACCTAATCCCTCCTCCACAACCTCACTCTTCGGAGCTGGAGGTGCGGGCCTTCCAGGTGACCTTGATTAGGCATGGTTTTTCTCCACTTCTTTATTCTCCTGGGAATATTTCTTTTCCTAAACCGTGGGAACAGACTTTTCTAGAAAATGAAATACTATACTTGGAAATTAATTGAGACCTATCTGCTCACCGGGGATGGACAGAGACAAACTCTCATTCATCAGGGGTGCTGCAGAGACAATACCAGGACCCAGAGAGAGCTCAGACTAAGTGGCCTCTGAAGTCTACTCCAGTGTGAGAGTTCATGAGTAAAGTACACAACAAAGTCTGGGGCTGTAGCTCAGCTGGCAGAGCACTCGCCTGGCCTGGAATCCTGAGTCTGATCACCCAAAACCCCACAATCCAGGTGTAGTGATCCATGCCTGTAACACAAGCTGTTGGCCAATGGAGACAGGAGGGTCACGGGCTCAAAATCATCCTCTGATATGTGGCAAGCTTGAGGCCAGCCTGGGCAGATGACAGGCCTCGTCTCACAAACAAACAAGCACACAAGAAAATAATACTTGGTTGGCAATTTGTCTATGCCCTTCGCAGAGCTGGCACTGAGAACTAAATAGTGTGTTTACTCTGAGACTCAACCACATGTAGGATATATATTCCTTTCATTTTGAGCATTAATTTGGTCCAATTTGGTCTCTTTAGCTACAAAGAAAGCAAATTCCTACTAGGACCTAGTGTTGAAATTACTTGGAAGCCACAGCTCAGCTCCTGTGGAGTTCTCACCCACCATTGCTGGCAATTAATTGAGGCACTAACTTATTTAGAACATATATTTTTATGGACAGCTTACCATGTACCAAGCACGTTCTAGAGATAAAGCCAGGATGGAAGCAGAAATGGCCGCTGCCCACGTGGAGTAGGACATGGTCTTATGCCATCTTGGCCATAACCTTGGTCCTAGAATTTCTAAATTCTAGTAAAAAAAAAAAAAAATAAGAAGGATGGTCTAAATAAAGGCTGACCGTGAGGTTTCCCCAAGAGAACACATGCTGTGCACATAGGAGCCCTGCAATTACGCAACCCTGGAAGGCTGGAGGAGCTCTTCCTTTTTTTGTACATTAATTATAATGGGTCTAAACAGCGCTAACTAGTTTCTGAAGTAATCTTGGAAAGTGTTTGTTTTCCACAGTTTTAAGTGCTGAGTATATAATTAGCTACTTAAATTTGAATGCTAATACAGCAGCTTGTGTCCACATCGAGGACTCTTTGTACAACACGCGATGCGATGCTACTCCGTGCCAAGATTTTTCTTCCACAATCACAAGTTAACAAGAACTGGCCACCGGCATTCCTCTCTTACTGAAACTAAGGCTCTTTTTCCAAGATTTAGCACCCTCTAACCCGCGTATGGGGACCCAGCCCAGATATAAACAGCTGAGAAGAGGTGAAAGGGGTAGGGGGCAGCTTCAAGGCAACAACTGAGAACATCTATGTCTGACGCCTAGACTACTAGGCCAAAGAATACCAGCTGCTGCCTGCTGGTATAAAACCACTGACCTGTAACCAGGCTCCTGGCTTCACCAGAGTAAAGACAGAATCTACGCAGCTCCAACAAGACGAGACCATTTAACCAGGGAATACAATGCAATGCAAGTACACATTTTATGGACAGCTTAGAGATGTGCTGAGAGTGAAACAGCCAGACAGAAACCAGCATCAAGAGACTGGGGCACTGGCACGGTCAGTAAAGTGCTGCCTTGCAAGTCGCAAAGACCTGAGTTCAAGCCCCGGAACCCATGCGAAAAAGCCATTCATGTTGATGTGCACTTGTCATCCCAGTACTGGGGAGATGAATACAAACTGATCCTTGGACTCACTGGCTGACCAGTCTAGCTGGCTCAGTGACTTCCAAGACTGCTTCAGAAAATGGGGACGGCACCCAAGAGCCAACACCTGACTCTGACGTCTGGCCTCCACGAATGTGCAGGCTCATATGCAAATATGCACCTACGCCAACATACACAAAGCCAGCATTCTAAGATTAAAAACCGCCTGTGGGCTTGGCTTAGTTGAGAGATAAGCTTCTAACCGGCTTGAAGCATTGCTGTCTTGGGGTACCTGTCAATTGTCACTTGATTTAACCCTCATAACAGCAAACTTATTAAATTCATATAACATTCCTAATAGCTAGTTATTGCTGTCACCACTCTATACAATAAGAAACTGAAGAATGTTTCTTCCATGTCCTCTCTTAAGCAGAAAGTCTCCATGTGTAGCAAGGAAACTATAGTAGGATACTAACAGTAGCACTAACAACACTGTGTATAGGGGTTTCATGTGCAATTTTCAGAGTTAAACAGGTAAGCGCACCAATACTTAGTTCAGGTACTTGCTTTAAAGCTGGAAAGGAACCACACCCCATTCTGCAAATGAACATTAGGTGCTGAATGCTGCCTCTGTTATTCTTAACACCTACACTCTCCGCTGAAGCGCAATGGAGTCTCCAGGCCTTGCTTTAGAGCTTCGTCCGCAAGTCTGGCCTCAGCACTGCGTGCCATAGTTAAAAGTTCTATACATGATGACACACAGGAATCATTGTCTTCAAGGCCTCACGAATACACATGCCCCTAGGGGCCCACAGTGTTTGGGGTTAAATACTCTTCGGCAAACGGCTCCTACATAGTACCTCACCATATTACCTGGCCCAGTGCTAGGCGTAACTAAGGTCATATGTGGGAACTACATACTACACAAGCCCTACCTCACCACTTCACTGTTTATGTCAAAAATAACTTCAATGTCTTCACATCCATTTCTCCCATAAAATTCACAGATAATAGTCTTTCATGCAGGGCACTTATGTTAGCTTTTCTTGACTGGATATTTAATTGCTAAAGAGAAAATATTCCTTTCTTGGAGGAAAAAAAAAAAAGACTGACAGCCATCTCAAAATGTTTTAATTGTGGTCTTAATGAAGAATGTAGACTAATCATTTTGCCAGCATGTTTTTGAAGGAAGGTCAAATTAATAGCATGTTGGTTTTGAGTCTTTACAAAGAAGTGACAGATTGATTTTTAAGTACTTTTAAAAATATATCAAATACTAGATAATTAAGTTTTGACATTCAAACACAAGCTGGAACTCATTTCTATTTGCCTGGCATGGGCATTAGCTGTACTGTGGCCCAATAACTTTATTAAGGCTTCTGAAAGCTGCCATGACTTGGCTATTATAATAAGTCCCCTGTGGTAAAGACTTGGTCTCTAGGGTGGTGCGACTGGGAAACGTAGAACCTTTAGGAGACAAAGAGTTCATCATAGTAACACATGGCTAAGTAAGAACAGAAACTAAAGAGAAAGCTTCCTCCAGACTTTACTGGGTTGTCTCTGAAGATACAAATGCACACCAAATAGCTCCCAGGGCTTTGTTCACTCCGTGGTCAAAACACAGGAGGGAACTGCAGTGCAGTGGTGAGGCCAGAAAGCAAGACGTTTGACAAAGAGAAGTCTGGAGTCTCTCGCACAGTTGCTTGCTCTGTGCAATAAGCCAGAAGGATAGAAATAAATATAATTTATCACAAAGATCAATACACTTCAAGCCATGCATCAGTTAATAGTAAGGGAAAGTAGAGAGACAGTGGTTAGCTTTAATCAGCATCCACCCTGTGAGTTATTTTAGTGCCACTGTGCCATAATTTGGGCCCCAGCTATTGGAGGATTCTTTTGGTACCCCAATAACCATTTACACAATTAAACATTCACAGGGGCCATTCTCTTCCAACATGCCTAAAGGAACAGAATGAATCTATTCATTTTCTCTCTACCGATATCAATTTGTAAGGTCTTTCCTTTTGGACATAATGTTATGGTATACTCTAAGTGTGTTCTTTCTTTGAACCCGTTGCATCAACTGTCAAGTATGTGCCAGATAGTTGCATTTGATAAGGATACTGGGGCCACTTTAACATGAAGAAGAAGAAGAAGAAGAAGAAGAAGAAGAAGAAGAAGAAGAAGAAGAAGAAGAAGAAGAAGAAGAAGAAGAAGAAGAAGAAAACACAGAGGCAAGAACTCATTGGAGACAAAACATCTAGGGTCTGAGTGTGGCTAAAGCCTGAAACCAGGTCTCTCTACTCTGATGCCACTATCTTCTCCTAACCTCTCTTACACTTTCACCCCACCTGGTACCTTCCCTCCCCCACCCCCACCCCTCATGCCTCCCCATCCCCATAGAACGAGGTGCTGACTTGAGCTGGAATGTGTTAAAATGGAAGGGATCCAGCAGAAAGGTTCTCCTGACCCTTGAGCCCCTTACTCTAATGGGCAAAGCCTCAGGCAGTCAGAGCAGCTGCTCACGCCTGAGGTCACGCCTCTCCACTTGGACTCCCGATAGCCGCAGAAAGAATGTGCAGATGGGGCAGACACAAAATTAAATATTGACACTGCCTCCAGAGCAAAGGTTAGGAACACAGCAGCTTCCTGCTAGAGAGAAGGCAGGTGGGAGACTAGCCCCCGTGCCCATGGCAAGTTAAAAGAGGTGCCTCGGAGGAGAATTCCAGGTGCTATCAGATGAGGAAATGGCTAGTGGTCTGTGCAATAAGGAAATATGACGTGGGACCTGGTAGTGATTCAAAAGGTAAAGTGATACCCTGGGCAAGAGGAGAAGGTTCAAAGGAAACGCTCTACTAAAGAGAAACAAGTGACGTTCTAGTGCCTGTACAAAACTAGGGCCAGCAGAAATGGCTTCTAAGGGAGAACTGGCTCAGCACAAAGTGCTGAGAAAACAGAAATGATTCAGTAGATGCTCATTCCTCAGAGGGAGAAGAAGGGGGCAAGTACGCATTAACCACCACAAGTTCACTACCAAACTTGAAGTGCGTGTGGAGGCCGAGAGGCATGTGGAGGGGATCCATGGCCAGCCTGCTCTGAGGGTTCCCTGGAAGCAAGCCTGATACTCTTTTTTGCTGTTTAAACTAGGTATGCAAGGACAACTGGGGTCAAGCTACAAAGATTCGAGGCCTGACTGGACCACTTAACGGCTTACACGGTCCACTTGACTTTGGGGCTTCTTCCATCTCTTCTTGTACAAAATGAGGATTAGTATCTGCTCCATGACAGTGGAGGATGGAGGATGAAGAGAAAAGCTAGAGCAGAGTCTGGTGCACAAAATTAAAAGCCGGGAAACTCCCCACTTCCTGGCGCTGTGCAGACTACGGAGTATTCAACAAATAAGTGACTGCAGACACTCGGGTTGAGAGTACTCAAAAGGACATTTTGTCCTAGCATGGCTTCATCCTAGATGTTTACTGTCCATCAAAGCACCCAATTAAAGAACCCTGGCAGATATTTGTCTATATAAGCCTAGAGGCGGGTCTGGGTAGGCGCTATATAATAAATTACATCTGGAGATGTAAAATTGGTGATGATCAGGTTTTAAAAAAATTATATCTGGAGACATAAATCTGTCAATGATCGGATGGTCGTCATCACAGCAATGAGTGAGATCGCTTAAGGTGAAAGGGTGGAGAAGATGGGTCATGATCAAGTTCTCCTTCACAGGGCAAATACTTAGACTTGGGAGAGGAAGAGGTAGCCAAGGAAAACAGGAGACAGGAAGAAATTACCAATGAGGATAAGAAGAAAATGAGCTACCTATCAGCCAGGTGAGCAAAAGGCAGAAGAACCAACACCTGTTGAGGAATAGGAGCCAAGCACAGAAAGAAGGGAGGAGGCGGATGTTTCCAGCACTTCAGAATTTTCCTGATCTCTCCTGGGAGGTGACAGTGGTGGGGTGAAAACTGGTGTGAGAGTCATTCAGACACTGGTGACACTAGTGTAGCAGTTCAAGGGACGGTTAGGAGGCTCAGGGAGGCTTTAGCCAGGACAGAGGTCTGGTCCAGTGTGCGTGCCAGACAGTCTTTTCTAGCAGCTATGTGGACGGTGTCCTTGGAAAGCCTAGTACTAGCATATACCTACATCCTAATCCCTAGACTCTGGGTGTGGGCCACATGGCAAAGGAGAATGAAGGTTCTAAGTTGCCAATGAGGTGACCTTAAAATAGAGAGATTACCCCAAGTTATGCGGATGAGTCCTGTGCAATCTCAAGCATCCTTAGAAGTAGAAGAGTCAGGGAGGGTGCAACGCGGTGGGTAACAGTGCTTGCTGCCAGGCCTGATGCCCTGGCTTCACTCCCCAGGACCCACAGAAGAAAAGAGAACAGATGCCTGCAAGTTGTCCTCTGCCCTCTACGTGTGTTGTAGCACGTGCTAAATAAATGAGCACTAAATAAATGGATTTAATTTAATTTTAAAAAAAAATAAATGGAAGAGGGAACCTGAAAAGATAAAGCGACAAATGGAACCACAAAAAGACTCGAAACCACTAATGCTTTTAAATGCAGCCATAAGGCCAGAGAGGTGGGTGGCCTCTAGATAAGACAACTAATTGGACTCTGGTGCCTCCAGAAAGGACACAGCTCTGCTGACACCCTGGTTTTTACCCCCAGGAAAGTACATTTCAGACTTATGAACCACAAACAAGGATAATGAATTTGCACACCACTGAGCATCATCTGTGTGCTGATTTGTGACATCAGCAATAGGAAACTAAAGCGTGTCACCAACCTGCGTTTATTGACTGACACCGTCAACACATTTCTAGAGGACCGGTTTGTTAATCTGTTCGTGGGACACCTGTATTTTGGCGAAGTTAAAATATGTTCCCATTGGAGAAATGCCTGTCTATGGACCTGACCTGGAAATTACTGCCAGGGGAACACTAAAAGAATGAATGGTCTTCCAGGATCAAGCGAACCACCAGGAAGGCACCCGGGTCTTGCCTTCCCTTCCCAGATGATGAGTTCCACTTATTATTTCTAAGCATTAGAATGTTTTTCCTTGACTCCCAGATCTCTATCCAGCATGCTTCTGACACCTAGAATCGCCTGGCCCACATGTCCATAGTACTAATCAGATTTGTTCGCAGGGCCAGCGTTCTGCTTTTCACTCAAATAATTCCTATTCACTGTAGAAAAATCAGGACACAAGCAAGCAAAGAAAAAGGTAAGTCACTGTAATCCCATCCACCACAGACAATTGCTTTTTGCATTTTCAAATGTGTCTTTGAGAATGCTATATTAATATTTGTGCATGTGTTTTGTTTTTAAAATGTAACCACACTCCCATAAAACATTGTGCTCTTCTTACTAGGAAATACATTAAGAAGCCTCTGTAAGTAAATATAAATACTTGAAATACAATTCTTAAAAGCTACAAAATATTTCCAACACAAAAATAATGCCATAATGTAAAATAATGCCATAACGTAAAATAATGCCATAATGTATCGACTTGGTCTCTTTATCATTGGGATTTTCCTTCATGTTTAACTTCCATGTTTCCTGTCTCTATCCTCTTTTCCTGCAAACCTATTTGTTCACCACCAACTCCTGACTTTAGGTCAGCCCCGACTACTGCCAGCATCATTCTTTGAGTTTCTATATGCAGCTTGCCATCTACCCTCCCACGTGACTCACTATAAGATCTCTGAGTCCCTCTAACTAGGAAGACACTGGATAATGTGGATATCAGTGATGCTTAAGGCAGAATAAGTTTAACCTTTATAAATGTTTATAGAAACCAGTAATATGTATCTAGCTGGAGATCTCCAAAACTTTGGTTGCTAAGACTAAAACATTCTGTATTTACTGTCGCTTCTAATGTAGTTCTGTGTTTATTAAGAAGAATAAAAGCCTTTTGAAGAATGGCCCTGATTCTTATTTTTAAGCGTCTAGAGCCAACTCAAATAGCTTTCAGCAGAAAAGAAAAGCTGTTTCACATAACTTAAGATCAGATATAATCAAACCCAGAAAGATTATACCCTTGACTGCCTGGCTTTGCTTCCAGTGTGCTTAAAGCAGTGGTTCTCAACCTTCCTAACGCTGCAACCCCTTAATACAGTTCCTCATGTTGTGCTGACCCCCAACCAGAAAATTATTTCTGTTGCTACTTCATAACTGTAATTCTGCTACTGTTTCCAATGGTCTTAGGCAACCCCAGGGAAACACTTACAACCTGCAGGTTGAGAATCGTTACCTTAAGGTGCCTATAGCACTGGCAAGCTTCTGTCATTGTGAGTTCAAGTTCAGTAAAGCATAGCACCTTTATTATGCTGCCTTCCCCCAAACCTCAGAAGTGGGTCTTACTGGACCACTCAGATAATAAATTTGTCTCTGACACTAGTCCTTATCCAGAGAATGGACAGAGACACTGACCTGGATCTTGGACCATTCATTCTGCTTACTAAAGATAGCCAAAAAAGGTGGGATAAGATAACCAGAAGAGAAACCAACACTGTGTAAGAAAAACAATAGACATCTGTGAAAGGATGGAACTTCCTGAGGTCACAAACCAGTCGGAGAATTCAGCGTAAAATTTTTACAGAAGAAACTAAGCAAAGGTCTGCAGAAATGTACAAGGTTTTACATGCAATGCATTTGTGAGTGAGAAATGCATTTCCTTCACATTGGCAGAATATAAAGAGACTTTATAAAGAATTGTGCTTCCTGCTTATTCTTGAGGCAGGCATCAATTTGTATTTCTTGAACAAAGATTGAAATGAATCCAAATGCTTCCCCCTAGGGGGAAGTGCTCTGCTCCAAGGTAAATCTCAACAAGGTTTGAAGATGTTTGATTTGAATAAGCTGGAACTGTGATATGCTTTAAGGTAGAATTAAAGTCATCTTTAATATTTAATCAGTGTTTCATTTTGTTAGCATCTATTCGTGAAAAGGTGACTTTTAAACACACGAGGTAACAGTGAATCAAAACTCCCCTCTTTCACCTTGGCAGACAGCTCCAACAGAGAAAACAAGAATGGTCCAAGACTTAGAGCGCACTGCTCCCTTTGTCCTCAAGCCCATGACATCATCTTTGGCAATGACTGTATCATTGATGCACTGATGTCAGCAGAAGAAAGATTAATAACCCATGCTTTAATGTAACCTTCAAATGAGTTGTGTGCTTTCCAGAAGTCTGCAGAAAGCTGCCGTAGAAAGACCAGTTGATAAAGCATACCGGACCCTAGCACACAGAGGCCATCTTTCTGGCAATGGAATACATATAGTTATCTTCACTGTAGAGGTAATATGACCAAAAAAATGGTTTGTCATGATGAATGTTGGGAAATAAGAGTAAGTAGTACAAAACGAGTCCAGGACAGCCAAGACTACACAGAGAAACCCTGTCCCAAAACAAACAAACAAACAAACAAACAAAAACAAAAAACAAGAGTAAGTGGTAAATAAATATATGTATGTACATATTCACATTCATATATATAATTAATAAACTTTTCCTTGTCAGTTGGTTCTAAGTGTTTCCTATTTCTCTACAAAAGTAATGTTTAATTTGTTCCAATAGTTCAATTGGAGGCTTCAAATGTTTCTCATTACCCAAACCCAATACATAAGGTCTCAACCCTCAACAGAATGAATGAAGCAGAATGTTCAAGAGTTCACGGCCAGCCTGAGCAATGCATCAAGATCCTGTCTCAGATGGAAAAAACATGTATCTGGTTCTCTTTTTCATGTTTAATTTCTATTAGTTCTTTGAGAGATTTGTAAAAGATGTTTTGATCATATTCACCTTCCCCAACTCTTTACAGATCTACCATCCTGATTCTTTTTAGTATCTGGATTTTATATATGCATGTGTGTGTGTGTGTGTGTGTAGAGCATTATATGTGTATTTTAAATATATATTTTTTAATATTAGCTCTATGAGAAAAGGGCGCTTGTTCCTGTCACTGCTTTTCTCTCTTAGCCAAAGATCTAAAGCTATGTTCATCCATCAGTTTTATAACAAAAAGATTGATATTTTGTGCACCATCTGGCTTTCTTTGCTGTCCTACTTAAGAAATGCAGAACGTGCCAGGAGCTAGTAAATAAGGAGAAGTGTGGTGGAAAGAGGTTGGGTCAGATCATGGACCATCAATAAGCCAGGTAAGGATTTAGATCTGAGTCTATTTGTGGTGATAAATGATTAGCAGGTTTGGCTTGACTATGACAGGGCCTGATTTGGGGCTTAAAGGGCTTACCTTGCTCCTGTGGGAGATCTGGCTGGAAGGAGAAGGTAGAAAGGAAGATAAGTTAGAAAGTCCACGAGAGGAGTAAGAACGGTTTGTACCCGGCAGACAATAACAGAGATGTAGCCAAACCAACAGGTGTGGCTGACACACCAATATAGCATTCAAAAAAAATGTCAAAATAACTCCAAGATTTTTTGCTTCCGAAAAAGTAGTGCCACTTTACGGGGCTGAGAAATGATGAGGAGAGGCAGGTAGGAGGGAAAACTCGGAAGTCTGCCTCAGTCAACTCATGTACAGCGAGAGGTGCTTAGTGGACTCCAAAGGGAGGAGTCTGACTAGACGAATGACTCTGGATGTCAGGTCAGCACTGAGGATTTTTCTTTTAAAAAAAAAGGTCCTCTCAAGACTGCTAAATTCACACCCAGTTACTTCAAAAGCAGCATGACTCAACAGATAAAGCTTTGGCTTCACCAACCCAGAAACAAACTAAAAAGAAAGAAAGAAAGAAAACCAAAAGGCTCCTTCTGCACTTTCTCTGGATGCAGAGCCCCATTTTCTTGCATTGGAAGGTTTTTCCTGGCAAAGAAACCTTGGTTGGGCCTGAGCTTCAGAGGTTTCTGCATCTCTAAAACAATACAAGTCACTAGAGAGAAACCAGCTCCTATTCACACTGAACAAATACTAGTCTCCTGTACAATTTCAAAGATGTCCACAGGGCTTACATTTTTGAAATGCATAAATATTTCACATCATTCTTTTTAATTCCAAAGAGAATCCCCAGCAATATGAAAGGAACAGGAGTGCCTGCCCTGAAAGGTCTGTGGGAGCATATTCATTTACATGCTAAAGAGACGGACCTGTGTCTCTCCCTGCTCCAATAGACTGAGTTGCAGCAAGTGTGGAGTTCTGCCGTTTTTGTGTGGCTTCTCCATTGCACTGCGGCAAGCAAGTCCGGGGAGGAGGTTGTATTGGGCAAACCAAAGCTGTGGTCCCAGCTTTTGAAATGAATGAGGCTTTCTCTCATGAATATCCAGTTTTCCTGCTGTATTTTGTTGAAGTCTCAAGCAAGTTCCACTCTCTTCAGCTTGGTTCTCGACCTAGTTTTGTGTTAGGGCATGGGGGACTAAACTTATCAAATGATAATCCCATTTTCTTCTCTTCATCTTCATTTGAAAATAAGATTTTATGTCCATAACCGCAACATAATCATAACAGAGG
This sequence comes from Acomys minous, assembly GCF_964271855.1. Classification (NCBI taxonomy): domain Eukaryota; kingdom Metazoa; phylum Chordata; class Mammalia; order Rodentia; family Muridae; genus Acomys; species Acomys minous. The sequence continues at coordinate 43,039,391 of NC_140489.1, forward strand.
ACATATTTTCTTTCATCTCTACCAATGGCAAATTGTTGTATTCCAAACCTGAAGCAGAATCAACAGTCTATATACATTATTATATATTAATATATGCCAAGAAAATACATTTTAAAAAAGTTAATGGTCACAGGCAGAGAAAAATAAAGCAAGCTGGAAACTTCTTCCCCTGTCCAAAAGATCTTATAAGTTGTTGTTTGGTTTTTGCTTTGTTTTCAAAATGGTTTCTTACCAGGCGTTGGTGCCGCATGCTTTTAATGCCAGCACTTGGGAGGCAGAGGCAGGCAGATCGCTGTGAGTTCAAGGCCAGCCTGGTCTACAGAGTGAGTTCCAGGACCACCAAGGCTACACAGAGAAACCCTCTCTCAAAAAGACAAAAAACAAAAACAAAAACAAAAATCAAAATGGTTTCTCTGTATGGCCTTGGCTGTCCTGGAACACACTCTCTCTCTCTCTCTCTCTCTCCCTCTCTCTCTCCCTATCCCTCTCTCTCCCTCTCCCTCTCCCTCTCCCTCTCCCTCTCCCTCTCCCTCTCCCTCTCCCTCTCTCTCTCTCTCTCTCTCTCTCTCTCTCTCTCTCTCTCTCTCTCTCTCTCTCCCTCTCCCTCTCTGTAGACTAGGCTGCCCTCAAATTCACAGAGATCTGCTTCCTGAGTGCTAGGATTAAAGGTGTGTGCTACAATCACTGGGCCACAAGATCTCATAGTTACAGAGCTTGTTATGCAGGCTGCCAGGAAACAATTGTCAATAGTCTTGCTTATATATAGACCTGTGCATGACACTACTGACCAGCCCACAAATAGGCTCACTGGTGCAATAATGACAAGCCTGTTCCAGGAATAACCAACCATTTACTAACTGGCTCTGAGGCCCACTCCACAGGCAGGAACTCATATCTGATACTATAAAGCCAGTTCAGAGGCCCTAGTGGGGAAACTACTGATCTTGTTTTGCTAAATAGATATTATATGCTCATCAAATTATTTTCTAAGTAACTATGTTTGTGCCCACAAAACGATGGTGCTCTCAGCTTCACTCAGACAATCTTCTTTTCACAGTGGGCAGTGGTAACTGAAGAAGCTCCACACCGGTCAAAGTGATGAGAGTAAGTGACTGTTGACTGCTCAGCCATTAATCTATACCACCCCTGTTAAGGCTCAGGAAAATCGGTAGGGAAAAAAATGTAAGAGGCAGAGAAGTAAGGGGGGTTCTTTAGAAGACTGACTTTGGCCCATGACATAGCCACGGCACTCTTGAATTCACAGCAACTGTGACTCTCTGCATAAAGACCTACATAAGATGGTACTCACCAACATCCTGTATGGAGGGGAAAGGGGCTCGTGAGGTCCCAACCCTTCCTGGTGATGTAGACATAGTTAATGGTTACTAAAAGAGGCACATGTACTTTCAGTGATGTGGCCACTTCTAAGGTAACCATGCTCCATAAACATCCTCCTCACCCATCCTCCTGTAAGAAACACTAATGAAATTCATTGAGAAAGGGGAGTCGACAAGAATGAGATGGGGACAAGAGAAGATGGCAATGGTGACTATGATCAAAATACATTATCCTCATATATGGAAATGTCATAGTGAAACTCTTTGTGCATGGTATATACTAGTGAAAACTAAAAGGCAAAAACTTCCATATACAATGTACATTACTCTGTGATACCTACTTTTAATGCCTTATACTGCATAAACATTTTTATTAAGGTATTAGAAACAGTTCTTTCTTAACTTTCTGACCAGCTCAGCAATCTCTTCAAATCTATACACTAAGGTCATAATAGACTAAAGCACATAGTCCTTAAACCCATAGTAACAAACTGTAACCTCACAGCCCAGTATACATTGCATTCTTTTAACAAATACAGCTGATGAGTGTGCATTGCATATTAGGCACTAAGGATCTCAGGATGCAGCAGCAAGCCAGAGAGAGAATACCTACACATGTGGGCTCCCACTCTAGTAGGACACAAATATATAGTCCTTTGTACAACGGTGAATGTTAAGAGAAAGACATGCTATAGTATATCAGGCACACAACAGCAGAGTTGAGCTGCCCAAAGGTAGCAGGGTTGAGGATTTTTAGTGAATGTGACATTGAGGCAAGATCTAGATGAAATGAGGAGGTCCAAGACTATCAGAAGTCATCCTGCCTCCTGCTCTCCTGCACTTATATATCTTATTCATTCATTTGACAAACATTTCTCAATTGTTTGCCACACCCTTGTGCTCATCCTGGGCTCTCTTGTGTTTCTCCCTGCTCCCATTACGAAGTTACAAAGTTGAGAACTGACCTTTCAAGGTCTATGAAGAACTGAATAAGAACTTCAATAGGAATTGCATTGAATCTGTAAATTACTTTTGATAAGATAGACATTTTGACTATGTTGATTCTACCTGTCCATGACCATGAGAGATCTTTCCATCTTCTAATATTTTCTTCAATTTCTTTCTTTAAAGACTTGAATTTTTTTTCATACAAGTCTTTCACTTGCTTGGTGAGAGTTACACCAAGATACTTTGTATTACTTGTGGCTGTTGTGAATGGTGTAGTTTCCCTAATTTATTCTTTCTCAGACCATTTGTCATTTGTATACAGGAGGGCTACTGATTTTCCTTTTTAGTTGATTTTGTATCCAGCCACTTTGCTGAAGGTGTTTATCAGCTGTAGGAGTTCCTTGGTAGAATTTTTAGGGTCACTTCAACCCTACATCCAACAAAGGGCTAATATCCAAATTATATAAAGAACTCAAGAAATTAAACACTATCAAACCAAATATCCAAATTGAAAAATGGGGTACAGAGCTGAACAGAGAATTCTCAACAGAGGAATACTGAATGGCTGAGAAACACTTAAAGAAATGCTCTACATCCTTAGAAATCAGGGGAATGCAAATCAAAATGACTCTGAGATTCTATCTTACACCTATCAGAATGACTAAGATCAAAACTTAAGTGACAGCACATGCTGGCAAGGATGTGGAGAAAGGAGAACACTCCTCCATTGCTGGTGGGAGTGCAGATTTGTACAATTACTTTGGAAATCAATCTGGTAGGCCAGGCATGGTGGTACACGCCTTTAATTCCAGCACTTCGGAGGCAGAGGCAGGCGGATCGCTGTGAGTTCGAGGCCAGCCTAGTCTACAAAGCGAGTCCAGGACAGCTAAGGCTACACAGAGAAGCCCTGTCTCGGAAAAAAAAATGGAAATCAATCTGGTGCTTTCTCAGAAAACTGGGAATAGCACTACTGAAAGACTAGCTATAGCTTTCCTGGGCATCTATCCAAAAGATGCTCCACACACAACAAGGACATTTGCTCATCTATGTTCATAGCAGCCTTATTTGTAATAGACAGAATCTGGAAGCAACCTAGATGTCCCTCAATCAAAGTGTAGATAAAGAAACTGTGGTATATTTACATAATGGAATGCTATTCATCTATCAAAAACAAGGAAATCTTGAAATTTACAGGCAAATGGATGGAACTAGAGAAAACCATCCTGAGTGAGGTAACCCAGACCCAGAAAGACATGCATGGTACATACTCACTTATAAGTAGATATTAGCCCAACATAGTTGTCCTCTGAGACACTCCACCCAGTGGGGGATGGGGACAGATACTGAGACTCAAAGCCAGGCCCTTGGTTAAGAACTGCCAGTTGTGTGGAAGAGTTGGGAGGATGGAAAGATGGAGGATGGGGCTGGGGGTGTCAGAAGCTTCACAAGGAAACTATCAAGGCTGGCAGATCTGGATGGGGAGGCCTGCACAAACTGATGCACCAACAAAGGACATTGCAAGCAGAGAACCTAGACCCCCTGTTTAGATGAAGCCAATAGACATCTCATTCTGCACATGGAGAAGGGGAGGGGAGAGTGGAGAACTGCTTCTGACATGAACTCTGGTACCCATGATTTGATTGCTGCCCCTTGGTGGAGAGGCTTTATGGGAACACAGAGGAAGGGGATGCAGGCTATCCAGATGAGACCTGATAGGCTGTGGTCAGACGGTGGGGGGGGGGGGGGGGAAGGGGGAGGACCCCACCTGTCAGAAGTCTAGGGGAGGGGAATAGAGCAGAAGAGGGAGGGAGGGAGGGTGGGAACAGAAAGATAAAAATGAGGGGATTACAATCAAGATGTAATGTAAGTAAATTATAGTAAAAAATAATCTGTGGAAAAAATAGGAAAATTACAAAGACAGGGACTGGGTCTTATTCATCTTTGTGGCTCTTTGCTGCCTTGTGCCCTGGGGAGTAAAGTACTCAGAGACAGTAGATGGGTAGTCTGAAACTCAAGTACATTCAGGAGTCAAAGCTGTATTTTTCTTGCTGCCTCAAAAGTCAATATACATCTCTCAAGAGAAAACCAAGGCTATGCGGGCTCCTTGCAGAGCATTCGGCATAGTAAATCAGGTTAGGCCCATTGGGAAACAAAGGATTAGAGTCAGAGGAAATCTTTGATTAAAAATGCACTTCATTATTAAACAGTCTTTGCTAGACAGCAAGCAAAAAGGCACAAGGAACTCAAAGGTGTCCCAAAGGCAGGTTAATACAAACGAACCCTTTTGAAATCACAGGTAACAAGTGACTCATCAATCCTAAGTACACAAAATGTCACACTTGTGTAAGACTCTGTCAGTGTACCAGCTGTAAACAAACCGAAAACAAGTGACAAAACCCTGCCCCACCCTTCAGTTTAAAAAAAAAATGCCCCCACGTTTTTCTCTTTTCTTTATGCATGATTCTCTTTCTTGATGCATAGGGGGGAAAAGAGCCTCTTTTCAAATTGATACATCTTTAGTCTCCTAGTGTAGAACGTGTTTCCAGAGAAATAAAACCAAATTATTAACTGCCTGGTCAAAATTAGTTCTAAAATGGCATTATACCTTGAAGACACACCACCTCCATAATCATACAAGATGCTAATGAATCGGCAACTGAATTTCACCAGCATCCTTCATAGGAAGCAAGTCAAACGCCTTCCCAGTAATTTTCTGCCATTATTATAGTTTGTCAAATTGCAGCGAGAATTCTCTCATTCTCCCCTCACCACGCTTTTCTGGGCAATGCAGATGATACTCTTCATGTAAGCTCCTGTTTTTGTTGTTTTAAAGCTTAACATCTTTTCACCTGAGAAGCACAGAGAAGCCGGTTTCCCCGGCAACATAATTTGCTTCCAGTTCAATGGAACATCGAGTTCTTTTCCGCAGGTTCCCCACATCGAGCGTCCAATCCCTGCTCAGACAAACCTACTTCCCTTTGCAAATCATGTTGGAAAAAAAAAAACAATCTGCTTCTAAGGTGTTTTCGTTATGGTTAAATGAACCTTTTAAATATTGATTTTAATGCTTTCAATTTTTTAAGCTGCTGTGCGTTTGGCTGGAATACACAAGGCACAGCACCTTCAAGCCTCTTTTCAATTGCCCCAACTTTCAGTGATCTAAATCAACTAGCCTGTTCTACAAACTTTCAACTGAAAACAGTCACTGCCTAAAGAAGCACAGGCTTGGGGAAACACCCACTTTTCTAATTCTGAAGCCATCCGATCTAGAACTCTGTCGATGGGAATGCCCCCTCCCCTGGAGATTGGCCACACCACACTGTCTAAATCTAAAGAACCCGTATGTACCTGTATCCGCTAAGTATATGGAAAAAGTTGAGCCCTGAGACATTTGAGCCATTTTAGCAAGTGCCTGTTTCTGAGACAGACAGATCTTCAAACCTAGCCAGGTACTAGTCTAGGAGCAACATGTCAAAGGTCAGCTCTGTACTGATGTCACGAATCTCTGGTTTCCCAGTTAGAATCCCTGTAGCTTTATTTGCCTATCAGGCGAAGAAAGATCTGTCTGAGAGATACCCTACCGAGTTTAGTCTGGTAGGCACATTCAAAGTGAAACCTTCACAGTCAATCGATAAACAAGAAACTGATCAATAGCAAAACCCCAGTAAAGCAGCAAGCTGCTGCTGAGGACCAGCAGGACTCAGAGCGGCATCTGCAAACAAAGCCCAGGAGAGCTACTTTTGAAAAGCAGCAGGAAGCCCCTCGGTGCTTTATTCTCACGGTTTATTGTGTTAAGCACCACAACCAGCCTCATGTCTGGAATACATTTGAAAGCTGTGGACGTCTTGCAGAAAGCGTTATGACAATGCAATGTCATACTTGAGAAATAATGGAGCTGGAGTGCCCGTACATGGAGTGCAAGCAGGGGCAGAAACAGCTCTCAGCATAGAAACACTTGCCCTGTTGGAGGCAGCACTTTTCTGTGAGCACTGAACTTTCATTGGGTGTAAACAGAAGCTGAGGACTCTGTGCAAAGGCCACTGGAGTGAACGGCTAAGTGTGGTGGTACACACTTTTAATCCAGGCATTCAAAACGCTGCGCTAGGAAGACTGTGAGCCTGGGCTACAGAGCTAGACGTCGAGTCAAGCAAGGAAACAGCAACAATCTCATCATGATGCCTGGTCCAGCACAGAGAACAGATATGGACATCTGCAAAGAAGGCAGGGGCTACTTAGACACAGGGATGGGTAAGACCAAGAATACTGCCAAGTGTTCCTCAGTCATTCATAATTAAAGGCTCTACAAACATTCTGTCGACTCCAGACGCTGTAAGTTATGTTACACGTGATTTGCTTTCCATGTTATGGCAAAGTAGAATAGTAAGTTGAATGACGATTTCAGGGTCTTAGCCTTTGGATCTAGTACTGTGACCTTGCTTGGGGGAGGGGGGCAAAGGTTCTATAAATGTAACTAAGCATGTTGAGATAAAACCACCCTGGATTATCTAGATGGGCCCAACACTAATAGCAATTGTCTTTCTACTTATGATACATAGAAGAAAGACACTGAGGGAGAAGTGGGGGAGGCCATGTGGTGACCGAGCTACGGTTAGATTGAACTTTGCAGCCATCAGCCATGGAATAATCAGCATCATCAGAAGAGGCAAAGAAAGATTCTCCCTCAGAGACCTCCTAGAGCATGGCCCTGCCAACTGCTTGATCTCGACTCCACACCTCTATGAAAACAAATTGCTATTACCCTGAGCCACCATGACTGCTTTGTTTATGGCATCCCTGGGAACTTAAATAAGTAGTTTATGCTTGTCTTATGGAGCTTTTATGCTTACATGTGTTTTTTAAATATGTGTGTGGATGTGGGGGCCACAGGACAATCTTGAATATCATCCTCAGAGATCCTAGGTATCTTCTTTTGAGACAGAATCTCTGATTGGCCTGAAGTTCACCAGCTAGTGCAGATTGGCTGGCTAGCAAATCTCAAGACTACGCTGCCTCTGTTTCCTCAGCAAGGGGACTACAAATGTACTGTCACACTCAGCTATTTCTCCACACATTCGGGGAACTAGACTTGGGCCCTTGTGCTTGCAAAGCAAGCAAGCACTCTGTCGACTGAGCCATCCACCCCCCCCCCACACACACACACAGGCCCTCTTGTGGAGTTTTAAAGTTAGCCCATGAAATAAAAATTTCATGTCGTCTAAATTACTTTGAGCATCCCCTCCCGCAAGCATTCACAAAAATATCCATCAAGGCCCACGGTGACTTCAGCGCTTGAAATGGCTGTTTCTTGATTGAGCATCAGCCGCAGAAGCTGGCTGGAGTTTTAGGAATATTACCACAAGATCCTGTAGCTCTTAAGCACTAAATGCCAAAAAGGGAGAGTCGCTCACCCAGATGGCCCTCTAGAGCTCAGACTACCATAACAGCAGTGCAGTCAGACCCTCCTTCTACCCATGCTTCCTCCAGGCCATGTGACGACCCAGGAAACTACACTCCCTGCAATATTAAGACTGCTCATTCACATCCACACATCCATTTCCATTTTATAGCACCAAGGGCTGACTTTGAACCTCTGTGAGTCAGAAGCTCATTTCACTAATGTTATCATTGTAAGCCAAGCTAGTGCTTTGTAATCTTAGGAGACTTTAAAAAAAAAAAAAAAAAAGAAGTTAGATGTATGCTTTTTTAAAAAAAAAATTCTGTGGCTATGGAGAGGGTTCAGTAAGTAAAACATCTGCCATACAAATTTGAAGGTTGTGTGAAGTTTAGATTCCTAAGTGTGCACATAATAAGCAGACATGGTAGCCTGCCACCAGCCCAGCAAACACGGGGCTCCTGGGAGCAGGGAAGCAACCTAGACTAGGTGGATTTGCAAGTTCTATATGTAGCAAGAGATCATGCCTCTGTAACGCTCACAGAGAGCAACGGAGGAAGATACTGCATGCCAACCTCTGGCTTCCATAAATGCGGCATACCCACACATGTGTGAATACGCATATACACACACACGCACATTACACACCTCTCCTCAAACAAACCCAATTTAGAGGGTGTAGGAACAGATGAAAGCCTATATTTCTCATAACAGATGATTCTGAGAACCAGAAAAGTTTGTGTGAGCCATGTCCAGGCCATGTGCCTGACTGACTCTCCTCAGGTTGCTCTCAGGATCTTCACAAAGTTTCTGATTAAAGGACAATCTTATGGTTTCATTAAACATCAAAATTTTAGTACACCCAAAGCAGTTTTCAGTTAGCACAGACAGAGAGGAAGCTGGGAAGCAGTCCTGTCAGACCAAAGGTGTGTCCCCTGGGGTGTCCTGCCACCTCAGGCACAGGACTGGTAAACACTGAGAGATGACATGTTAAACAATCAACAATGTCTGAAAGCCTAATACTGAGAGGAAAAGAGGCTACAGCATCAAAATCATATAAACACACGTGCCACATCCTCTTACCCAGATAAAGAACCAACTAACTTCGTATCTAGCATGCCATCAAAGCCCTAAGACCTAACTCTTTTGTAGGAACATGTTTACATGCTCACTTTATTCAAGAGGTGTTTCTGAGAGTAAAAGATCATGGAGCAGAGATTCTGTGGTAGCCAGCTAGCCCTTTTGATCCCCGTTCCCAGTGTGTATGCTCCTCTGTGGCTTCTACCCCACATTACGTCAGAGTTATCTGTACAAGCAGTAGAATCTAAGAATAACCACTACTGATACATCTATAATGCAGCCCCTTGACATAAGGCTTAGGGAACACTGTTGAGAGAGAGAGAGAGAGAGAGAGAGAGAGAGAGAGAGAGAGAGAGAGAGAGAGAGGAAAGATTATAAGAGCCAGAGGACCAAGATAAGTGCCGCTTTGTAGATTCCTTATAGACTACTATATAGGTAGTGCCTTGGAAGATGCACGCATGAAATCTCAAGAGTAATGTCAGCTAACCAAGACCTGCACAATGACAATACCAATTGGCATGTCAATGTAAGGGGGGGAACCTCATAGCTGCAGATAAAGAACAATGGGAAATTAATAGATGCTGAGAGGAGGACCAGACTTCTCCAAGGACAAGCCTCCAATGGGCTATCCAAGCCCACATGGTCAGCCTTAAACACATATACATATGAGCAACACTAAATGTACTTAGCAGGTTATATTATACACATGCAGAAACACATACACATATGTAACAATAAGAAAGAAGGAGTCATGAACTTGAGAAGTGAGAGACAGGGTAGAAGTTAGAAAGGGGTGAAATTTTTGCAAATATAGTATATATGTAGGAAATTCTCAAAAGTAAATAAAACAGATATAAAATTAAATAAGGATTCAATACTGAGTTCTAAACAATTGAATAGAGAAGCAGAAAAGAATGTGGGAGAGCTAACGGGCTGATGTCACGTCCTAGTGCAGTCATAAAGGGCACAGTAGTCTTTGCCCTGTTCTGTCTCTTTGAGGTGGCACTATCTAGAGAGAGCTAGCAGTCCCATGGGGCAGCCTCCATGGTGAGAGACTGGGGCCTCAAGCCAACAGATAAATGGGGAACCTACTTGGAAATGGATCTTTCAGTTCCAGGTGATATTCTAAATAATCAAATATTTCTAAGGCATTTGTCAAGTGTACTTGAACTTAAAATCTCCCTTATCATTGATAACCCCTTTTACATAGTAGCTCTTGAGTGACTCGTAACTCAGCCCAGATCAGCTCTCAGCACAGCCCTTATAGTATAACGATAAGCAGGTAGTCAGGCTTGTCTTGGCTCAACCAAGCTGTCAGAGCGGGAATTCCAGTCCTTTGATTCACACCACACTGCTAATACAAGGCATGGATGAGAAAACAGTTAAATTCTAACTCTAAAATAATTTCTGAGTTTTAGAATGTGAGGTCTATGACCTAAGAGGTGCTGCAGCTCCTTTATGACTGTGTCTTCAAAGTATTGGAGAGTTCCTGGCACATGATAGATGGATGGATGCATGGATGGATGGACAGGTGGATGGATGGATGGGTTAGTGGATGGGTGGGTGGGTAGATGGGTAGGTGGACGAGTAGATGGGTAGGTAGGTAAAGGATGGGTAGATGGGTGGGTGGATGGGTAGATGGATGGGTGGATGGATGATAGATGGTAGACTCTGAGTTGTTTAGAATAAATGCATTTTTATCTTGGGATCTTGACAGGGATCTGCAGTGAGGAAAAACTATTTCTTTGTAACACTCGCGCTTGAGACAGTACTGTGCACATCAAAGATTGTTTACAAATATTTGTTCCTGGCCAAGAGAACTTTATACTAAGAAAGCTGAAATAGGGAAAAAAAACCTTTAATCTTAAGTAAATGAGAAACCCCTTATAGCTATCATTACAAACACTGCAGAGCGCCAACAATAACTGGGTACAGAAATTTCTTTTGCAGCCAGTGCTTGCCGTTCAACTTCCCTCCTGCTTCCTCCCTGAGGCACATGGCTGGCTCAAAACCACAATCAAAACAGGTTTTTAAGAAAGTGTCTCACCACTCCATTAGTCTGGATAGTATTAGCTGTAGAACAGGAAAACTCAACTTAAACAGACTTAACACAAAAGTAGTTCAACTGCTGCAGGGATTGAGGGATCAGCCCACACTGTGATCGCCTCCCCAACCCCTGTCATGGACTAGACTGACAGAGACCCAGCTGTCCTCAGCCCTCAGCTTCCAGCGAGACCCAGATGTGAATAGTCAGCAAGACACTACACGGGGAAGGCAGCTTCCGTCACTCCTAACCACGTGTCACAGGCACAAGTCCCAGTGACTACCACAGCAGCCATCTCCTAGCACCAACTCTGCTCTACACAGAGAGACTGTGGATGCACAGGTCAGTTAGCATCCCTAACCACAATACCCATTCGCCGGAAGGGGTCAGTACTTGATAATAGCTTAAAGTTCCCAAAAGTTGTTAGCATCAATCATGACTTAAGCTAAAAGAATGTCAGGTTTCCCACTCATGGTTTGGGGGGGGGGTTGTTTGTTTGTTTTTGTTTTGGGTTTTTGGTTTTTGTTTTGTTTTTTTTTTTTAATGAAAATGAGTGCGAACAGGCCCTCGACATTAGGCTATTGGCTATTGAAAGAACAAGAAAAAAATGTAAGGCTTTTTTTTTCCAGACCAGGTGATAAGTAAGTACATGATGCATGGTATTCTGCCCTAACCCCAATATAATAGACACAATTATATAGCACTGCAAGTTTTAGGCCACCTAAGAAAATGCATTTATGGCCGTTCCTTCATTTCCTTTGAGTAAATGTTAATGATCTCCTTCTTTTAATAATTGCTATGTTTCTAGCCTCCCAGTGGTTCAAGTGAATTATGATTAGGAGCTGCTAATTATAATGTACAGGAATGACAAAGGAAAAACTTCACAAATACAATGCATGTGACGAAAGTGGGCCAAAGCCTCCATCAGTGCCGTCAGAGGCCCAGTGAGGAGGATGCGATACGTTGATGAGCACTGCCAAAGATATGGCTTCTTTCACCTGCTCAGGGCTCCAGCATTCTGGTGGCCAGAACATCAGTGTTCAGAGAGCATATGTGTGTTTTTGAGAGTTTCCGCCCCCCTTCTCTGAAATCATTACAACAGGATGTTCATAATATGGCAACACCATGGCTAAGTAGCAAACGGGTGGCGAGAGATAGGTCCCAATCGTCCACCATCCAACCATCCAGGGAGGCAAGGCAGCTACTCAAGCTCCTAATGCTGAGAAGCCTATCAGTTCCACACACTTCCCTGCCAGCACTTAACCCTCAGACCAGGGAAGGCAGTACTCATGGTGCCTCATAAAAGTTTCTTCTAAGTATGAGTGGGTTATGAACAAGCACATCTTTGTGGTGTCGTAAAAATGCCTAGTAGATTCGACTCCTCAACCACCGTGAACTAGGAAGCCTGGGTTTGCATTTCACATGATAGAAGACCAAGGAAACAGAGCAAATCGTATTTCCTCAGGATAGAGAGTCTTTAGTCAAAAAAAACTTTCTACCCTCCCTACCCGTGCATCAAAACTGAGGACACCCAAACTTCCAGAGAAGTTGAAGACACTGGGAGGAGAAGCTCTGCCTGGGTGGTTGCTTGGTAGTTGTCAGTCCTCAGTTAGTGCCAGGGAATCGGTAGGCTCAGATGCAACATCAGGATCCCCTCTCCTGTGGCTGGGAGTTTGCAGGACTATAACAAAAGCAGGCCAACTTCTCCAAACAATTCCTGGCAAAACCTCCCTCCTTTCTGACACCTTCAAGGACATCAAGAAGCTCATGAAGTCCCCAGAAGGATGCTTAATCATCAGGCAAAATCATCATCATCATCATCATCATCATCATCATCATCATCATCATCATCATCATCCAACATTTTCAACCTGATAATGGTTACCTGCGCTTTCTACCAGGCTCCTGCCTTCTGATTGGCTGTAAGCAAGAGTCAGTATTACTTGCAAAAAATGTACATAAGACACAAAGCTGGGGTGGGGAGATGAAAGGGTGGATTTGAGAGGACTTGGGGAAAGTGGGGTGATATGACTAAATACATTATATTAAGTTCTAAAAGAATAAGAATAGATTTTGTTTAGAGAAACCCCATCTTCCTTCTCTTTCATTCATAAATTAGCAAAGAGAACACACTCTCCTCCTTCCTTCCACACTACTGTGTCGCAGGGGGAGCAAAGCACTTGCCATACATTTAATCAAGGTCAAGTCCAGCATAGAGAAAGCACCACAGAGATGCACAAAGTATGAACCACTGTCTAGAGAAGATAACCACACATTAACAAAAGGTTACAAAATGGCCAGGTGATGTGGATGGAATTCTTGTCCCCCTCAAAAGGAAACCCAAACCAAAGTCCTAGTCCTGATACTTCAGTACGTCAATGGCGATCATATTTGCAGATGTTGCAAATATAGATAAAGTGAGGGCAAATGGAGTAGGATGTATCCATACAGCAATATGATGTCCGTCCCTACAGTAACATTGTCATATGAAGGTAGGCATGTGTTGACAGAACACTCTACTGCAGTGGCTCTCAACCTTCCTAATCCTACGACCCTACACTTTGGGATGTAGCCTCAGGTGGCAGTGGCAGTGGCAGTTAATATATCGTTCCAACCGGTTGGACAGGACTGAACCAAGTCATGAGGGTGTTGAGGAAATAGAATAATTTAGATATGGACAGAGTTATGATGCGTGATCAGGGTTTGAGAGGCATGAAGAGAGTCAAGACTAGCCAAGGGCTCAGACTACTGCAAATCCTATACCAGCCACTCACTAGCTCTTTGAATTCAGGTAAATTACAAATTACTTACCTTCCCTCGCCAGCCTTCTCACCTGTAACTTGGAAACATTAACAGTGTAGGATGGGGAAGAGCTAGTTGAGTTTACACGGAGGATGTGCTCAGGATAGCGCCTGACAATGGTGAAGAAGGGCCGCTTGCCCCAGCAGCAGCAATGTCTACACAGAGATCCCTTGTCCAGAGCATCAGAACTATACGAACACTTCCAAAACCAAGTTTCATGAGCTCACTCACGAGAGACACATTTCTCACCAGAAGGACCTGACATAAGAGCAGAGAGAAAAGATGCTCATGTGAGAATGAGTCCAGCTGAAGGAGCATGGAGATGCTGGGTGAGGAAGATGTCACAGGTGAGTTCCAGGAAAGATGAGAAAGCAAGGTCATGACCTGTGCACCATTAAAGAGCTGTGCCACCATCAGCAGAGCCTCAAGAGGAAGATCCATATCAGTCCAGGAAATGATGTGGCTCTCTCTCTCTCTGGCACACACTTCACATCATGTGTACATACACAAACAGAGAGAGAGAGAGAGAGAGAGAGAGAGAGAGAGAGAGAGAGAGAGAATTTCTTGAAGGAATTCTCTCTTCTCCATGAGACCAGTCTTTGTGACTAAAGTCAAGAAGCCTTGATTTCTCCTGGCCACAGGATGGATACCAGCATCAAACCAGGCCAAACAATCTGTTCTCCCCTTGGAGTCAGTCATTAGGCGGAGAATAAAAGAGTGAATGAAGCTGTAGTTGACTGGCCCAAGCCCAAGTGCCTAGAGTGACTTGCGAAGCATTTGTTTCCTACCTCAATGCCTACAGTATTACCATACCTGCCCTCTCTGCACAGTAGGCTTTTACACAAATCCAGAAAATTAACGAGACCAGGTCGGGCAGAATGGCACACATCTTTAATCCCTGTACTTGGGAGGCAGAGGCAGGTGGACGTCTATGAATTCAAGGCTAACCTAATGTATATAGAAAGTTCCTGGCCAGCCAAGACTACATAGTAAGATAATGCCTCAAAAGACAGACAGACAGACAGACAGACAGACAGACAGACAGACAGAGAAACAATGTTTACTACAAGCCACCAAATTTCCTAATGTCCTAGTATAAACCAAATAACAATGTCTCTGCCCTTTGCTTTCAGACTACAGGTGCCAACAAGAAAATGGCAGAAACCTAAAGGCTGGCACTCACTGCATGGCAACACGACTCACAGCCTATGGTCAGCTGAGGGTGTGATGCCAGACCCAGCTCTCTCTTCTTTCCATTATGGAAACTTGAAGCCTAGTTGCATATCTTGTATTCAACAGAGTGTGTGGTATGTGATAATAGAAGTTGTGATATGACCCAGATTTTGCACTGCTGTCAATCATTTTAGTAATCCTTTTTTTTTTTTTTTTTTTTTAGCTTTATGGACACCTACAAGGAATGCTTTAGGGGGAAATGAGTGCGTTCTCCCTTTGGAACACGGCCCACCCTGGGGTGGAGATTCATAACTAATTCTTCTCATCAGCACCTTACTGCCACTGATGTTGAGAATAAAAGAGCCTTCTCAAATCAGCCCGTCCACCTCTCTGCGCTGAGCCCAGTAGCTCCTTTCAGGCTTTGTTCAACTAGGATGAGGCTTCCAACCAGCAGGCCCGTCCGGCACAGCGTACAGTCAGAGCCATTCTCAAGCTGAATCTGCTTGAGCTGCTCAGACCCCTGACTCTTTCAAGTTCTCTGACAACCCTAGCCCTGAAATAGACAAAGACATTCTTCCCCTTACGGAAGCTTTGTGCCTCTCACAATTTATTCACTCCGCCAGCCTATACCGAGTACCTTCCATGTGTTAGGAACAGACGTAGGCAGATTGTGACACCCCTGGGGGAAAGGGAATGTTACCCATTCGGTATCCCATGCCTAGCAGAACACCTGGCACGAAAGCGACCCAGGAAGGGTTTTACTGGCATGAGAGTGATTTGCCCCACTAGCAGCTATGCCAAAGCACTTTCCAGTAGACTAGCCTAAGAAGACCGATAATGGGGATAAAATGGAGCAAGTCCGCAGAGTCAAAATGCCAGAACCCTAGCTCTACCCTTCTGATGAGGTAATCTTAAATTAATGAGAGTGCCTCAGAACACCTCGGCTTCCTCTGCAGAAAGGGATTAGTAGCACCTGTTTCACAACATTATTAAAAGACTGTTAAATATGAAAACGCATAGACATCATCCGTACAGCACTCGGCATGCAGTATTTAATAAGTGTGGCTTTAGCATGTAGAGACACTATAATACCAAAGTCTGGTGCGCAAAAACTATAACCTATTTCTTATCATTGACGATAATATTCTAACTTTGGGTCCTATTCTATGCAATATGAAAAATAAAACTCAGTTAGATGTTAAATTGCCTGTTTTGTCTCTTTCCTCTCTACAGTTCTCTTGGCCACCTCAGTGACAGTGGAAACAGGGTGCATTCTGGGCCCCTCCAAATGTACCTCCTGTCCCGTGCCCTGTGGTTCTTCCTTGAAAGGCCCCCTGAAGCTTTGGAGGTGTTGGCACTCTCGAAGCACAAACAGGCCACACCACATCTCTCCGTCACTCCCTCCCGGACCCTTTCAAGTCTGGAATGTGTACCGTAGGTGTTCGCTCCTCCAACTGCAAGGAGACATAGGGGTTCTGACAGTGTTGTCCTGTGGATAAGTAACACAGGGATCTTTGGATCTCGCCCCAGCTTTTGCCACTCCAAGCTGCTGGTTCTACACGCAACACCATGGTGGCACCTAAGTGAGTTTCTTCCACGGGGTTGGCTGTGCCCTCCAACTTCATCCAGGATGCCATGCTTGCATCCTGTCTACTCTCGTGATCCTAGAGGAAACAGGTAGAGAGAATTCTATATCCCAGCCACTCCAGGTCGTAGCTTCCAAAGCCAGGAACCACAGAAGTGGCTGGGGGCTTCTCGTGTTTTTTTCTCTTGCTTATCTCCTCTCTCCTGTGGTCTGCCTCTTCTCAGGAGACCACAAGTGTAAGTGGGGAATGACAGAGAAGCGCTCACAGGCAGCTTGCACATATGAAAACCTAGTCTGGAAACCCCAAACCTGAAAGGCTCTGAAATCGAGAGGACTTTGAAGTTGAGGGTGCCCAATCAGTCGTATACTCAAAAGCCCCAAAACTCATGGATGCTAACACCAAAACCACACTGCCCTTCAGCATTTTGGCTGTGGGCTATGAAGCCTTGTGCCGAGAACTGCTCTGACTGGCCACAGTCACTTTTATTTTCGTTTCATTTTTCTGGCTTGCTCTTAGAAGCGAGGTACTGGAGCATTCTCGGCAGTTTGCTTCTGACAACTCCTCTGGCAGGGTAACCGGCAGATGGGGTTGGTCAGGGAAAGAAAGAAAAGAACAAGATCAATCATGTTATTGATTTCTGACCTTGTTGAGGCAAATGCAGACAAAAATCAACTGAGCTTCAGATGTTATCGTTTTTACGAGGCACGGACTAGAATCATCACCGAGGCAGAAAAGGCAACCCAAGAGAGGTGGACTCCAGACTTTAAAAAAAAAAAAACCCAAGCAGCCTCTAGGAGAGGAGACCTTCAGAAGGCAACGCTTCCTAAGGCTAGAGCCTGCTCCCAAGCCCAGTGTGCCTGTGGGCTCAGGGACTTACCTGCCATTCGTTACCTCCTAAATCCTTCACCAGCCTGCTTCGTCTACAGGGTACTAGGCTATCCTCCGTGGTGGCTTGACTTGGGGAACAGATTGGTTGTGTGTTCATTTGCTGTTCACTAGCTCCCTCAGTACCACATTCCAGGACTGAGGTTTATTTGCTATTTATTTTTTTCATCTACAGATGGCTTTTTATAAAAGCCATTCTCCTTATTCTGAAAAAGTCCAAGTGGTAGCTCGAGCTCCATTTACGATGCAAATTAGGTTATGCAGGTGGTGTAAAATAACAGCAGGCTTCCAGACCCATGGGTGAGGGGTGGGGACCCATCAAAACCACACATGCTGGCTGGTGACAGCACACCTTCCCTGCCTGTTCTCCTGAACATGGACTCCTGCACAGTGAGGCTGTTTAGCTCCAACCTGTAGACAGCAGAAACAAATTCTAAACATAGCACTCTTTGGCACATCTTCACTTCACTTTGTATCCATGTCCCGAAGAGGGGGTGAGTAAACTTTTTCTATAAAGGGTCAACTAGTAAATATTTTCAGCTTTGCAAGCCATATGGTGTCTGTTGCAACGACTCGGTTCTGCCAGTGCGCTCTGGAAGCAGCCACAGACAACACGTAAACGAGTGGGCATGGCTGCATTCCAATAAAACTTTATTTATAGACAATGAAACTTTATTTCCACATAATGTTCATGTGTCATGAAATAATCTCTCAATTCTTCTTCAACCACTTAAAAGTATAAAAGTTACTCTTTGCTCTCAAGTCAGACCCGACACAGGCCATGGACCGGCTTTGGCACAGTTCATAGTTTGTTGCCCTCTGCCCTAGGCCATCACAGACTGAAATATAAATCTCAGTTCCTGCAAATAACCATGTGCCAAGTAATACAGGAGGGTAAGCTGTACTTGTCTATCTCTCTTATGCTTACAATATGAGATGAAAAGCTGGAGTTTACATATTTCCTTATAAATAATACAAATGTGTAAGATGAATACCGTACGGCAACTAGTCATGTACCACACGCTGCAAGTTCAGGCACTGCAGACTACATACTACAGTGGCCCTATAAGGTCATGTTCCTGTCAGTTAATGATGCAGAAGTTGTCCTAATGGCAAGAAGGAAGACATTGTTCAGGTGCTTGTGGTGGAGTTGGTGGACCCAAACCTACTGCCTGGACAAGTCTATCAGGCCATATCAGATACAATTGTGTATGAGACACAGAAGTAATAACATAACAAATGGCTATGATACTGTGAATAAAGGGTTAAAGTAGGAAACCTTAGCTGAGTGTCTCAGAGCATGACACCAGAGGATCCTACCAGGCTCAGGAATGGCTGGGGATCTCCAAGATGGGCAAGGACAGAGGACAAAAAAGGATCCGAAGCAAGGACAAGGTATCTCAGGGCAGATGGCACAGTCAGATCTACATTGTCCCCGTCTGCAGTGAAAGACCAGAAAGAAAGCCTCCAATTAACCTATTCTTTTGAGAAGAGATCATTTTCCAAATACCTAAGAATGACGAAGAAAGGGAACTTAAAGTGGTACGATTAAATATTTTCTACATGCAGCACAAATAAATGCCCAGAAATTCAAATTAAGTCAAGAGTAGCAGCAGCATGAAAGTAACAATTTAATACCGTGGATGAGTAAAGGCAGTGGTAACAGCTGTAGGACACAGTGGTGCAAGGCACACAGTGCTCATGGTAGTCGCTGTAAACTGAAGCTAGTATTCACTGAGTACTTTCTGGTTTTCAGACTTTGTTTCAAACATTTTACATAAAAGGGTTCATCTGATCTTCATAAGCAATCCTATAATAGAGGACCACATCCTTGTTTTAGGGATGAGATCATTTAGCACCTATACAAACCTGCGTGCACAAGAAGAAAAGTCAATGTTGCACGCACCAATGAGCATGTTTATGGACTCAGAGAATAAGAGGTGGCTCCCACACAACGTGAGGAAGCCTGGGGGGATCCCACAGCCAGCAGCGATGCTTGTGAGTACTCTGAATCTGGAGAGCCGAGCGCCTCTCCACCTGGGAAGGAACCTGAAAATTAGGTAAGGCAGTAAGGACGAAAGGCCGCCGGCAGGGACATACTTCTTTTCATCAACCTACTCTTCCTTGTCAGTTCTTCCATCTTGTCACAGTACGTCCCACTGGACTCATACACTCTTCCTACAACTTTCAGAAAGAGGTTTCTATAGCCAGTATTGTTTGGTTTCTGCCATTCTGGCCTATACAAGGCAGACAGTGCTGGAAAGGGATGCAGCTAATAGGAAAGGAATGCCTTAGGGACCTGGCCTGCTGCCACAGGCCTGTTCCCAGCTACTCAGAAGGTTAAGAAGGTGTGGCTGGGAGCCTGAGGCTACCCTGTGCTACACAGTAAGTTTTAGGCTACCTTGAATTACAGAGCCAGATGAGAGAGAGAGAGAGAGAGAGAGAGAGAGAGAGAGAGAGAGAGAGAGAGAGAAAGGGGGGGGGTGTTGAGGACAAGGTAGGTAGGTTATTAGGTCCACTTGCATCCATGATGTTGAAAAGTCCTGGCCCCTAAACTACTCCTAGCCAAGCCACAGTTCCACCCGCCACTCCCAGCATGCCATGGCCTGTCCCCTTATCAACTTGATACCATGTTGTTTGAATGTTTTTTTCCTTATGCAAATGTCCTTTGAAAAATTACGTTAAGCTTTTGAAACATACTGGTTTCCTCCTTAGCCACAGAGATGATTTTTATAGCCTCGATCAGGAAATGAACTAAAGTGATTCTTCAGTGTACTCAGACCCTGGGCTTCCTCTATGAGGAGAGGAGGCGCGGGCTTGAGACTATCACGCCACCTAGTGGCACGCTCGCTGCGTGAGCCGCCTGCCTCCATCTGAAAGGAGGGTACCCAGCCATCATCAGTTAAATTATTCCATCTCACAGCCTATGAATTTCAATAAATATACCATCTGTTCACCTTCTGTGTGGGAGTTCAATCATCTTGTTGGCAGCAGGATTATTCTACAGTAATTACCTATGTCTTTATCACCTCTCATTCAGCTGCACCAGCCTGCTCAGTACAACCAATGGTTTCTATAGATAGGACTGCCTCTAAGGTGGGATGCAGGGAAAAAAGAACTTTACAGTTGATGAAGAGCAGATTGAAGAGGGAGGGAAGGGGAGCAGGAGGAAGAGAGCCTTCAACTTCTGGAAAACTATAGACTCACCTATGAGCCGGGTGACAAAGCTCAGCAGATGTCGAATCTGGCTGGCAGATTTGGGTCTGTCAAAATACCAACCCTAGGAAACGGAGGAAGTCTGCACCGGAGAGAGGAGCCTTGGGGGGGGGGGGCGGGGGGGTGCAGATGGCATGGCTATAGTGTCGGCTCTGCCGCTAACCAGCTGTGTGGCTCTGCCCAAGCGTGTAGCCTCTCTGGGCCTCAGTTTCCCTTTCTGGAAAATAAGAGGTTAGAATGAGCAGTTCCTGGACTCTCTTCTAGCTCTGAACTTACGAGACTCTAGGGGGTGGAGAACGGGCAGCTGCGGCACAGCCCGTGCCCAGGTGTAAAGCAAACTCGTGAAGCCTCACTGAACCGCTACGTAAAATGACAGCTAAAAGCAGAAAGAGTCACAACCGCCGAAGCAGTTTGCAGGCTTTTGAAATTCAGCTCACGTTAATGATAGTTCCTTGCACAGTCTATAAAAGGTAGAAACAAAAGCTCAGGAAAGCTAGTTTCCTAAAAGTTATGCCTAAGAAAGTGGAGAGCCTGGAGCTTCAAGTCCATGGTGTCAGGAAGTATGGTTATCAAAAGGCTTCTCAAAAAAGCAGGGGTTCAGGACCAGTAAATCGAAAGGAAGAATGGAAAGTGCTGCAGAGGAAGACCTGTGGTGTGTATGTGTACATATGTGCACGTGTGAGTCTGTCTGTCTGTGTGTGTATGTGTGTGCACGTGTGTATCTGTCTGTCTGCCTGTGTGCATGTGTGTATGTATGTATGTATGCACATGTGTGCACGTGTGTCTGTCTCTCTGTATATGTGCACATGTATGTATGTGTGCACATGTGTCTATCTATGTGCACATGTGTGTGCACATGTGTGTCTGCGTCTATCTGCATGTGTACGTGTGTGTGCATGTGTGCACATGTGTGTGTGTGTGTATGATTGTCAGTGTACACACATGTGTGTGTCTACGTCTGTGTGCCTGCATGTGTCTTATATATCCAGAGCTCGACTGTGTCATCTCCAACAGCTTGCTGTCCATTTTGTATCCCTGCTGCCCAACTCCAGTCCTAACAGTGACATGCACTCCCCAAGTCATGTTCAAGTGCTTCCTGAGTACAGACCACCACCAAAATTTCCCAGCATCCTCTGCAGCTGGATTAGGAGCAAGGGCCTGGGCTCTTCGTGCCACCTTAGTGTGAGGAGTGATCTTTCTTCTACTCTTTCCCTCCCAACCATGAACCCACAAGTGAAGCTCTCAGAGCAGGGCCATAGAACCAGGTCAAAAATAGGCCTCAAGCCTTTGGCCCTTGAGAGAAACACCATGGACGGCAGCTTCACCTACCCCCAACTGTGGAAAACTGAGAGGGAAAAAATCACTTTATAATCTGTTGAGATTTGGGGTCATTGTTACAGCACTAGCAACCAGCAGTCTGACCAATAGGCACAGCGATGGCACTTGCCCTGCACCCAATGCTCTCTCTTCTGAATCCAGCACCTACACTGACTTCTCAGTTGACTCTGTCTTTCCTAAAATTAAATATGCCACTACCCCTCCTCTTCGACTTCTGGCCATCAGCATATTTCGGTCCCCTATTGGGCCATGTGAAGGGCAATCCTCAGTCTTTTGGACAAAACTATCATGAAAGAGAAACTCCTTTTCCATGGAAAAGGCCAAACTGGGCAGGATTCATCTATAGCAGCAGGGAGGTCACCATGGGAGAAGGTGTGTCCTGGAGCACGCTTAGCCTGAGCCAAGAGATGCCGAGCAGTGAGGAGACGGAGGGCATTGGGCCGCAGAAGCAGGCGGTAGCGGAAACGCAGGCAGGGAGACACAGGATGGTCAAGGGAGCAGCTGAACAAGTGGGCTAAGGAGAGGAAAGGCTGTGAGGCGTGAAGGATGGAGGCCGGGGATAGGAATAAGAGGCAGAGGGACGAAGGCGGAAAGGATCAGAGAGAAATGACAAGCAGCGAGGAAAGAGAGATGGACAGAGGAAGAGACTCGGGGGAGGCAAAGTTGGGGACAGAGTGGGGACCAAGACAAAGAGGAGGAAGAAGAGAGGGATTACAATGGGGCATGGGAGGTTGAGGAAGGACCAGGAGATGGAGAGAAAGGCAGGAGGGAGGGAGCCAGGCAAGTGAGAGCCACCTCGGTGTCCTCTGGTCCAGCCGCACTGAGTCAGCTCTGCCCGCTCTCAGACATCTGTTAGATAAGGTGCATTTATCCACTTTAACTGGAGTCCTGCCACAGGCTACAGGCTCAAATCAGCCGGCCTGAGTCAACAGCCAGCTGAAGCTCACTGTTCTGAACCTCCCTGATGTCACATCCTCCACAGCGGTGGTGAGAAAGAGATGACTGACTGGCTTGGATTTCCCCAGATTTTCTACAAATGAAAGAAAAAAAAAAAGGAAGCCTCAAAAATATATGGTAGAAACCTGCAAGTGTCAAAACACAAACGCAGCTCCCTCACACAGTAGCGTGAACTGACCACCAAACTGATGATCCTCAATGCTCAGAGCAGCGTTGGCTCCTACCCTGTTTGTGTTTCCAAGCTCGCTTCTTCTGTGTTAATCTAGCCTGGGGGTCACATACTGTTGGGTTTCCTAGCTTGATCTCTTCTCTTCTTGTTCCCTAGTCTAAAAACTTGTTCTGTCTTTCCCCCTTTTCCTGATGCAGCCCACCTCGCTTTTGTTTGTGCACAATCACTGAGACTTCTGTAAGCGTCCTGAGTGTTATTACATCAGCCCCAAAGGGACTCCCAGCAATGCGATGGCAGCTACTTAGGCACATTAGCGGATCCCACTGGCCACCAGCCGGAGCCTACAACTACTCAAAAGTGAGTCAACAGCCGGCTGAGGCTCGCATTCTCAATAGCAGCAGCGAGAAGACAATTGGCTTGAAATTGAATCAACGCTCAAATTCACAAAAGGAGGGGTGTGGGGGGGGGGAGAGTTAGGAGGTGGCTGAGGTTGTATTGGTGTGTGGGAGCATGCACATGTGCACACACATCAAGTGTGGGAGCAGAGGTCCAGTTTTCAAATTCTCTCATCAGAGAATAAGTCATTCTGCCTTGTTCTAAGACCAGAATCAAAACAAAGTGGTGAGCACAAGGTTTTTGAAAGGCACAGCCCAAGAAAGCAGTTAGACAAACGGGATGGGGCAACTTCCTTTCCTTTCCCATCTGTGAAAGAGGCTGAAGTGCAGTCTGACCACTGGGGACTTGGGTCCCCTCCCCCCTCCCCCTCCCCCCCCCCCCCCCCCCCGGTATGTTTATTTCATATCTATTCACTCCAAAGGCTATAGATGACGTGGGGCACAAAGTCTTTCTCGGAGTAGAACAGACTAGAGGATTGCTAATTTCGCCCTCAGCAGGGAGCACGCCTCTACACAGGAAGCAGCTCCACCTCATTCACTCCCGACACCCTGCTCCACACAGTCCCCAGGCCTGCTTTCTTTCTGTTCCTCTTAAGCATGATTTACCTACTTACACAATTCCTGTCAACAGTGGCCTCTGTTGGTTTTGTTTTTGTTTTACATTTCAGTGAAATTCAAGACTCTATAAAAATCTGGATCTATATAAAAAGCCAGTGTAGACGAAAAGCTGGGGGCTGTTTCGTTGTTGTTGACTGACTGATTGTTTGTTATTCCCCTCCCCCCAAGAGAAACAGAACTCGTCATCCTCCTAGTAGGTTAAGTTTGGTTGGGGTAGGGGTGGGGGTGTAATGATGAAAACACTCCTGGACTAGCTCTGGGAACCTCCAACTTCCATCCAGGCTTCAAAGGACAAATGTAACCTCTCCACTTTGGAAAAGGCAATGGGCTTGAATCCTTGTCCCTCGTGCCAACCTGTGATGCAAGGAGGGCTACCTGCGAGGGCAAAGCGCCTTCTAGGGCATCCCTCTGGCCTGCCCCACACCCACAGCTCTGGCACCTGCTGAGGTCTTCTTTTAACCAGGGTGGCTATCCTTCCCCTCACCCTGCACACTTAACCGCTCATGCCCCACAAGCCCCGCCTCTCTCACCCTCTTTATTTCCATCAGAGGAACCCCGTCTCGGGACAGCTGAAACCAACGGGGTGCAACACAAGCGATGATCCACTTCCTCCTGCTGGTTCTTCATTGGTGGCTTGTCTTAGTTATACATTCCAGGTGGCCAAAACCTTGGTAAAAGTCCTGAGTCCTCTGTGTGACCAGGTCTGCCCCAAAAAGGAAAGAGCTCGAGGCTTTGGGCTATGGGTGGTTGTGTATGTTTTCCCTGTGGAGTCTTAAGTAATTATTTATTGAGTACTAAACTGCCACATCCTCAGGGTGTCAACCATACTTTCAGTCGGTCTCCTGTCATCTCACCAAAAAAAATAAATAAATAAATAAATTAGTAACAGTACAAAGCCACTAGCCACCACATGCTTTACAGGAACAGATTCAATCCTCACACAAGTGCATTCTATGAGAAGTCATTCTCTTCAGACACTTTAAAATTTTACTCTACTTTCAATTAAATGTGCGTGAGTATCCGGCGACCAGAAGAGGGTGTTGGGTCGCCTGGAGTTACAAGCACTTGTGAGCCATCTAACAAAGGCCCTGGGGGAACCAAACCTAAGCCCCCGGGAGAACAGCAAGTATTCTTAAGTGCCACACATTTCTTAAGCCCTGATGCATTTTAGAGATAAAGAAATAGAGAGATGGTTATGTGAATTTACTCACCCGGAGAGCTATAGTAAGGAACCAGCTAGTCAAGTTGTTAAGCCGAATACCTGGTTCAAGAGGTCACGACCCCACCCGCCAGGCCACTGCCACCTCCCATTGAAAACTGTGCCATCACTCACACAAGGTTAGACGGAAAAGGAAACTCCAGTGACACTTTCCTCTGCAGCAGCGCCTAACAAGGGGAGCGAGGTAGGCGTGACCCAGGCAAAGGAATCGGTGCCAAGTGCCTTGCCCGACTTTTTCACAAGAGAAATCATTCCGTTATGTTTATGGCCTTATGTCAGAAGAGGATAATTTGGCTTTCCTGACTGTAGCCTTCTGGTTTTTAGTGGGCCCGAGAGGGAGAAATCTGCCAGGGACTCTTCAGTGTTGTGCAGAGCCACTGATCACATTTATTGATTTTTTTCTGCGCTACAGACAGTGGGAAGAGTGACTCCATCTCCAGTCACTGAAACAGATCTTGACACTGCACTCCAGAAAAGCAATTATCTTCTGTGAAAAAACAACAACAAAAAAAAAAAAAAAAAAAAAACAGCCCAGTCAACGTCTTAGACTTAATAAACCCTCCTATTCATCTTGTCCTTTTACTCCTGCTAATTATAGAATCAGGGCAGTAGTTACACCCTGTTACTCTCAGACACAAAAAACAGAGCACGTAATCAAAGCCAGAGAACTTTTGAACCTTGTCCGTCAGCTGCTCAAGTTTTCCTATAAGCAACTACTTCGGCATCAGCCAATAGACACGAGGAGCTGCTTGTCACTTAACCCTGGTGTTTAGTTTTCCGTCTTATCATTATTGACTGAAGTACAGAGTTCTTGAGTAGTGACAGAATGCACGTCTCCCACTGACATCTGCGTGTGAGAGAGGCAGTCAGGCAACAAAGAGTTGACTCAGGCTTGGGGAGAGGTGTTCAGGTGCACATGGGTACACGCGAGGTGTTCAGGTACACATGTGTACACGAGAAAATGGAGGCCAAAGGCCAACTGCGGTGTCGCTCCTCACCTTGCTTAGTTTGCCGTTTTGGGTTGGTTTGTGTTTTTTGAGTTTTTTGTCTTGTTTTGTTTTTTGTTTGTTTTGGTTTTTCGAGACAAGGTTTCTCTGTGTAATTTTGTTTTCATGGACTTGCTTTGTAGATCAGGCTGGCCTTGAACTCACAGCGATTCACCCGCCTCTGCCTCCCAAGTGCTGGAATTAAAGGTGTGCACCACCACACCCGGCTGTTTTGTTTTTTGTTTTTTTTGGTTTTGGGGTTTGTTTTTTTTTTCCTTTAAGACAAGATTTCTCATTGGTCTAGAGTTCACCAAGTAGGCTAGGCTGGACAAGAACCCCCAGGGATCTGCTTGTCACTGCCTTCCAAGCACAGAAATTATAAGAAGATGTCAGCCCCTCTGCTTTTGGCAATGGTGATGTCAGTGGCAGTGGTGAGTTTTGTTTTGTTTTTAATGTGGGTACTGGGTAGTCAAACTCAGTCCTGATTACACAGCCAACACTTTGCAAACTGTGCCATCTCCCCCATCCCAAGAATTTGACTTTGTACTGTTTGTAAGCCATCTTTAATATTGACAAAGAGATCTTCAAGAGTTTTCTTTTTTTTTTAAGATTCATTTATTTATTCTTATGTATTCAGTGCTCTGCCTGCATGTACACCTGCAGGCGAGAAGAGGGCATTAGATCACATTACAGATGGTTCTGAGCCACCGTGTGGTTGCTGGGAATTGAACTCAGGACCTCTGGAGGAGCAGTCAGTGCCCTTATCCTCTGAGCCATCCTTCCAGCCCCGAGTTTTCTTTTTTAATGCTTTTACAAGACTTCATGTTGATGAATTGCAATCACCTCTCCCATAGTCATGGTTATACACTTCCTTCCCATGATTCTCCAGATCTGCCCACTATTACTGGACATCTTCCGGCTTCAGCATGAACAAGAGGTAAGGGAGACAGCGGAGCAACGGTGTGCATTCCTTTAGCATTCCTTAAATCCCTGCAGAGGCAGCCAAGTCTCTGTGAGTTCAAGGCTAGCATGATCTCCATAGCAAATCCCTGGCCAATTAGAGCTCCATGGTGAGGTTCTGTCTCAAGGAAGAAGGGAAAGAGGAAAACAGAAGAGGAGGAGGAGGAAAAAAGGGATGAGAAGAAAAATGTAAGGGCAGAAAGTGGGTGCGGAAGGAACATTGGTTGTAGTGAAATCCATGGGATATTTTGCAGATTTAGAAAAATGGTGACATTTCCATGGTACGGTGGCTCTGCCATCATATTCTATGTTGTTCAAGCTTACATTAAGTTTGTTTTATAATTTGGGGAATTCTATGTGGGATTATGTGTGCTATAAGACAACATAATGGTTAATAATGATTGGCAGCGGGATCTGTAGTCAACAAGGGACAAACCTCTGGCAGCATTACTAGATTGAGTTATTTGAGGGTGGAAGTCCCACCCTACATGTAGGTGGCACCAATACATGGACTGGAGACCAGACTCAATACAATAAGAAAAAGAGCGAAGAGCCAGCTTTCACCTCTCTCTGCTTCCTGACTGCTGATGCAATGTGAACAGCTGCTTCAGGGTCCTGTTGCCATGACTACCTCACCGCGCGATGGACTGTACCCTCAAACCCTGAGCTCAAGTCAGCCCTTTCTCCCTTGTGCTACTTTTCCCAGATATCTTGCCATAGCACCAAGAAAAGTAACTAACACAGAAGGTTACTTAATTCAATTTGCATTTTGAAAAGAATCTACATGACTGGTGTAGAAAGCCAATTGGAATAAAATTATGCTAGAGTTTAGACCAGTTCAGCACCAAAAGAGTTCAGAAGTTGTTGCTGTCATTTAATGAGGTGGCTTGACAGAAAAATGAAAACACAGAGGTACGTGGGTGGATTTAGAAGAGGTTGGGCAATGGTTTATTCAAATATGGGAGACAGGACTAAATGAGGAAGAGTAAGGAGTGGCACTTTCCCTCTTGATAGATAGTACCAGTATATGCTAGAAGTGGGAGCACTGGTAGAGGAGGTTTGTAGGGTAGGATAAATTTTCAATAGCAAATAGATAACGGACAAAAGTGCCTGGGTGCTCATCAGCATCCACAAAACTCATCTCTCTCTTATCTACAGGACACTCGGCTATATGCTGGGAACAGAATGACGAAAATATTTGTAACTTCAAATTTATGTTGAAAGGAGGACATTAAACCATCAATCAGACAGAAAAAGGAAGATCGTGAAAATGGGGTATTTAAAGGTTGCCCAGGACCAGTTCCATCAGATGGTACCAACTCATGGAGAGAATAGTTAGTGGTGCCATGTATTGGACATGGCTACCTAGTAGCCATTATCATCTTGACAAGAGTCACTTCAATGGGATGCCAAGAACAAAAGCCACGTCAAATGGACTGAAAAGGAAACTATAAAGGTGAGAAGTGTAGACAATGACTACAAAACATTTTCTCAAAATGGTTCCCTGAGAAGAACAACAACAAAATGGACAGTGGCAAGAAAGTAGCATTAAAGTCAAGGAAGAGTTCAATAAGATGGGTGACAAGGCACGATGTGATGATGTTGACAAGAGGGCTTTATATAAGCCATGGCAACAAGGAAAAAAAAGACATATGAAAAGCAAACGACTTATTCTTTGGGGAGGTTTTGATAGAAGAGAGAACACAGGAGTTATGTTGCTGTTAATTTTGAAAGCAAAAGAAAGGAAGAAACAAGGCATTTTGTAATGTTTTTTTAGATGTGATGACTGCTTATAAAAAAAGCTGTGGCAGATTTAGAACTATTAAAAGAAAAGGTTCATGAAGTGGCTGCATACAAGAACAATATGAAAGTCAATTGCACAATAACAAAAAAGCAGAAGACATGATTTTTTTCAGAATATAGGACTCAAAATAAACAAAAGATACCATATATTAAAAATATCCAATCTCTTTGGCCTGGATATTTAAAATGGTGATATTTTACTGTAAAATATTAAGGAAGAATTAAAATAAGTGTTTGCAAATAAGATTTGATGGTATCTGATAGCCAATAAAAATCTGACCAAGATAGTAGTGGGACTTTGTAGAATGTGATACACTCACTGATCCTAAAATGCGTTTATTAAAGAGTGAAGAGCCAAAGAAAGCCAGTCACATACAGAGAAAAAGATGAAAGGAATCCCATGGCCATGTATCAGACCTCACCACAGAGCTAGGTAATTAGCTAGACTGGAACTGGGAAAGTCTAGTGTTCGCATAGGAATTAAGATGACGACCTGTAAAAAGAGGTTGTCCTGTGGAACTTGGGTACACAAGGAACCCATAAAATTGATCACAGAAGCTGAGGTGCTCGGGAGAACTAGGTACATCAGGCCAACAAGCACAAGCTAGCACTGAACTGGCCAGATGAGGGTGTGTACGTGGTTACCTACCGGGGCCTGGAAGGGAGCAAATAGAAGCAGCCTTTGATGGGAACAAAGACACGTCATCTGCAGAGAGAAGTGAAAAATGGACCACAGACGAAAATGTAAGAGGGTTCTTTCCGATCCGTCACCTACGGTGGAGCTGCCACCAAGATGCAGATTTGTGTGAAGACCCTTATGGGGAAGACCATCACGCTCAAGATTAAACCCTCAGAACCCGTAGAAAAGGTAAAGGCCAAGCTCCAGGTTAAGGAAGGAATTCCTCCTGATCAGCAGAGGCTCATCTTAGCTGGTAAGCAGCTGGAAGATGGCCGCACTTTGACTCCAACACTCAAAAGGAGTCCAGCCTTCATCTTGTGTTGAGACTTTGTGGTGGTGCTGAGAAAAGGAAGAAGTCTTACTCCACTCCCAAGAAGAATAAGCATAAGAAGCAGAAGGTGAAGTTGGCTGTGCTGAAACACAATAAGGTGGGTGAAAGTGGCAAAATTAGTCGATTTCGACAACTGTCCTTCTGATGAATATGGTGCTGGAGTTTTCATGGCAAACCACTGTGGCAAGTGTTGTCTGACTTACTGCTTCACCAGAAGAAAAGCAGTTGTGTATGAGTTAATAAAAAGAAGGAATAGAAAAAAACAACAAGGATGTTAGATTTGGTGATGGGTGTCTGGCCTGCCTTAGTACTTTTATTTTTATTTTTAAATAAATGTTCAGGTTGTATCGTCAGATGAGGCTAAGAAGCTGGGATAAGAGAAATCAGTGTACTTGCTCTGACAAGCAAAGGAATAAACACACTAAAGGAGGGTAGTAAGATTGCCAGGGACTAGTTTTATGTCACGAATTCATAGGTGAATGAACACACATGGGTTTACGTTTGTAACGTATAGCTTCTCAAGTACTTGCAGTGGGAATCTAAGCTAAGAAGAAAAGAAGTGACATGTGAAAATGTGAGAATTTGATGGATGAATCAGTCTGTAGGTAACAGGACTACAGAGGGCAAAGCTGGGGTGACTGTCAGACCAAGGCCCTTTAAACCAAAGATACCACTGTCTTGGTGCCATCTACTGGTGATAAAAAGTCACAGAACCATTGGGTAGGGCCACAAAATTATAGACCACGTGATGATGTTTGTTTACAGTGTCAGACAAGGTCTTACTATACAACCCGCAGCAGCCTGGAACTTAGGTAGACCAGGCTGGCCTCAAACTCAGAGAGATCCACCAGCCTCTGCCTCCTGAGGCATTGAGGATTGAGAAACAGACTTCTCGGGAGACAGCTTCAGTGAGACAGATCATTTAACTGGGGAGAACAAAGGCTATTTAAACCTTTGTGGGGCAAGTAGGGTTAGGGGTGAATGTACATCATTGGCCGGGGCTAGGGTGCTGAGGATGCCTCATTTGCATAAGGAGAAATTTTGGGTGCTGCTGGATGTTACCTTTTAATTGGAAAGGAAGTTTACCTGTAGCCTGGCCACCAGGCTACATGACCACCTCAAGGGCGGCAGAGGTGGGGGTTATGTGTGGAGGAATGTGCAGGCCCAGGGCCAGCAGAGAGCAGGCCTACTCCTGTCAGTCTCAGGACGAGATTTCTGGGATTTGGCCATGTCCTGACCACACTCTTGCTCCAAACCATTTTCCCTGGTTGCGCGGCTCCCCAGCCCCACAGAGCCCTTCCTGCCTGGTCATTCTGTGCCTCCCACTAAAGCTAAAATCTTTCTAGTGACTCTTACTTGTCCTCAGGCACAACACCAGAAAAGGGGGAGTTACAAGTTTATTTGGGAGTCCAGGCCAATATGATGGAGGTGATGGGGGAGTGAAGAAAAGGCTGGAGAGCCAAATTGCTTAAAAGGTCTAGCTCTGTACATGAAGCTGGTTGAAAGTTCTTCTCCTGTTTCTCAAATGAACACCTCAGGACTAGGCAAGCCACTATGAGTGATATGAGTCTGTTCCAAGTGGCACTGCTGTAGCCACTGACACTGACTTTGTAGCAGGAACAACTGAAAAGCAGACCCATTGGGCTTTGGCCACATCCCTGTTTTGGGGAACCATGCAAATCGGTGCTTCCTTTTATCACTCAACAAGTCTACACCTCAAAGTTCTATAAAATGGGATTTCTGGACCAACTCTGATGTTCCCACAAAAGGACATTATGTAACCGAGCAAAAATAAAGAGCCAAAAAATAAATGTCTCTGGCTTGTGGGTTTCTAAAAGAATTTTTTTTAAAAAAGGCTGGGCATTGATCCCATCACTATAATGAAATGTTTAGATGGTTGAATAATCAATCACCTTTCTTTGAAGGTTGTATAAACAACCTCTTTTTTTCTCATGAAAAAATAGGAACTTCATTTCATTTCCATTATTATTATTATTACTATTATTATTATTATTATTATTATTATTATTATTATTATTATTATTATTATTATTATATACCAGCCTCCACATGCTATAGTAGACTCATTGGAGTTTCTGATTGTCTTCTCAGAACTATGAGGAGAGTTCAGTGATACCTATACCTCCCAAGACTTTGCTACGGCCTAGTTTACTCATGATAGGGCCTTGGTGTCTGGAATGTTATGTCTTCGTTATTCTATCTAGTAAGAGACACCCAGAGATTAGGCCTCTCCTTGCTAGCTCTCATCATCTAGTTATCTTCTAGATATTTCCACTATTTTTCAGTCCAAAACACAAAACCTCAATTCTCCTCCTGAGTACTCTGGATTGGGGAAATGCGCTGAAGAAATTTGAAGACCCCAAATCTATCCTTGAACCATGTTGGCATATAAGCAGCCTGCCTCTAGGTTGCTTAGCAACCTCTAACATCATCATCTGCCACCAGGTGTGTGCCAGACTATAAAAGAGCAGCCAACCTGCCACCTTGTCTCTCTCTCACTTTGTCTCTTACTCTTGCACTTCCTCTAATGGTGCCCCCTTTTTCTTTCTCCCTCCCTCTCTCTGTCTCTCTGTCTCTGTCTCTTTACCCTCATGGCCCAATCAGGTCCCAACTCCTCCTTCCTTTCCCTTCTCTCAGATAAATCTCTCCATATCGTTGCATGCCATCTCATTTTTAAATCATAACAAACCCAAGCTGAAGGGCACTGGGCTTCCCATTAGAGAAGGGCAAGTAGTTGCTCTCAGCAGGAATGAGGGTGCCTGTAAACACACCAGAGTCCCCCCCCGCACCCCCCATAGCCTGTAAACACACCAGAGTCCCCCCTCATCCCCCATAGCCTGTAAACACACCAGAGTCCCCTCTCACCCCCCCCCATAGCCTGTAAACACACCAGAGTCCCCCCTCACCCCCCATAGCCTGTAAACACACCAGAGTCCCCCCTCACCCCCCCCCATAGCCTGTAAACACACCAGAGTCCCCCCTCAGCCCCCCCCCCATAGCCTTGTTACTCTAACGCTCTCTAGCAGGGGTTGAGTAATGAGAAAATAGAACTGATATTTTAAGCTCTAGTTATATGGGAACTTGTAAACCCTCAAGGAAGGAGCAGGTTCCACCTTGGACATAATGAATCAGTACTTTCAGGGTAGCTAGAAGAAAGTGGAGACAAGTATTGGGTGTGGCTTTTTCAAAGTTCCCCAAAAAGGTTCATATTCATAGCTAAGGTTACAGGCCACATTTCTTCCTTAGTGCAAGTAAATGGGAGGGAGGTGCTTATGCTTTCCAAAAGATGTGTTTCTGTGTCCTTCCTTAACTCTAGATCTTACTGTGGGACCCTGAGAGAGTGTATATGACAAATTCCCCTTGAGGGAAAATGAGGCACCTATCACACACCATCTAGACAGCCTCACACAGCCGCCTCATCAAAGCAAAGCAATGACCAGCTCCTAAAGATCAATTATCACCACCTCCCCCTCCCAAGTTAATGCAGATGTTTTGGACTGGGCCAGTTCTGACACAATACATTGCCAGCAATTCGCTGCCATGCAGAAAGAAGGTAGGAAGCCTAGCCAGGGAAAGATCCCCTGCAAGCCAGAAGCCCAGGAGTGCAGAGGGTTCACTTCAGCTCTGTTTGCATGACCCACGGGTGAACTTCAACAGCCAGTGACCTGGTTTCCCTCGTAGCAGAAGCAGATGGCACCGCTGTTCCTAAGCAACAGGCAGGTACCTTTATTTCCCATTGTGGCTCAGGCAGGAGTCACTCACCTTGCTATTTCTTTCACAGCTCAACCCATTTCCTGTCTACCTGCAGAGCAAAGCTTGAAATTCACTGCCTCCCTCTTCACACCACACATGGCCAACAATTGTCTAAAGTCCGGTACAAAGAAAGGAACATAGTTTAGAGTGACATATGTCATCCAGAAGTAACCAACAGTGACACTGTTTTTAGCCCAGCAGTAATCAAACAAATGGAGTCACTTCAAAGAGTCACAGCTGTTTCTCAGTGTTCTCTGGGCTCAGATATGACATGACGCATGTGTTTTCTGCTTTGTGCCTCCTCTACAATGAGGCAATGGGTTTCTCAGGCTCCCATCAGAACAGAAGTCCAAGTGTGTATTCCATCACTGAGTCACTCGGCAGACTGAAACCCACTGACCCTATCACATGCTCAGAACTCTACTAAAACACGGTACTCGTTTACAAAGTGGATGCAGCAAGCTGCATTTTCTAAGTGCCTGCCCAGAAGCTTTGCAATCAAGCTTCTCCTGATTAAATGAAACCTCAAAGGAGTGTTAGTGCACATAACTTGAATGTGCATGAGTGCGCTTGTGTGTATGTGCAGGTGCATGGTCGTGCACACAATGGTGTGGAAGCCAAAGACGAACCTCAGATGTTGTTCCAAGCGCCCTCCACTCCAACTCCCCACTGGGGGGGTCTCTCACTGGGACCAAGGCTGGCTCTCCAATTAGGCCAGTTTAATAGGCTAGGGAGTCCCGGGAATCTATGTGTTTCTGCTTCTGTAGCACTGGGATTACAAGTACATAACCGCCACACCCTGCTTTTATATGAGTGGTGGGAGTCGAACTCAGGACCTCATGCTTGCACAGCATGCGCCTAGCTCACTAAGCTACCCCAGCCCCAATTAGCACTTTTAATAAATAAAAAAAAAATCTGTGGAATGAAATAAATCTATTTCCCCATTATCAACCATCATAGAACTAAAAAGGTGTCCTATTGAAATAAATATCACAAAGAAACTAAACATATGGACACATGCATATATATCACAGAGACAGACAATTCTAGCAAATATCCACCTGCACTTCAAATGTCTTCCTGTGTGTGAGGAACTTCCCGGCTTAAATGGGTCATGACTACCTACCATAATGACTGTGAAAATGTCAGACTTACCCACCCAGCCATACGAAGTGCCAGGATCTAGCCACTTGAGTAGAGGAACTTACTCAAGGATACTGAGCTCTCCCAGCACTCATTTTGGGAATCAAGGACAGTGCTGGAGCTGGTTCACAGGCATGCACTGTTGGCAGCATGCACTGCTCAGTGGCAACAGTGCAAGGAAGCAAGACGAAGCTTCTAGGACTCTACAGCAACAGGAGTGCCTATGAGAGCACCACGAGGGCCTCCAGCCCTATCCCTGCCTTCATAGCTGCAAGGACAGGGACAAGTACACACTGTTTAGTACCAGCCAGAGAGAAAGCTTCAGCCTTGGGCCCTAACTGTGGCTTCACAGCTGCCATCTGGGTCTCCAACCTTCCATGGAGACTTACAAACAGGCAACATCAGGGTGCGTGCATGCGTGCATGCGTGTGTGTGTGTGTGTGTGTGTGTGTGTGTGTGTGTGTGTGTGTGTGTCTCCCCGTGTGCATACCCAAGGAGGTCAGAAGAAGACACCAGATCCTCTGCAGAAGCAGCCAGTGCTCTTAACACGGTGGTTCTCAACCTTACTAGTGCAGCAACCATTTTATAGAGCTCCTCAGGTTGTGGTGACCCCCAACCATAAAGCTATCTTTCTGCTTCTTCATAACTGTAATTTTACTACTGCTATGAGTCATACTGTAAGCGTCTGGTCTGCAGGATGTCTGATAGGCAACCCCCTGTGAAAGGGTTTTGACCCAAATGGTAGCTACCCACAGGTTGAGAACCACTAACTTAACAGCTAAGCCATCTTTCTTTAGACTTCAGTTTAAACAACTCACCTGCTGCTTCTATTAACTGGCCATGGGTCTTATCACTACAGACAAAAAACTCTGCATCAGACCTTTTAAAGTTTTTCCTAGGCCTAGGGAGATGGTTTGGCCGTGACGAGCACTAACTGTTCTTCCAGATGGTATGAGGTCAATTCCCACCATCCACATGGCTGCCTGTAGCTCCAGGTCCAGGGAATCTATTGCCCTCTTCTGGCTTCGGGCACACGCATGGTGCACAGACACACACGCAATGCAGTCGGAACCCCCATGCATATGAAACAATGAGTTTTTTATGGTTTCACGTGAAGATCAATAGTATGTTTAGAGGGTTTTTTTTTTTAAGCTTTCACATTTTCCAGCTTTTTCCTAATTCTTGAATGTCTGCTTATTATTTCATGCATCACCAATCTGCAGAAATGTCTCTAATTTCTGAAGTCCCTCATTCCTCACTTGGAGCTAGAAATGTAACCAAAAGCAAGAAGAGAAAAGTCACAGGAAGAAGAACTCTCACAGGACTGTCTCGAGAGAGCAAACCGTTCGCTGAAGCCACCCCCTGCCCGTGGGCACTGCAGACAGCCCCCCACTTCACCATCAGAGGCAGCTCATCTCAGATCCCCACTCACTCAGAGATCCCCACAGCGGTGCCTGTAGGCCTGGACTGGGCAGGTCTGAGGCACTCGCAAGCTATACCTATGCTGTTTGGCTCCGGTAGCAGTTTGCATAGCAAGCTTGTCTAGTAATCAGGTGCTGATCTTAAGTCCCAGAGTAAAACTTTCCAGCACTGAATAAATAAGGACACAAATAAGTAAACAAAAATCAGTGTCTTCCCCATTTTCTGGAGTTTGTCCACTCTGTTGCTTCTTTGAATTTTATATCTAGAGTAAGTTGATTTTATAGTTTGGTTTTGGTAGGAATTTTTGTTGTTGTTGTTGTTGTTGTTGTTGTTGTTGTTGTTAACAGTTGTTTTGAAAAAGGCTCTCACTATGTAGATAAGGCTGGCCCTGAACTCACTATATAGAGCAGGCTGGACTCAAACTCATAGAGGTCCACCTCCCTCTGCTTCCCCAGTGTTTGAATTACAGGCCATAAATCAGGTCAGGTTTTTGTTTTGGTTTGGTTTGGGGCTGTCTCTCTTGTTGTTGTTTCTTTTAGACCAGCTCTCCTGTATCCCACAATGGGATGCTTACTATGCAGCTGAGGGTGATCTCGAACCTCTGGTCCTCCATCTTCCAAGAGTTAGGATGGCAGATACGCTCCACACCCTTATGCCCAGCTTATGTGGTGCTGAGGATCTCGCCCAGGGCTTCATGCTAAGCAACCACGCTCATCAAGTGATCTACACCCCCAACTCCTAGAAGAACTATACTTTAAGATGACAACAGAGGCCATCACCTGGGCCATGGCCATATGGAAATTGTAGTATTGTGTGTAAAGTGTTAAAACATAAACACAATTGAATCTTACCTCAGTGGTTAAGCGACTGTTAAAGTCAACAGTCTATGCAACACAGCCACTTAGACCTTCAGCTGAATACGGTAGACTGTCCACTAATGCTATTTCATAGCCCCAAAGACACTCATTTAAAGGCTCTCAAGTGTAAATTAAAAGCATAAGGACTCATCCCTGAAGAGCAATTAACACCTAGGCCTAACGTTGTGAAGACAAAAAGCAGCCACATCTTCTACTTCCTCTTCTGTAAAAGTGCATTTTCTTTGTACCCGCCCTCTGTGCCTCTCTTCCCTCTTACACACTTAATGTTTTCCATAGCAACGTCTTTGAAAAGGGAAAGCTTATTTCTTGTCAAAAGGAATAAAATTGTCTTGCAACACGCTGTGCAATTAGAGCTCTCACACCCTCCTCCACGGCTCTCATACACCATTTAAGCAGCTTTTACCCCCAAAATTGCCCATCATACTTTTCTGAACACTAACCAGTGTGATTTCTGGAAAGCTTTGTGTGTTTATAATAGCAACAGCCCCTCGCAGGCATGTCCAAATTTTCCCAATACATAAGAAAATTCACCCCCCCACCCACCTCTCTTCCCACACTCTAGAGATGTTTCCCACCAGTCTACAGCTTCTTAGAAGGCCACAGGTTAGAGAAAGTGCTTACTCTAAGCTGCCTTGTCTCGTATTATGATAGATAACTTGCATTGATTGTCAAAATAATGAATAAATAAAACTCACTAATCAGAAACATTTTTAGGATTACTATACTTGGCCACTACAGAAAAAAGTATGAAGAAAAAAAATTAATTAAAGTATGTATCAAAACGCTAGGGCCACAAGAGATGTTTTATTGGGCAAGGAAGTTACAGCGACTGTCTCTGGGGAAACAGGTGAGAAGAGTGCCAGGAAGGGGAGCGACCCAGCACATGCGCAGGAAGAGCACATGGGAATATTCTAAACAGCATTTTACCCATAACTTGCAAAGTTTTCATGAGATAGGCAAATCCCTTGAAGGGCCTGCGCTCCCTTAGTCCACTCAAGAAGAAACAAATAGCTTAACTAGTCTTATGTCTACAATAGAAAGGGAATCTGTATGGTAAATTCCAGGACCAGGGCCTGGAGAGATGGCTCAGTGGTTAGGAGCACTTGCTGCTCTTGCAGAGGGCCTGTGGCCAATTCTCAGCACCCACTTGGCGGGGATATAACAGCTGTCTATATCTCTATTTCTAGGAGGTTCAACACCCTCTTCTTACGTGCAAGCAGTGAGCACACTAGCATGTAGGCAAAACACACAACTGCAAAAAATTAAAATAAATCTTAAAAACAATTAAAATCCAGGGACAGAGCGCCTCCTAGATTAGCCTATTGAACATTAAAACTTGAAATTTACAAACACTTCAAAATAAAATATCTTCTAGTACACAAGAATTAGCTTGATAAGAAAATTAAGCAAAACTACTAAGGAAATTTATGCTAATATATTAAAAAACAAAAAGTATATGAACACAAAGTTCTTAAATTTTTACATAAAGAAATCCAATGATACATTAATAGATTAAAATATATGACAAAATGAAATATATTCCCAACATACAAGAATTGTTACATTTGAAAATCAACCATTAACTCAATGGATCAGCAAACTAAATAGCAAAACTTATACAACTCCCTCAAAAGCTATAGAAAAGGTAACATGTAAACCTTAGCATTGTGTGTGTGTGTGTGTGTGTGTGTGTGTGTGTGTGTGTGTGTATAGTCACGTCTGTGCAGGTGCACATGTGTGCATGTGGTGCCACAGTTCAACCTTGAATGTCACTCTGCAGTTGCTATCCACCTTTTCTGTTTCTTTGGTTGGTTGGCTGTTTAGCTGAGCAATACATTCCAGGGTTCCCCTTGTCTCTGCCTTCCCAGGGTAAGGACCAGCTTTTTAATGTGAGGTCTGAGGATCTAAAACTCCCTTCCTCAGGCTTGCCTAGAGGTGCTTAACCACTCTACATCCCCAGCCCCTCCGGTTCTGTTTAAAACCTGCAGCAAACTGCAGAGAAGGGAGCTCCTTCAACCTGATAAAGCACTTCAGTGAGATTACTCAGTGGTTAAGAGCACTGTCTGCTCTTCCAAAGGATGCAGGTTCAGTTCTCAGTACCCACATGGCAGCTCACAATGGTCTATAACTCCAGTTCCAAGGGATCTGACACCCTCACACCGATACACATGAAATAAAATTAAATTAAGAAAAAAAGAACTTCAGTGAACTATCAGATTCACTGGCAAAAACTAAACATGGCCTCTAAAATTGGCAATATTGTGGCCATTTTATTCACCAGTACAACCTCCATTGTCATTCCCTAAACAGTTCACATTGTATGCTAGTGTAAATAATATTTTAATTGTAAATAATGCCTGTTTTAGTTGTAAATAATATTATCTTAAGGTCATTTGGTGTGTTTGACTTTGCATCTTGGGAAACTGTCATGGATACATTGGTTCTGGCGGCTCTCATACCGTTCCCAATTCACATTTCATGGCACGTGGGTGGCTCATCTATGGACTATGTAGAAGGGGAACTCGACTGAAGACAAATAGTAAAATCCACATGAGTAATCACCCTGAGGGTGAATCTAGAAGAGGGAATTTTATTGATTCCCTTTGAATTTGTCTGCCTTTTATTTCTTACCATACTGAGTTGTACAACAGAGTGGGGAAACTATTTGCAGAAATTGATGGGCTGATTCTAAAATACAAGGTAATGCAAATGCTCTAATTACTCAAAACTCTAGCATAAAGGGGGAAAAGTAGGGCTTAACAC
This sequence comes from Acomys minous, assembly GCF_964271855.1. Taxonomy (NCBI): domain Eukaryota; kingdom Metazoa; phylum Chordata; class Mammalia; order Rodentia; family Muridae; genus Acomys; species Acomys minous. Next base: position 43,079,289 of record NC_140489.1, read on the forward strand.
TCTCTACCGTCAACACTCGTTACATTTAAAGCTGCAGTGATCAGGACAGTGTGGTGAGGGCAGACAGACAGACAGACAGATAGACAAATGGATCCATGAGCAAGAGGAGAATACCCAGAATTCATTCCACATATCTGAGGCCACTAACTTCCAACAAAGAGCCAAGGCAGCTCAACAGGGCAAGGATAAGCCTTACCAATAACACTGCTAAGGCAATTAGATGCCAACTGAAAGAAAGGAGAGAGAAAGATGGAGAAGAAACCTGACCCTAGTTCATAACATAAACAAAACTATAAAATACACGCCACACTTAAATGTAAGAATGAAAGCAGTAGGGCTTTTATTTACTAAAGTTGGAGAATACAGGAAGCAAGGGCAGGTGGATTTCTGTGAGTTCCAGGCCAGCCAGGCCTACAGACTGAGAGCCGGTCTCACATAATTAAATGAATGAATGAATTAATTAATTAATAATAAACATGAAAGAAAAAGTAGAGACTAAAAAGGAGGCCAGTGGGAGTGACAAGAACATAATAGCAGTGGATGTCATCAGATGTCATAAGGAGGTGTGGGTGCAAATTTGTACAGCCAATTTGGAAATCAGTCTGGCGCTTTCTCAGAAAACTGGGAATAGGGCTTCCTCAAGACCCAGCTATTCTTGGAATATACCCAGAAGATGTTCCACCATACCACAAGGTCATATACTCAACCATGTTCATAGCAGCCTTATTTGTAATAGCCAGAACCTGGAAACAACCTAAATGTCCCTCAGTCAAAGGATGGATAAAGAAACTGTGGTACATTTACACTATGGAATACTACTCAGCTATTAAAAACAAGGAACTCCTGAAATTTATAGGCAAATGGATGGAACTAGAAATGATCATCTTGAGTGAGTTAACCCAGACCCAGAAAGACTTACATGGTATCTACTCACTTATATTTGGATACTAGCCCAAAAGAGATGTCCCATGAAAGTCTTCACTTACCAGGAGATTAGAATAGATGTGGGGACTTCCTATTGGGACTCTAGGTGAGGGAAATATGGGAGAATGGAGAAATAGAAGGATCCAGAGGGTCCTAGAAACTCACAAGAAGAGCATCATGACAGGCAGATCTGAACGGGGAGGGGGGGGGGTTCTGCTCAAACTACTGCACCAACCAAGGACAATACATGCAGTAAACATTGAACCCCTATTCAGATCTAGCCAATGGACAGGGGCATTCTTCATAGTTGTGTGGAGAGCAGAAACTGACTCTGACATGAACTCTGGTGCCCTGTATTTGACCATTTCCCCTTGGTGGGGAGGCCTGGTGGCACTCAGAGAAAGGATAAGCAGGCTACCAGGATAAGACTTGATAGGCTGTGACCATATGGTGGGGAAGGAGGTCCCCTTCTGTCACAGACCTAGGGGAGGGGAATAGGGTGAAAGAGAGAGAGGGAGGAATGGGGGGATAAAAGTGAGGGGATAACAATTTAGGTGTAATCTGAATAAATTAATAAAAATTCTAAAAATGTCATAATGAAACTCATTACTATATAGTACTGATATATGCTAATAAAATATGCTTTTAAATTTTGAAAAAAATCTTTGTTGCTGGGGGTTAGGTAAAGGTTTCTTAGGTGCAATACAGTAAGCACAAAGCATTTTAAGAAATGATAACCTGGTTTTTACTAAACTTAAAACTTGCTATGCATGTTGGCACACATGTAAACTCAGCCCTACCTTGAATGAAACAGGAAGATCACAAATTCAAGGCCAGCTTGGACCCTATCTCAGAACTAAATTAAAGGTACAGTAAGTGTAGAATAGTCACTCTTCAATATACACTGTTAGGAAGATGAAAAGTGGAGCTGCTGACCACAGGAAAATATTTGCAAGTTGCACATGTGACAAAGAACATATATGCGGAATAAAGAATCCACAACTCACAACACAGCAATAAGAGAATCCAGTTGTCAAAGGCAGGAACACTAAATGAGTACAAATCCCCAAAGAAGATCTTAGATAGTGAATAAGCACATAAGAAGATGCTTAACATTATTTCCATTGGGAAGAAACAAATTAAAATCAAAATGAAATATCATAATTTGTTTATTTGTTTTTAAATAAGCCCTGCACTCCACCTCTGCCACACTACATACTCCAGGCTGGTCTTGAACTCCTGAATTCTTGGACTATAGGCATGTACCATATCACTACCAGCTTCAAATATACCCTATATCTACTAGAAAGTATAGAATAAAAGTTAACAATATCAAAAATTATAGATGGCACAAAACAACTGAAATTTCACAGTGGCAATAAGAATGTGAGATGGTTTGGGCAGTTTGAAAGGCGTTTTCAGAACCTCTATAGTGTGAAAACTTAAATCATGTCCATACAAGCACTTTATATGAGCATCGATGACAGGTTTGCTCAAGGAGACAGAAACTTGAAACAATCACAAGTCCACTTTGAATTGATACACTTATATATCATATCTAAACAATAGAATATTTCTATCCATAAAAGGAAACAAATCCTCTAAATGGCCAATATATTATTGGAGGAAAAAAAAAAGAAAGTTGGATGACTGACATTACCCAATTTTAAGGTATATTATTTAGTGATCAAAATAGCCCATTTTTTGTTGTTAAAACAGAATATTAAGGTCGAGTCCTTTGTGAATAAAAGAGATGATTTGAGTCATACTTTTGGAGGTTTGATATCCAAGATCAAGTGTTTGGTCTTTGGTGAAGCTCATAAACAGAATAGTCTTGACCCAGACCTTACATCATTTCCAACTTAACTTGAATCAACAGACCCCAATACTAAACCCAAAACTAGAAAACTTCCACAAGACAACACAGATGACAATCTGTAATTGTCATCAGCAACCTGGTATGACTGTTGATCCATCACCAAGAGCACAGTACATAATCTACCAACACAAGCACTGATGGTCTGGGCTTTATAAAAAAAAATCCTGAGACTTCTCCACTGTGTGTGATACCATCAAGAGCCCATGATGACAGACAGCAGACCCAGGGAAATATTTTTAAAACACATATCCAATAAAGGTCTAACATCAAAAATACACTGAGGAACTCTTAAAAATTCAAAAATAAGAATGCAACAAACAACCTAAGCCAGCCCTGCACTGCCCATTATCCCAGCTCCTGAGGCAGGAATAATGTGAGTTCAAAAACCAGTTTGAGCTATACAGTGAGATGCCATTTAAAAATAAATAAATAAATCAACAACATAACTGCAAAATGGGCTAAAGGAATGAGAATATGAAAAGTTGTCCATATCAAGTATCATCAAAGCAAATCAAATTGAAACAGAAATGTAAAAATTACATACATATTATAAAGGTCAAAATCCCATGCAAGGACAACACAACAGTACCATGAATGTAAAGAGGTGGGAACATTCACCCCATGCTGATAAGAATGCAAAATGGCCGCCCCACAGTGGAAACCGGTCAGGCATGACCACATTCACATACAGAAAATATGCTTTACCATGGGATGACGCAATATTGGTCCCAGAGAAGTCAAAAGTTTATGTCCACACAAATAACACATGGCTGATGGTGGGAGAAATTGTCAGATTGTGGGAGAAGCTAAGATGAAGTGAACCGATAAATAAGCTATGATCCATTCAGACCATAGCTTGGTTTCTTTTATTCATTAGTAAAAAGAGACGAGCTACTAACCCATGAGACATATAAAGAAAATCTCGGTGAGCGTTGCTAGGTGGAAGTCAGTTTTAAGAGGCTGTGTATGATGTAGTCTGTCTAACCTTTGATATTCTGGGAAAGACAAGAACCAAAAGAACAAGATCGGTGTTACAACTCCTGTACCCAAGGCTCAGGGAACACCAAGGGAGAGGGGACAGAAAGGTTGTACAAGGAGCAGGAGGTCTGCCGTGAGACTGCTTCCTAGAAATGAAGACGCTCCGCCCGTGAGACCTCAACATGGCTGCCTAAGTAAGACCTGAGGAAACACAATACCAACTGACACGTTAACACGGAAGTGGAAAATCTCACAGAACCCTACCCTTAGACACAGAACAACAGAAAGCTAACAAATGCTGATCGCGAGAGAAGTGCAGGTAATGAATGCATCTGTGAGTCTATATAACCTTTATCTCCATTTCCTATAGGAGCAAGTGTGATGCGAAGAAAGCCAGCAACACCCTTCTGAGCCAGCATGCTAACACTGTCACCAGACAAGGAAAGGAGGACTCCCCTCCCCAACCCTTTCACCTGTAGAAGCAGGATCTGGGTGGAAGAGACAGTGCTGTGTGCGAGTGAGAAAACAAGAGTAAATAACACTTCCTATAAACTTTGGGAAAGTGTGGTCCACGGTTGCTCTGTGTAAGTAAGTGTATACACACATACACGTGACAAGGGAGTAATGGGGAGGTTCCTACAAAAGAAAGTGGTGCTGTGTGTCTTTCCACTCTGCTAGATTAATCAAAAGACCATGATGAAACACATTTTCTCTCTAAGTTAATGACAATGACAAGTAATTAATTACAAGGCCTCATAGAGGCTTTATATATACATATATACATATACACATATACATGCTAGTGTTTACGGTTTTATGGTATAATAAAAACATAGTAATGGGCTGATGGGGCACCTCCAAAGGCAAAGGCACTAAAGTCATGCCTGATGACTACACTGGATTCCTGGGACCCATGTGGTAAAAGGAAAGAACCAACCTTGTCCCTGATGATCACATATATGCTGTGGCACACATGTACCCACAAACATGTATGTGCATGCCTAAACACACACACACAGCTAAACATACATAATTTTAAACTATTTTAAAACTAGGAGTTACTAAAACAGACTATGAACATTATTGGAGACAGATTTGGTGGGTAAAGGTACTTGGCACACAAGCCTGGTAACCTGAGTTTGACACCCCCCTCCCCCACCAGAACCCACATAACTGACAGTAGTGTATATTCCTATCCCAGCACTTCTGTGAGAAATGGGAGATTGAGGCAGGAGAATTACCCAGAAGGCCACAGGGCCCCCCCCCCCTACCGCAGCCTGCAGAGCAGCAAAAACAACACAACAGAGTTTGCCTCAAAACCAAGGTAAAAAGGCAAGGTCCAACTCCTGGAAGTTTCCCTCTGACCTCATACATGCACTGTGGTGTGTCCACACCTACACACTCATTAAAGTTACTGGTGAGAACTTTTAAGTTTTTTCATCCAAAAAATTAGCCACTTTTTCAAAGATATTTTACAAGATAACCACACGGTTTATAAAAGTCACAGGGGTATAATCTGGAATGTATTATCTTTCAATCTCGGAAAGGTATCTCTGAGTTTAAACAAAACATTTTCCTATTTTCTTCATGTACACGTGCACACACATACATACACACCACCCTCAGTAGGACATGAGAGCCATAAGCCGAACCTTAACTGCCCGGTGAGTAGAAAGGTTACCAGAACATTCTATCATTCCCATGGTGACCGCGGCTGCAGCCACCCTTCATGGAAACTGTGCCTCCGACACAGCTTCCCTGGAATCTCCTAAAGAGCTCATCTGTCCCCTCGGCTCGCATCTCCTCATTTTCAGAAGGTCAGTATCTTGGTCCTTTTAGGCTTCTACAGTAAAACACATCAAACTAGATCGTTTATGAACAACTCAAACCTACCTCCCACCCACCGCGTGGAAGATGGGAAGACTGAGCTTAAGGTGTCAGAGGGTTTGACATTGGACGCAGACTTACTTCATAGGTTTTCCCAAGTGCCTACCTGCCACGTCTTCACAGACCTGAAAGAGGCAAAGGAGCTCTCCGGCCCCTTTGTAAGGGCACGAACGCTACTTTAAAAGGGCTCCTCCCCCATGACATAATCACCTCCCAAAGACCATCCAATGCCATCACCCTTGGAGGTGAGATTTAATATATTAATTTGGGAAAGAGAGACACACACATATTCAGACCTTGACAGTCAGCTTAGTATTGAGGATTAAAAACTGGTCCCGAGGGCTGGGATGGCTCAGCTGTTAAAGGCTAGGCTCACAGCAAACCGCATAAAACCACCCGGCTTCTTCAGGCCTTAGCAAGTCAAGGGTCAAAGATGACTCCCCAGAGCTGGAGAGATTGCTCAGTGGGAAGTGTGCAAGTGAGGAACTGGAGTTATAAAGGCAGGTGGGCTTGACTCACCTGAAATCTTAGCACTTAGGGCAGAGACAGGGCTGCCCCACCTCACAGGAAGCTGGCTAGATAGGTGACCCTAGTTAGCAAGCTCCAGGCAAGAAATTCCACCTCAGGAAATGGAGAGGAATTGAGGAACATACCTAAGGTCAACCTCAAACTGCCACATGGTCACATGGGTGACCATGCATACCTTCTCTCTCTCTCTTTCTCTCTCTCTCTCTCTCTCTCTCTCTCTCTCTCTCTCTCTCTCTCTCTCTCTCTCTTTCTCCCTCCCTCCCCCTTCTCCCCCTCTCTCTCCCCTTCTCCCTCCTAACCTCCCTTCTCCCCTCCCTTCTGCCCTCCTCACCACGCCCCCCAATTTAGCATCTCTATTTAGGACCAGTAAAACCAACAACAAATCAAACTCCACATTTTTCTGTAATCAATACAGTAGCAAATAAACATCTGCATTTACAGATAGTTCGACATTTTACACTTTCATTCATTTATGCGTATGTGTACGGGTCTTTTGCTTGCACACGTCTTTGTACAGTGAGCAAGTCTGGTGCCTGTGGTGACAAGAAGAAGGCACCAGGTCCTCTGGAACTGGAGTTACAGGTGCTTCTGAATCTTAATGTGGGTGCTAGGAATGAAATCTGCAGCTTTAGCCCCACTGCCTTCGCCTACTCCCCTCAGCTCCCCCTGTGGTGGCGCCCACCCTTTGGGCTTCGCTAAAGCTCATCACCAGTGTTTCTTCCTCCCAACCTCAAGCCTCCAGCACTGCCACGCTCCACACGCAGCCTTCCAACAGACCCAGAAGCCTGACACGCACCGGAAATGTACCCCCATAATACGTTTGGCCTCCAAATCTGCTCCCTCCTTATCTCTGCCTCACATGACACCGTTTTCATGCAGCCGCTTTCTAAACTTGAAAACTCTCATCTTTTGTCTCTTGTCACCCACAGCTTCTAACCCCACACAACTATCAAACCTATATAGAAAGGCTCTCGGTACCTTCCCTAAAATGACTGTTGTGCCCATGCATTGCCTCGGTTGGATCCCTGAGCTTGCCAGTCTGGTGGCAGCTAACTCATCTCCGCCCTCCTCCCTTTCTCTAGCACACTTCCTTCTGTCACTCTTCTCGTTCCCTCTTTCTTCCCCATAGCACTCCCAGTTTAGAAACATTTTCTTGAACAGAAAATTAAAAACACAGATGTACAGTCAGCCCAGAGGGACTTGCATAGTCCTCTAAGCAAGCCCATGGGGACATAGCACAGCAGAGGATGAGCTGTGGTGTCCCGGGCGGAGAGAGCAATTGTATCCGTGTCGTAAATGAAGTCCCTTGTGGTTAGCTTTCTGCTCAGCTCACCTCTACTCACTTCCCCAATTAACTCCTCCAGGTGTACCGCACTGAGCCATGACAGGCTGCCAGAGCCAACCATGCCTCCAATTGCTCACACTCGAGCTGATGCTGCTCCCACAGCAGTCGCTTCCTCAGATGCCAGCCCCTGTGACTTACCTCCTGACTCAAAGTGGAGTTATAGATTTTGTTTGTTTGTTTGTTTAGGCAGAGTTGGCTGTCCTGGAACTTGCTCTGTAGACCAGATTGGCCTCAAACTCACAGAGATCCGCCTACTTCTGCCTCTTGAGTTCTGGGATTAAAGCTGTACACCACCACTGCCCAACGACTTATTGTCTCTTCAACTTAAACCTAGCTTCCGTAACAGAATGCCATAGAGTGAGTGGCTCAAAGTGAACAGAAACTTACTTCTCACAGCCCGGAAGTCTCAGGGGGCCCAAGATCAAGGTCTCAGCACCTGGCTAGGGCCTTACCACATTCTCATCCAACAAAATGTATCTTCATGGGGCAGAAAAGAAGCAAGAAAGTCACTCCTGAAAGCCCTTTTTTGCCCTATTAGCCCATCACAAAGTGGAGTCTCCGTGACCTAGGCTCCTCCCACTAGATGCCAGCAAGATAGCACCAGATACTCTGAGAGAGACCTTCAGCCCCTATGAGCTCCCTTCAGCACTTCTTTAGAGCCCACTCCTGTTTTTAGCAATTGATAACCATTCACCACTGTGGCCGTGATAACATTTTCACGTTGCTAGGACAAAGTATAGGGCTCAGACTAAAGTTGTGCCTCATTAAATAAGTGTCTTTCCAAGTGCTAGGGCTGGTCCAAGTAACGATTTCACCCAGCAAAGCGCTCAGATCTGCTACACACACCAAGCACAGGGAGACCTTAGTGTGTGCCTTCCTCCTGCTGCTAGCTTCTAATGTCACTTACCACGCTTCCTCATAAGAAGGCAGATGACTGTACATACGGGCTTCTAGATTCTCTGGCAACAGTCACAACACACACCTAGTGGTTTTGTTATTTCAGGCTCCTAAGGGAGTTGCATGCAACCCCCATGCAGGCAGCAGTTTGTGCAAGAGAGCAAAAGAACACAGATATCCCTCAGTGCCGAGAGACAAACAGGGTGGAGGGAGTGTGTTTTGTCTAGAACCCAAGTCCCATTCCCACCTAGGCCAGGGTGGGCAGGGATTGGAGAAACTACTCCCGAAAGCCCCCAGGTGGTGGTCACTCCAACAGTGGCCAGTGTTGTGGATGGCCAGGAGGGGACATCTGACAGCTTAGATGCCTGGGTGCAGTCCTCAGCTGCTGCAGAGCAGCGAGCAGAGTGTGCAGTCGCGTGCTGATGGCTTCCATGGGGAGGGCCCTAGAGCCAGCCTCGGACTCCCGGTATCTGGGCAGGAGTTGCATTTCACCTTCTCAGTCAGGAGCAGCTAGTCACAAGATTGGGGTAACAAAAGAAAAGGATACAACCCAAAATGTAATTGTCACCTAACATTAATGCCTGCCATATGTGCTCCTTCGAGACCTGAAAAATTGCTATTTCAGGGCATCCCCCGTAACCACCTTTGTTACATAACTTTAGCCCAGTTTTGATTTGAACACGCACTAACACATCAAGATGTTTTTACACAACCGATGAAGTTTACTGAAGACGTATTTCTTTTAAAGGTTATCAGTAAGATCTCTCCTCTCTCTCTCTCTCTCTCTCTCTCTCTCTCTCTCTCTCTCTCTCTCTTGTAAGCTATTCAAATTATATTAGTTCAAAACGCATTGGGAGTGACCAATTTCAGCCTTGCAGGAGGACATCAGGAAGGGGAAGGAAGCCGTCTGGGAATGTGCAGCTCTCACCATGGCCACACGGTGGCAGGGTGACTGCACAGCAGAGATGATCTGCAGTGTACAGTCTGAAATCTTAAGAGTGTTTACTGAATCCAGCAGTCTAAAACTAAACCTAAATTAAAGCTAACATGGCTGCCAAGCCTAATCCCAGAGAGCTGTCCATCTGAGCGGCTCATTAGCCTCTCACTAATGTACAGTTTCACGAGCCTTAGTAAGGTCAACATGGCTTTGACATACTGCAACGCCTTTTTTTTTTTTTTGGAGGAGGAGGATCAATGGAATTCCATTAGGGGCAGTGCTATGTCCGGTCTTGATAAGGTGTTTAAACAGTAAGGGCAGACAAGCTCAAAGTCAAATCCTTCATGCAACACACAGTCAGATGCCTCAGACCAGCAAAAGCAGCAGCTGAGCAGGCCTTTATGTTTTCTTGTCCGTCCTTTGGCCCTGCTGGAGCTACCAGCTTACCTTCTGCAGGGGAGATAGACAGACTGGAAACTGAGAGCAGCCCAAAAAAGGGCTAAGAATTCCTGAGAGAAAATAAAAAACATAATGGGCATAATTTGGAGGGAAAAAAACAAAAACAAAAACCAAAAAAAGCCAAAGAGGGCCCGTGGGATGCCTCGGTAGGTAAAAATGCTTCCTCCAATGCCTGATGGCCTGAGTTTGATCCTTGGAACCCACATGGTGAAAGGAAAAACTAGATTTATCCTCTAGCCTCCACGAATGCACTGTGGTACACATACACACACACACACACACACACACACACACACACACACACACACAATCTTAAAAAGGATTTTATGGACTGGAGAGATTGCTCCATGTTAGAGCACCTGTTGCTCTTTCAGAGGACCGGAGTTTGGTTCCAAGCACCCACGTGGTCACTCACAACCACTCATAATTTCGGTTCCTGAGGATCCTATGAATTCTCACCTCTACACGAACAGGGAACACACACGTGTGCACACATACATGCAGGCAAATACTCCTATACATAAAATAATAAAATCGAACTAAATTAATTTAATTAAAAGGTTTTCTTTTACATATCCAAAGAAATCTAGAAAGTCATGCCAGTGGCACAATGGCACGCAACTGAGTCCTAGCAGTGGGCAGGACAGGCAGGGACCATCGGTTTGGAGCCAGCGCTGGTTATATAGAAAGGGATTTGACTCAAAAATGAAAAAGAAGTGGGTGGTAGTGGCATGCACCTTTAACCCTAGCACTCCAGAGGCAGAGGCAGGCAGATCTCAGAGTTCGAGGCCAGGCTAAACTACAGAGGGAGTTCCAGGAGAGCCAAGAGAGAAACTTTGTCTCAAAAAGCCAAAAAAGAAAGAGGTAAAAGAAGAAAAACATCAAGAAAATCCTAGTGAAAGAATCTAAGACAGATATAAATGAACTCAGACATTCCCTGTGACTCAGTGGCTAGTGAGCTGTTCCCCTCGTCTTCTGGTTGACTCTGCAAGCTGTGCTATAGCCAACGGCTAACTCTAGCTTTGGTTTTTGTTTTGTTTTTGTTGTAATTGAGTGGGTTCTCTTGTCCGTAATAAAAACTCGGGCCATTGAAGAAAAGGGAAGAGAAGGAACGGCAGACTTACTCTATAGGAAATGGATCAAAAGGCCGTTCAGCAAAGAACCGAAGACACGGAAGATGGGGGCATCGGGGGTGTATAAAGGCTACAGGGCTTTAAGCCACACATGGATGATCTTCAGTTCCAGGATGTTCATGTTTCTAAGACATAAACTTCTGTCTCCCCAAAGCATCCTTTGTCTCTCTACATTCTGTGTTAGTTACTTGTCCCCTGCTGCAATAAGCCACCATGACTAAGGCAGCTTAGAGAAGGAAGGGTTGACTTGGGTCTGTGGTCCCAGAGGGGTGAGAGTCCGTCGCCATCACAGCAGGGAGGCAGGGCCCCAAGAGCAGCAGGCATGGTGGTGGCAGGGACAGCTCAGGGTTCACCTCGAGCAGGAAATGAGAGCAAACTGGGCATGGCCTGAGCCTTTGAACTCTCCAAGCCCTCTCCCAGCAAGGCCACACCTTCTGGGCCTCCCTAACCGCCACCAACTTGGGGACCAAGCATCCAAAGGCCAGAGACTATGGCGAGCCTTTTTCATTTAAACCACGATATCCAAATATCTGGGGTGAATGCATCATGTGCATCTCTGTGTGTTGAGAAAAGCAGATTCTGTTCTTCCATGGCATCGAGGCATAGATGCAGGGCAAGAACAGTTGTTCACGGCAGAGTGCTGGAGAGACATTTGGGAGTGGGGGTGGGAGCGGGGAGTTAAGAGAGACTAGAGGAATCAACCCCCAGGAGTTCAATTTCTAATTCATATAAAGAATGTGAAGACGAAGGCCTTGGTAATAGCTGCCTGAGGCCGTAGATGTCCTTACCCTAATCTGCTCCTTACGCGCCGTGCACTCGCACCGAAATGCCGCACTGTACCTCATAAACAGGAACAGCTACAACACATTGGTGAAAACGTCTGTTGGGGGCACCAGGAAGTTCTGGGGACTGAGACTGGGACAAATAAGCACTATGAGAAGAGGATAGGGTTTTGTTTTTGTTTTTTAAATAACTATATATAAATTGCCTAAGTGAGAAGTGTTATCAAGGGTATAGTGTAAAGTCCATTCTGCAGCAGACTAGGCTAGTACAACAGGAGCCCAGAGTGGAAGACAAATCTGAAGACATTTCTAGGGGGAAGGGGCAGGCATGGGGGAGGGAGGGGGGAAGGAGAGCTTCCCCAAACACAAGGGAGATGAGGGAGTCAACATGCGGATGGCAGGAGTGAGGCACTATTATGACGCTTACACAGATGTCAGTGTCTAGGGCAGAAAGAAGGGAGTACGGAAAAGGCAACGCTCAAAAGCCTAAATAAAAACAAATCCACACGTAATAGTTAAAACAGAAAATAAAAGAAAATATTAAGTCTTAGCTTTAGGAGTGCAGAGTAAAGAAATAAAAAGCAGGAAAGAGACCAAACTCTGACCTTAACAGATGAGACTGTGTTTATTAGCATAGCACACAGCCAAGGGCAACAATTTTCCTATGGAGGGAGCTAGTCAGGGCTCTCAGAGGAGTGGGTGAGAGGCCTGCATATGAGGGAGGGTCATCCAGGCTAAGACATTTCTGAGAAATTTACAGCCCCCTCCTGCTTTTGGAACTCCTTGCTCAAGCAGAGCAGGCTATTGTGAGAAACTGCCTGTCTCAACAAACAGTTCTCACTGATACCGATGTGGTTGATGGGAAATAGTTGAGCAGAGACCGCAAGACTGGCCCAGGGGGGCATCTGGTTTTCTGCAGCCAGGGCATTCTATCCTCACAGACCCTGGAAACACAAAAGCGAACAGACAGAAGACGGGGGAGGGCCTTTGTCTCTTTCTTAGCTGTTTCAAGCTGAGGAGAAGCATCTCTGGAAGGGCAGTTCGGGGGTCTACTGACAAAGAGGGTCCTCACCAGATGTGGTGGCGCCTGGGAGGCAGAGGCAGGAGGATCTCTGTGAGTTGAGGGCAGCCTGATCTACAGAGTAAGTTCCAGGATAGCCTGAGCTACACAGTAAGACTCTGTCTCATTAAAAATAAAAATAAAAACTAAAAATAAAAAGGAAGGATCCTCTGGTCACTTAGCAGAAGGAGAGAGTTTTATGATGGATCATGTGACTTCCACCTTGGTTTTTTTTTTGGGGGGGGGGTTGGTTTTTGTTTTTTTGAGACAGGGTTTCTCTGTGTATCCTTGGCTGTCCTGGAACTCACTCTGTAGACCACACTGGCCTCAAATTCACAGAGAGTCACCTGCCTCTGCCTCCCTGAGTGCTAGGATTAAAGGCGTGACCACCATGCCCAGCCCATCTTGCACTCTTAAAGAAACTTTTGAAAAAGCCTTGTTAGAGGGTTGGAAACCGATGGTTTTTGTTACAGAATGAAAATGAGATTTGCCAAGAAAAGTAGAGAGAGAGGGAGAAGTGGGACAGACAGAGTGAGCCAGAGAGAGGAGGTGGAGGCCCACAGATAGGAGCTTGCATAAGGGGCGAAGAGGAGGGTTTGAACTGGGTCTCAGAGCGATGTGGGTATGTGTCAGGGTGAACTGTGTCAGAACAGGAAGGATGTCGGGAGGGCTGGTGAGCTGGGGGGGAGAGATAACTCGGTGTTTAGGATTGGAAAGAGCAGTGGATGGGAAAAGGCAGCAGAAAACAGCGCTGTCTTGGGAGGTCTGCAAGGGTGCAGGATCTGGGAAAGACTTGGTCGTTGTGCAAAGACACAGTTTGAGAAAAGGGGCGGGTCCACGGTGACTAGGGAGCAGGAATGGCTCAAGGCTGCTGGGCTGTAGTGGGTGGACAGACCCAGCAGCTGGATGAGTAAAGGAAAGATGGGGAATCTGTTTAAAGAGGGGGACCCAGCTGTCTTGTGTGGAGATGAAAGGCAGAAGTAGAGACCATCGGAGGTTTACTTTGAAAAGTAAGTGAGTATGAGGACGCTAGGGAGGAAAGAGGTGATCAAGAAGAAGAACCAGAGCGGAAGAGAGCAAAAAGCCCAGCTATAGGAAGAGACCTGTGCTTACAGACCTGGGCAACTCAGGAGGCAGAGGCAGGTGCATCTCTGAGGTCAAGGCCACCTGGGCTACAAAGTGAGTTCCAGGACTGCCAGGGATACAGAAAGAACGCTTTAAAAAAAAAACAGGAAAGATGGGGGCTGGAGAGATGGCTCAGAGGTCAAGAGCACTGGCTGATCTTGCAAAGGTATAGAGTTCAACTCCCAGCAAACCCATGGTGGCTCATAACCATCTATAATGAGATCTGGTGCCCTTTTCTGGCGAGCAGATGTACATGCAGGCGAAACAATGTATATATAATAAATAAGACTTTTTTTAAAAAACAAACAAACAGGAAAGATGAAGGGGATAATTCAGATAATTCAGGACAAACGTGATCATGAAGGAGGGCCCCACCCCTACAGGACCAGTGGTGTTATAAGAGAGCATTTCACAGCTTTCTCCTTCCATACTGTGAAGACACCGAGGAAAGCAAGTCATCTGTAAACCCGGAAGAGAGAGGCCTCACCAGACACAGACATTGCTGCTACTGCCATCTTGGACTTTCAGCCTTCAGAAGTATAGATGAGCAAGCAAGTCTCTGGTACACATAGCCTTCCAGCCACTGGTGTTTTGCTATGGCACCTGGGGCAGCCCACTGCAGTGTCCAGAGACCTCTGCATAAGTAATGGAGAAAGCAAAGCAGAGAGGCTCTGCACTAGGGAACCACGAGCATCCCCTTGTGGTAAAGGCACCTATGCGGAATGTGGAATGTTGACAGAGTTTTTGCCACCTAGACTCACAGAATATGGAGAGTTAGGCTTATGCACACAACCTCATCACAGGGAATTACAGACAGGAAGTAGGAATGTCTGTCTATAAAGAAAACTATTGCCCCCTCCAAAACCCAAGGGCTGAGTCCCCCATAAAATGTATTTGCGAATCACAGCTCTCCCTCCCTAATTCTCAAATGTGTGTGGACAACCAGGTCTAGTTTTAGAGAAGCAGAAAGGAGTTACTTCAACCATGTTTCCATAGAGGAAGAGAGAGTTTGTTTCTTTCGTTCGTTGTTTTGGTTTTTCGAGACAGAGTTTCAGGGTTTCTCTATGTAGTAGCCTGGAACTCTCTTTGAAGACCAGCCTGGCCTCCAACTCACAGAGATCTACCTGCCTCTGCCTCCCGAGTACTGGGATTAAAGCTGTGTGCCAACACGCCCAGCTCAAATTTATGTCCTAAAGCTCTTTGATATTTTGAAATTTTAAAGTCCTCAAAGAGGAAGAGCCTGGAACACATTGGCACAGGAGACAACTTCCTGAACAGAACACCAACAGCCCAGGCCTTAACGTCAACAATTAATAAATGGGACCTCATGAGGCTGAGAAGCTTCTGTAAGGCAGGAGACACTGTCAATAGAACAAAGTGACAGCCTACAGACTGGGAAAAGAGCTTCACCAACCCTACATCTGACAAAGGTCTAATATCCAAAATATATAAAGAATTCAAGAAATTAAACACCACCAAAAGAAATAACCCAATTAAGAACGGGGCTCAGAACTAAACAGAGAATTCTCAACAGTGGAATATCGAATGGCTGAGAAACACTTAAATAAATGTTCAACATCCTTAGTCATCAGAGAAATGCAAATCAAAACGACACTGAGATTCCATCTTACACCCATCAGAATGGCTAAGATCAAAAATTCAAGTGACACCACATGCTGGCGAGGATGTGGAGAAAGAGGAACACTCCTTCATTGCTGTTGGGAATGCAAACTGGTACAACCACTTTGGAAATCTATTTGACGCTTTCTCAGAAAAATGGGAATAGGGCTTCCTCAAGACCCAGCTATTCCACTCCTTGGAATATACCCAGAAAATTCAGCACATAACAGGGACATATGGTCAACTATGTTCATAGCAGCCTTATTCATAATAGTCAGAACTGGAAACAGCCTACGTGTCCCTCAATAGAAGAATGGATAAAGAAACTGTGGTACATCTGCACTATGGAATACTACACAGCTATTAAAAACAAGGAATTCTCGAAATTTGTGGACAAATGGATTGAACTAGAAATGATCATAATGAGTGAGTTCACTCAGAAGCAGAAAGAGTCAAATGGTATATACTCACTTTTATCTAGACATTAGCCCAAGGGGCATGTTCCATGAAAGACTTCACTTACCAGGAAAGTGGGTCAGAGGGGAGGACATCCTATGGGACTTTAGATGAGAGTAGCATGGGAGAATGGGGAAATTGAAGGATCCAGAGGGTCCTAGAAACCTACAAGAAGAACATTATGACAGGCAGATCTGGGCCCAGGAGTCCTGCTCAAACTATGGCACCAACCAAGGTCAATACATGTAGTAAACATCGAACCCCTACCCAGATCAAGCCAATGGACAGGACATTCTTCACAGTTGAGTGGAGAGTGGGGTCTGACTTTCACACGAACTCTGGTACCCCATATTTGACCACGTCCCCTGGGTGGGGAGGCCTGGTGGCACTCAGAGGAAGGATAGCAGGCTACCAAGAAGAGACTTGATACCCTATGAGCATATACAGGGGGAGGAGGTCCCCCTCAGTCACAGTCATAAGGGAGGGGAGTAAGGGGAAGTGGGAAGGAGGGAGGAATGAGAGGATACAAGGGATGGGATAACAATTGAGATGTAATATGAATAAATTAATAAAATATTTTAAATGTAAAAAAAAATTAAGTCCCCAAAGAACTTCATCATTGTGAATTTTATTTCTCCAAATTTACTTTAATTAGATGGATATAAATTAATGAACAGAAAGTAAGTAAAGTATATGCAACAATTTAACAGAACCTTATAATCTATATTTTTTCAAATCCATCTTTAAGACTTTGCATCATGAGGCACATCTGGAAGTTGAGCAGCATATGAACACTTCAGCTGAATGTTAAATTAAGTGTTCATCTATTGCTGTGATAAAACACCAGGACTAAAAGCAACTTGAGGAGGAAAGAATGTATCTCATCTTGCAACTCTCAAGTCACACACCATCACTGAGGGAACTTGGGGCAGGAACTCAAGGCAGGAGCCTAGAGGCAGGAACTGAAGCAGAGGCCATGGAGGAATGCTACTCACTGGCTTGCTCCCTGTGTCTTTGGTTTGGTTTGGTTTGGTTTGGTTTGGTTTTTGAGACAAGGTTTCTCTGTGTAGCCCTGGCTGTCCTGGACTCACTTGGTAGACCAGGCTGGCCTTGAACTCACAGCGATCCACCTGCCTCTGCCCTCCCCCCCAGGTGCTGGGATTAAAGGCGTGTGCTACCATGCCCAGCATGCTCCTTATATCTTGATCTCTCCTGGGACCACCTGTCCCCAGAGAGCTGGCCCCTTTCGTATCAGTCATTAATCCAGAAAATGAACTAAAGACTTGCCTACAGGCCATCTGAGGGAGGCACTTTCTCAACTGTGGTTCTGCTTCCCAGGTAAGCCTAGCTTTTGTCGATTTGTCAAAACGCCAACCAGGATGTTATTTATGACATAATCATTGTGACTTTTATTTGTCAATATTTACTGTATTTTAAGTTGAAACAGAGGGGCTTTAAAATGGAGAAAATAAAAATGGATACTGTAATGGCTGATGGATGACGGAGCATCGCCGTTCATGTCCCCTATGGTGCACTCTTGAACAAACAGGAGTGACAACATAAATCCTATCTCATTACCATAAAAATAACTTCGACCTCACAGACTATCTAAACATCTTGGAGACCACAACCGTGTTCCCTGAAGGTCCAAAGATCACCCGAGACAGTAGTGCTTCCCAGGAGACACACAAATGGAACTTGGCAAATATGTAAGCCATGTTTGTTTTTTTTATTTTTTATTTTTTTTGGTTTTGTTTTTAATTGATAAAGCTAAAGAAATGTCCCTAAAGGTAGCTATTTCCTTCAAGGAACATATAAGTAAGAATTAGGTCCAAAAAGTAACACAAATTTAGAGGTAGGGAGATTTCCAATAGTGTCCAGATTGGAGAGTAGGCAAAGATGTCAAAGGGAAAACAGCATGTGATTGGGCCCCAGTGGAGAAGAAGGCCTATTTAGATATAGTAAGGTCAAACTTCTTCCTTCTTACACATTGAGTGTGAACCAGTTCGCTGCTTGGAATGGTTTTCTTCAAGGTCTAACTCAACGTTTAACAATCTTGCCTTGATCCCAAGCAGCTAATAAAGATGGCTGCGTCTCTTTTACTAGCAGCTGCCAAGTGATCATGCCCAAAATTAAGGTTTTCCAGAGTATTGTGAAAGGCAAAACAAACCAGCTTTCACCACCACCAAACTCTTTAAAAATATTTTCATGTTCTAAACTCAGGGTCAATCATTTAAAAGAATGTACCCAACTGGGCAGGGAGCGGGGAGAACAGTAGCAGAGTGCTGGCCTCGCCCTTGGGAAGGCCTCGGTTCAAGCATCACCACCACCACCGCCAAAACTGATTTTTTATAAAATACATCCAGAGGTGTCATGAAGTAGCCAGGGACTGGCTGGTGTCTCTCTTCTTAGAAAGTCAAGAACAATAATCTGAAATGAGAGGGCTGGAGAGATGGCTCAGAGGTTAAGAGCGCTGTCTGCTCTTCCAGAGGTCCTGAGTTCAAGTCCCAGCAACCACATGGTGGCTCACAACCATCTATAAAGTAATCTGATGCCCTCTTCTGGTAGTCAGGTGTACATGCAGATAGAGCACTCATTAACATAAAAATAAAATTTTAAATGTTAAAAAAAATGAAATGAATGAAGTAACTAAGAGTATACAACATACATACACTGAGCCTTAGAACTTTAAGTAGGGTCAATAAAATGTCTTAGTAGGTAAATGCTCTTGCTGTCCGGTTTGATGGTCCAAGTTCCATTCCTAGGCCCTCGGGCCTTAATATGTGCCATGGCATGTGTGTGCACACACACACATACACACATACATATGCAATAAATAAATAACAAATAAATAAATAAATAGAATAAATATAATTTAAACATCAAGTAATGTCCTCTCTTCTCCAGAATCCCTCTCACACTGGTGAAGTACCCTGGTGTCCATTAGCCCCAGGAGAAAGAGAATTATTTTGACAACAGCAATTATTCCAGAAGTTAGCAGCCAGTGTTATCATCTATAGTTGGGAGTCATGCTTATCAGACGTTAGCAGCCAATGTTATTGTCTATAGTAGTGAGTCATGCCTACGAACTGCTTTATGCAAAAAAACAACAACAGAGATGAGGAGACAGCATTGCTGCAACTGTACTACGTAAGCCTTCAGCATCCATTTCCTAAGAAACTTTCTTTTTTGGGTCAAGTGTGTGTGTGTGTGTGTGTGTGTGTGTGTGTGTGTGTGTGTGTGTGTGTGTTGTGTGCTAAATGATCAATTACAAAACACATCACATCCAGGTGGTGGTGTTGAATGCCTTTAATCTCCGCACTCGGGAGGCAGAAGCAGGCAGATTTCTGTGAGTTCGAGCCTAGCCTGGTCTGTGTAGCCAAGGCTACACAGAAAAAACCTGTCTCGAAAGCCAAAAACAATTGCAGTGCACTTCTAAACAGTGCAAAGGAAAGGTGCAGAGGTACAAGAGTAGAGGGTCGTTCTCCATCCTGCTCACCACAGAGAGCCGGGGGAGGGCTGGCTGAAGGCAGCCTAGTTACTGGCACTCTACAAACCTGAGAGGACAGGCCGCATGTGTCTACCAAAACACAAAGGAATCACAAAGCAAAGAAGAAAGCGGATCGCATGGACTGGAGAAGGGGGTAGGTGGGAGGAGGGAGAGGAGGAGGGAGAGGAGGAGGAGGGAGAGGAG
Organism: Acomys minous; assembly: GCF_964271855.1. Classification (NCBI taxonomy): domain Eukaryota; kingdom Metazoa; phylum Chordata; class Mammalia; order Rodentia; family Muridae; genus Acomys; species Acomys minous. Next base: position 43,098,993 of record NC_140489.1, read on the forward strand.
GAGGAGGGAGAGGAGGAGGAAGGAGAGGAGGAGGAGGAACTGGAAATGCGAAGGCAGAGCCTGCCACAGCCAAATTCTAAGGAGAGATTGCTCTCAGAAGTAAGACCTAGAGGGATAAGGTCAGGACCAGTGGAGCCATCAAGCTGATAAGGTCATATGAGTACAGACTAGAAGGCAGCCTTGGCAGTGCTCCACAACAGGACAGATAACAATTCCCCCGCACTTAGCGACATCACTGGAGGAGCTTATGTGAGACTTCAGAGACAGGTGGCGTGGAACCGGGGAGGTGGCCTGAAGCCGAACCTACCTAGTACCCATCAGTCACACCCAAAAAAAAAGCCAGACCATAAGTCCAACAAGATCATCACTGCAAATCAGCATAGAAGTCTCTGGAACTTGTGGATCCTCTCGGAGCCCAGCTCTGAACTCTCTCAAGGTCACTAGCATTGTGTCCATCAGCACATGCACCATTAAATGCACACCTGCGCAGTACACAAGCACACTTACACAAAACAATTAAAACGGGAGAAGACGACGCTGTGATTAATGCTTCTATTTAAAATCCAGAGCTCGGCACCTTGCGTGGTATGTTCTAGAGTCTTATGCTTCGGAACAGAACATTTGGTCTTCATTTTATATTCTTCCCAGTAATAGAATTAATCACTTGGTATACCCTATTTCTGGATTGTTATTGTGAAACTAGCTATAAGCTATGGGAAGCATCTTGTAGGAAGAAAACACCTACTGTGTGACAGGAGGTCTGCACCATCTCATTTGCTTCACTTAGGTCCCAAGAGTGGAGTAAGCAAGGTCCTCTGGGAAGGTGACTTAACTAAAATCATCAAGCCAGAGCTCAGAACTGAGACACCTCCGAGTCCAAGCAGAGGTCCCTCCCACTCAGCTCAGCTAGCCAGGCTTCTGAGATGCCCGAGTTGCACCATCTGAAAAACCCAGTTGTGATCGGTTGATTGTGTTGAGAGTGTTCTCTTGACATAAGCCAGGGGAGTTTTCCCCGTAGGGTTTGGATAAAAAAGCATTTTATGAATCTTAACCTTCACTGCACTCACTGTGAGTCACACTAAAAAAAGTGTGACTTCCTGCCTTCCTAAAATCAGAATCCAAAGAATGTCGCACTCTTGACAATATGAAAATCTATGCTGCTAAGAACCAGACATCGATCATTGATTTTAAAAAGAAATCTATTTTAGAGGGATGGCATCCAGCCACAGCTGTAAACGCCCTAACATGAGATGTGCAGCATCCTTCACAGGAAGGAAACCACACAGAACTTCACAGTGTGTTCCAAAAACCACCCCCCAGCCACCAGGGCAGGGGTCCCCACCTCTGGGTAACAATCCTTTGTGGGTGGGTAAGAAGGACCCTTTCACAGGGGTTGCCTAAGACCATCAGAAAACATAGATATTTACATTACAGTTCGTAACAGTTGCAAAATCACAGTTATAAAGTAGCAATGAAATAATTTTATGGTTGGGGGTCACCACACCACGAGGAACTGTGTTAAAGGGTCACAGCATGAAGAAGGTTGAGAACCATTGCCCTAGAAAGAGCTGTCACTGTCCAGTTTATTTTTATAGATAGGCACTGACAATTGGAATCTCAAATGTGTTTATCAATTCATGATGCTAAATAGCAGTTAGTGACTAAATGACATAGTAATGACCTAAGAGTAAGTGTTATGCAAACCCACCATGCTCAAGAGGAGGCCTAGTCCTCCTCAGAAAGATGGCCCATTGCTGTTATGAAACATCTAGGACACATTCCATGTGCATTTAGAGAGTCAAGTCAGTTATGAAAAATGGTCAATGCAAGTTACCAATTCAAAATGCCAAGCAGAAATTAAAGCAAATAGGATTCAACTCACATAGTATGAAAAGGTGTTTACTCGGATTAACTTCCAGGATGCTTTATTGGTACAACGTCAACTCAGAATACTGTGTCCATCCCTTCCTTACATTTTCTTTGAAAATTTCATTCTTGATTTTAAAAAAGCAGAAATAGGAGCTTGGAGAACAAGACAAGAACCAGCAACTTCCCAGACCTTTCCTTCCACACTGCTGTTAACTGCTGTTAACTACCTCGGCTTAGTCACGCTCACACTGAAAGAGCGTGAGCACAACCCGCCTGTGTCAAGCCAGCTCACTTCCCCAGACCTCTTGTTGCTGGTACCTGACGCTAACCATACCTAAAGGTTGGCACCTAACCGAATTGCTGCTCAACTGTGACAGGCCCAGTACAGGAAGCAAGCGTACACACGGGTGCACCAAAGCCTCAACAGCTAATGGAACCACGTCTGGACTTGTTTTCAAAGCACCTGTATTAAGTCAGGAGCATGGCAGCGGATGTAACAAGATACTTGCTAAATTGGGGGTGGGGGCGCACTGGGGTACATGGAGGTCCACTGCATTTGTATGCACATAACATTTTCCATAATAAAGAGCTAACATCATGCCAAACCCAAATCAAGAGTCCATAATTGTGAGTGTTTTCAAAAGCTAAATCTAAAGCATTAGTCCAGAATGGGTGAAATACAAGTCTATGTCCTAAAAACTTACAAAGAAAAGTGCAAGAACAAAGCAGGGAGCTCACCAAGTGACATCTTGCTACACTTGTTAGCCTTTTCTTGCTCATATGACACGTATACACTTACACACACACACACACACACACACACACACACACACGTACGTTTGTGTCTTCCCCACAGCATTTGAGATGTAGATGCAGATACATGCCCCCCTCTCCCTAAGTACCTCAACTTCCACTAATAAGAAATACATTTCCACTTTAGAGTGTGATAAAAAAAAAATATAAGATTTGTAAAAGTTGACGTTGATGCTATTTACCTCGTATATTAACATAGTCACCGTCGGATCTCACCAACTATCACAGCGCTGTCCTCTATAGCATCCTTCTTCCTGGTCCAGGCTGTAATCTCAAACCCCCCATTGCCCTGGCTGTGTCTTTAGCATGGATCGAGCCTCAGCTGTCTCACGCGACATTAACATTTACAGAAGGTACCTTGGTTAGGGTTTATCTGGGCTTTTCTGGTGTCCCCTCATGATTAGAATCAGGCTGTACATTGTTGGTTAAGTGGCATCTGTCCTTCCCCACCGCTTCCTGTCAGGATAGCAGCTTGTCACAATTCTTTATTTAAGATGACATATCTCAGGTCCTGCCACTGTAAAACTACCATTTACCTTTTTGTTTTACAATTAATGAGAAATCTGTGAGGAAATTCTTTAAGAATTTAAGTATTCTGTCTGCCTAAGGTTTTCTATTGCTGTGATGAAACACCATTGACCAAAAGCAAGTTGGAGGGGAGGGGGTTTTGGTTGGTTTTTTGTTTTGTTTTATTTTGTTTTGTTGGGGTTTTTTGTTTGTTTTTGGTTTGGTTTTGGCCTTATGCTTCCAAATGGCTGATTGTTATCAAAGGAAGTCAGGGCAGGAGTTCAGACAGGGCAGGAACCTGGAGGCAGCAGCTGATGCAGAGGCCATGGAGGGATGCTGCTTACTGGCTTGCTCCTCATACCTTGCTCAGCCTGCTTTCTTATAGAACCTAGGGACATCCTTTAGTGAGAATTCTGGAATGTTGACTTCTCTTTAAACACAGAGATATTATAAGAATATTGTTTTTGTTTTAATCCCAGGTGGGGGGGGGCAGCGGGGGGTTACAGAGCTGCTTTGGAGCAGCTGACTATGATTTGCCTCGCACTCTAGCAAAAGCATGGTTTTGCCAGCTGCAAATAGTTTCATCCATTGTGTGACATTAGGAACTCTGGGAACGTTTCAGAGGATGTAAAAATGCTAGTGCCCCAAGAGGTGGGGTTGGTGGTCAGTGGTCATTCAGGGGAGGGGGTGTCGCAATTTGTTAGTAGTTGTGCTCAAAGAAACAAGAAAAAGAAATTAAATTAAAAGATCTCCGTCTCTTTCCCCCTCTATCCTTCTTTCTCTTCTATCTAGTGATAGGAGGTGAAACAGGGTGTGGGGAGGATAAAAGGTGGGAAAGAGAAGAACCCATCAAGTAGCTACATCCAGCTATAGTATCCAGCACACAACGGCCGTGGCCCCTCCCCCACCAGCCACTAATTAAGAAAATGCCCTACAGCTCCATCCTGCCTCCTCTAAGATGACTCTAGCTTATGTGATGTTGATATAAAAACTCGCAGCACACTGCTAGTTCTTACACACTAGTTCCTCTTCAAGTCTTTACACACTAGCTCAGGAGCCACAGGTGGGTCTTGCTTGAAGTGATTACAGCTGCGGGGTTCATCGGGACACACCATGCTTTCTGCAGGAGATGCCATTGCTCATGGGTTTTCTAAGTTTCCAGGCGGGTTGTCATTTCCTAACTCTGCCTATGGTTTTAGTTGCCATCATTTGTAAATGTCTTAATAATTACTAGGATTGGAGATAATTTTACTCAATAATGAGTCTGTTTTCACTCAGGTAACTTTCTTTTAAGATCTACGCATTCTACTAGAACATGCCGAGCACCCTCTGGCAGTGAACCCCCAACTTTACCTGCCAGGGCCCTGCACTTACCCCCTCCTACCCCAGCTCACTCACGTCCCTCCCTACGGAAAGGAGTAGAAATTGCTGATGGTGTTGGAAAGATGGAAATGAAAGAAGCTGGAGATTGCTGGGAGAAAGACAGGAGGCGGGGGGTGGGGGCGGGGAGGTGGGGTGGGGTGGGGGTGGGGCATTGCTACTGGTAAATATTGCCTATGGGTGACCAGCGATCAGCTTCTGAACAGGCCAGACAAAAATGACTCAAGATCATTCATGTAATAGATTAGGAATGACCCAAGGAGACCAGAAGAATTCCTTAAGATAATAAATACTCATCAGTAACATCTCTAGAGACCCAGTGACTCAAAAATTGCCCGAGATTTCTGGGGATTAATTCAGTTAGCTATTTCCAACAACTCGAAACATACCTGCTGTTCCTGAGAATAATTTATTCTTTTTCTTTCTTTCTTTCTTTCTTTCTCCCTTTCTTTTTCTCTTTCTTTCTTTTTTTTTAGAATATTTTACTTGTTCTTTGACAATTTCACATTTTTATACAGTATATCTTGAATGACTTTTTCTTTTTAAAAACTTATTTTTAAAAATTATATGTGTGTGTATGTGTCTGTGAGGGGGTGTCTTCAGATGGTTGAAGGTATCTTCAGGGACCAGAAGAGGGTTTAGGACATCCTGGAGCTGGAGCTACAGGACCGGGAGCAGTACTGGAAACTGAACTTGGGTCCTTCGGAAGAGCAGTATGCACTGTCAACTGAAAAGCCATCCATCTCTCCAGCCTCTTGAGAATTTTTATTTTATTTTATTATTTATTTGTATTTGGGAGCTGAGGCACCAGACAGGGTTTCTCTGTATAACCCTGGCTGTCCTGGAACTCAGTCTGTGCAGTAGGCTGGCCTCGAACTCAGAGATCTGCCTGTCTCTGCCTCCTGAATGCTGGGATTAATACACCACCACTGCCCAGCTGAGAAAATTTACTCTTAAAGGCAGATTATAGGCACAGCCCCTCCCACACACACATATATAAGCATGTACACATACAAATGCACCCTCCCCAAAAAAATCAGGCCACAGTGATTCAAAAATGAGGATCTGTTATAAAAAGTCTTAATAATGCAACAAATGTCATAAAGGAGGAAAGAAAAATAGAAAAACACCTCACGCTCAAAAACCAAAATTATCTGAAATACCCATTACATTAAACACAGCTTAAATACCACTGAGTGCCACCACTTAGAAAGAAAACCTAGCTACTTAATCATTTCCTAATAACTTACAGGAAACCAACTGAGATTCTCAACTTATCTGCTTCTCTGGAAACTTTCCTTCGAACTCTGAGCTCTCTGGACACAGGGCTCTTTCTCTCTGGGTCACACTCTCTCTGGGCCTAAAGACTGCTTTCCAGGCAAATAGTTTTTAAACACCTCTGCCATACACATCCCCACATGCTATATTCCCAGAGAAGGCCCTTCTGGGCCCCTTCGGAGAATGGCTAGAGCACAGCAGTCTGCACTTGCCTGGCTGTATAGCTGGGGGTTTTCCCTCATGGAGAAATAAAGTGCAATAAAAGCAATCAGCTAACACCAAGGTAGCTCGTGCTTGATGGATCCCAGTGAGGCCACTCCACTCACTGCACAATGTCCCCACTTGCCTCTCACCTGAAGAGCTGACACAGGACTTCTGTATCACCAGGACTTGTTAATTACCATTTACACAAATAAAGCCAAGTGAAATTATTTCTTACTTTGTTGATGAAAAAACCTCAATCTATCATTTCTTCCCTAGACCCTCTCTCCCCAAATGACTACACTTATGTATATATAAGCAGAACTGAGAACAAAAGGCTTGGTCTCTATTAGTTAATGTTATGCTAAACACCTGATCTGCCTTGTTAACAGCAGGGAGGGCACCTTGGTGCCTCCACATGAAGAAAATGACCACAAATGGAAGATGGGGGGAAAATTACACCCTTATCGTTTTGCTTTGTGTGCCCACCACTTTATGAGATATCCATTGCTTTACAGGGTATAGCAGTCTTGCCATATATGTATGTATATACACACACATAGGTACACATACAGATACGCATACTTTTTTTGAGACAGAGTTTGTAACTTGACATCCGCCTGCCTCAGCCACTCAAGTGCTGGGATTACTGACATGGGCCCTCACATCCAACAGCCAGGTCATAGTTTTAAGGATTGGGATAGGGCCACAATCTCACTGCTGATGTGTGAGAGAGATAATAAAAGGCATATCTTTTAACTAAAAAATTTACATCTCTGTACTGTATCCAATCTGTGTTCTTGGCTGGATAATGATTCATTTAAAGAAAAATAATGAAATTTTGACCAATACCATCCACCTTTGTCCCCACTCACCTCTCAAAATTGCCTTATAAATGGTGTCTGTGATCACATGGTACGTTCAGTGAATGAAGTACCTACTGTGTGCCATGACTATTACTGAATGAAGAACCTACTATGTGCCAGATTTATTACTGAGGATTTCGAGGCTAAGTCTAAGACAAGTATAACTGGACGTTTTACTCTGCTCATTTTTTGAGGTTCCACCAACAGGCCTCAAGCTCCAGCTACGTGTAATTAGTTTCCTTAGCGGTAATCCTCATTTCCAAAAACAACAGCAAAAACGCCAAGACACCAACAGCAGGCCAGCCGGAAACCTTCCCACACTTCCAGTCTTTGATCTCAACCTTTCCTCTCTGCACACCCCTCCATGGCAACCAGACAAGGTCTCTGGCTTCAGGGTCCAGAAACAGAGCCCAAAGGGGCCACCGGCAGGAGGAGGGAGTGCCAATCTGGCCCAGAACTCCTAGAGAACCTTGAACTCACAGCGCCCCAATATCGGGCTCCCTAAAATCTGGCTCTGGGCCTGGAGGCAGTCCTCAAAGAGCTGTGAGGCCCAGCTCAGCTGCCTCCATGCATCAAGTGTCCCCTCCAGTCAGGTGCTGCATCCCTCCTGAGGCATCCTCGGACCTCCCGCCCTCCCCAGTTCTGCCCCGCAACACCAGGTGATGGGCATGGTGACAAGGGCCCGCTCCGGAGATGGGGTAGCCGGATGCTGCTCCCTCGAGCCAGGCACAAAGGCAGGCGCGCGCGGGAGGAGAACTTGCCACCTCCCCCCCATGCCTTGGCCTCCCGGGGAAACCCATACTTACTGTCAGTCGCCATGGTCGCGTCGGGGGTTGCCGGGCGGCCGCCAGCGGCTGGGGTACCCACGCCGCGCCCGGCCGCGCGCGCTCTCGGCAGGCCCCCGCGCGCTCGGGGCCGCGACGCGCACAGACGCTCCCGCCGCGCGCCCCCGCCGCGCCGCCCCACGCCCCGAGGTGTCTCCCAGCTGGGTAGCCCCCGCCGGCGTCCCCACACCCGAGCAGAGCTTGGTCAACCAGCAGCGGGACCTGCCCTACCCCGCCCACCCCGCAGCAGCATCTCTCCCAAAGACAAAGCAGCCAGCAACCTAGCCGGCTCCTCTCCAGGTACCTCGCCCGCGCTAATAGTTCTATTCGCCAGCTGCACACTCGTTTTCCTGTCTCGCTTTTTAAAACTCATCCAGGCCTGGTGCTTCTTTCCAGCAGTGTCGACCCTGAACCCCAGCTGAAAGGACCAAAGCGGGGGAACAGGTGGGTGAGAGAAGCAATAATCATCCAGGTGCCTCCAGGGTGTGAGGACAGAGACTCACCATGAGCTCCCCTCATCTTCTCAGCCCTGTGACTAGTAGGCTCTCAGATATCCATTAGATGAGCTAATGGGTGACTATAACTGGAAACCTGTGTGAATTAATGAGTGAATAAGTGTCCAATTAACTAACTGGATGTGAACTGGATGGGCGACTAACAGCTGGATAATTGTGGGCCAGGCCACAGGCTGGTCAGGTGACTTGTATTAAAGGACCAGCACACAGAGAAAGTCAGACAGTATTGCCTCAAGGGCCATTGTGGTTAAAAGGACTTTCAAATGAGTCCACCTGTGGGCGTTTGTATGCCTTACATCTCGTTGAAGGCGGTAAACCAATTACTGAAAGATTCTTGCCATATTTAGAGAACGGTAGCAAATGACAAGCTGCCGCCACCGCCACATAGGAAAGCATCAAGTGGCCTAAGGTGTACGCGCAGGAAGCCATAGTACTGTGCATTTGGTACAGTTTGAGGCTGCTTGTTCAACACAAACAGGAAGGATGCCAGTGGGCGTCGTCCCAGGCATGACTGAACACCAACCGGATTCAGGAGTAAGGCAGCGTCAGAAACAGCTGCCATGCGGCCAGGTGGGCAAAGGAAGGTACCAGAGAACAACGAAGGAACGCTGTCTGACCAATCCACGGGTGTGTGGGTGAGGGGGTCAGCACCGTGAGGATGAGCCACATCCACCTTTCGTACTGCAGGCGTGGGACTTGCCTTTTAATCTGCTGATAGCATACAGGTTCCTCAAAGCTAAAAAGCTCAGACACCAGGCTCATGTTTCAGTTACACCAATGCTCTATCGTAGGCCACCAAGAGAAGAAACAACACAACAAAACCATGAAATAGGCCGGGGGGGGGGGCGGGGGGAAGGAAGAAGAGCATTAAAAATGACCCAAGAACTATAACCTATTTGAAGCTCTCAAACCTCGAAGTTAAAGTGGTTTGAGAGGCAAGATGGAGAGATGGGTTTGGCTCAAAGGGGCAGAACATTTATCAAGCTGTTTACTCATTAGTCAAAGTGCTGGTCTAATGAGAAGAAGGACGGTGACCCAGCCTGTATTTCACAAGTGACACTCGAGGCAGTAGAGACAAATGTCAGCTAGTGGGCTTCAAAGACGGGGAGGCCCCAAGTATGACAGTCTCCCAAGAGGCCTGCCAGTAAATGAATGCAGAGGGTGTCAAGACAGCAAAGTGATATGAAGCTTATTGTTTTAAGATAAATGATTGTTCCACAAACTAGATCATCCACACATCCAAATATGTTCAAGAAAACAAAATTTGTTTTTCCCCCATGTAATCAAATTTGTCTTCTGACCCAAGTGCCCGTTCTACCTATTGTTAGGAAACTTGATTTCCTCACTTTAGGGGCATTTCCATGAATCCAGGTTTGTCTGGGGTAATTCCTTCTCCACTGAGAGGTCACATGGAAGTTCGGGGGTAGGCAGTGGGTTGGGGTATTGAAAGACATTGGGTACCATTTGTCTTCATCAAGCTGTGACTCTTCTTGATATAGTTGTATCTGCCACACAGCCACAGCCTGCATGCAGCCAAAGAGAGCTACGGATGTGGCTAAACACAACACTGTAAACTGACTTAAAATGTGAGTGTGAGTGTGTGTGTGTGTGATATTTTTAATCTTGTTTTTATGAACTTTGTAGATAATAGCATCATATCACAGTGTCAAAATGTTGGACACACGTGGTGTACCATGGAGATCTCAGTCATGGACGGCCACCAGTTACCAGTTCATGCATGTGACAGCCACCTCCAAAGTCCTCACAAGTCGGACTTTTTCTCTCTGACTTTTTCATTGCCCTTGAGGGGAAGCTCATGGCTATTTGCCCATGCCATTCTGAGCAGACGGGAAAATCTATGGAGTGTCAAGGCTGTTCTCAGAGACCACACAACTATTTCTTTTCTTTTCTTTGTAATGGTTTTATTACATTTTTTATTGGTCTGGGGACATGCCATAGCATGCATGTAGAAGTCAGGACAACTTGCGGGGAGTCAGTTCTGTCCTTTAACCATGGTGGTTCCTGAGCTCAAACTCGGATTGTCATGTTTCAGTACAGGTGTCTTTACCAGCTAAGTCATTTCTCCGGCCTGTAACACCCGTTTCTTATTCCTTTACCACGTGGGGAAGGGACTTCTGCATAGTGGGCCAACAAACAAAGTGTGTAATGTGACATGAGATGAGTGTCAGTTTTCACAGTTTTACCACACCCTTGTTCATGAAAACAGATGTTCTCTCTAAGCGATCATGGGATGATTTTGGCTGCATGCAACTACACAGCATTAGCTTAAACAATGAGAATGTCGTCTGAAATATAACAAGGGATCCAAGGTAATGGTCTCTCACACTTGGTAATGTCAGTGAGAACCCAGAGTCTCTGTGTGCCTACTGGGCCAGCCTCAGCCTCAGCCTCCATTCTGTCCTCATGGTTACATGAAGCTGCAGCAGCACAAAGCTTGAGGGTTTCCTTCTCATCTTTTCCTTTTCTTTTTCTTTGTTTCTTAAAGACGAGCTCTTGATGTGTAGCCCTGGCTGCCCTGGAACTCACAAGGCTGGCCTCGAACTCATAGAGATCTTCCTGCACTGGGATTAAAGGCATGTAACACCATGCCTGGCCCATCCTCTTTCTATCGGAGGTGAAAATCATTTTGGCTGTGGCAGAGGCTGGAAGAGTAAGTGTCTGTTACTTTCAGCTTCTGGTGCAGATGGTGGGTTCTGCCAGTGAGGAGGAAACAGGCAGGGATGCCACTGTCCTCTCATCCTCCATGGGACCTCCCTCAGCACACTGATCTCCTTTATGCTGAAAGCCTTCCTCCACCCCAGGGATCAGGGAGCCCCTCTCCTAAGGGGCTGGAAAATAGACGCTTTAACATCCTGCATTCTTACAAGTCTGTGTGTTTAGTTGACCCCAGCTTTTGAAATTAAAAGCCAAGACTTGGGCTCTTTTTGTCCCTTTACAAAACCTAAGACTAGCATGAAGAACATTTGTTCCAGAGGACCCAAGTTCAGTTCCTAGCACTCACATGGTGACTCACAACCGTCTGTTCCAGGAGATCTGACGCCTTTTGATGCACATACCAATATACAAGGAAAACAGGCATATATAGATAAAATAAATATAAAAACAAAAACCAACCTTAAGATGATAAATTCCAAACTCTAGCTAGAGGTAGGAGACTTATCTGCTAAGTGAAATCACACAAGAATGCAAACAGCAGTCAATGCTGAGCTCAGATTATGGTGTGTTTATAAAGGGAGGAGGGAAAGAAAGGAGGGGGTGGGGGAAGGGGCAAGGGAAAGAATGAATGAGAATATGACCAGGCAGCAAAGTAAAGTGGAATATAATTAGAAAACAGGGCAAGAATGAACTCCAAGGACACACCCTCTATGAACTTCTCCTTACAATGAGGGCCCAACATCCCACGCTCACAGCCCCCAAATGGGATCATTTATGAATCCAGGAAGTTATTAATGTACTTATTAAGACAGAGCCCTCATGCTGTAGTCATCTCTAGAAATGCAGTGAGGGCTCGCCTAGAATTAAAAGCCGAGAAGCAGAGAAGCAAGGCAGCTCTTTAGGAGCACGGGACAGAAGTGTGTACTTACTAAACCCTGGGTTAGGCAGCCAGCCACAGAATCCGGGAGTTGGAGGGCTGAGAGGGGCCACAGTGGAGACGAGCAGAGCCAGAGAGAAAGCTGAGGAGGCCAGAGTCTGAAGACCTTGAGGATGGCAAGGAGGAGGGCAGACTAGCTGCTGGGGGCGGTGGGGGTGGGGTTGGGGGTGGGGGGACAAGGTTAGGATAACAAAGGAAGGATAAGAGCAAGCATTTTATTTAAAATGTCGTTGCTGCCTGGCATGGTGTACAACTCTGGCTGCACAGGCAAGAGCTTCTCTGTAAGTTTCAGGCCAGCCTGTTGTACATATCGAGTTCCAGGCCAGCAAGACCTACACAATGAGAGCCTGCTTATAAGTAAATAGTCTTGCTAAGGTAATTTAAGTTGGAGTTTGGATGAAACCACACGTTTTACTTAAGCTCAATTCAACAAAGCAGGATAGATCTCTCTCATATGGGACCTCTGGCCCTTGATCTGTGTCCACTTCCTGTTGGCTCTGTCACCACTCTGGCTATGAATAAGAAATAAGGCCAGGGAGGGGTGGAGGGCTGTAATCACTGCAGAGTGAAGGTGTTACAACTACTGATGGTTGAAGTAGCCGTCACCTGTCACAGTCTGTGAAACTGAAGGTATTTTAAGTACGATTTGTGTGTGGCTCCTGTCAGCTACTGGCATTTTATCTGGCACAAGAAGAGAACAAAGTTTGATTATTTCTTTTGTAAGAACCAACTTTTGGGAGCTGGTGAGATGGCTCAGTGTGTTAAGAGCACTGGCTGTTCCTCTAAAGGGTCAGAGTTCAATTCTCAGCACCCACATGGCAGCTAACAACCATCTGCAACTCCAGTTCCAGAGGCTCCTGTGCCCTCTTCTGGTCTCGATGGGCAGGGCACATATGCAGTGCACAGACATACATGGAGGCAAAGACTCCTACATATAAAATAAAACATTTTAAAAGAATTTACTTTTAACTTTCATTAGATGTCTTCATCTCTTTGTAGTAGTGTCTAAGTCAACAAACTCAAATGCTTCATAACATGCAATTATGACAGACTGTGGTAACTAAAACATATGGGTTTTTAAAAAAATATAGCCATTAGATAACAAATACCATTATGCTCTAGTTTAACCCTCGCAAATCATATTGGGAATGGATAGGGGCTAATGAGGCTGAATTCTCATCTAGGTGAAAGGGCCTCCTGCGTGCTGTTTTCTAAAACTGGGAAACCTCAGGGTCATGGCTGTCTGTCTCCTGATCCAGGATGTATAAATACATTATTATTATTATTATTATTATTATTATTATTGTTGTTGTTGTTGTTGTTGTTGTTTCCTCAGATGAGGGGCTGAGATGAGAGCCATTCACAAGCCTTTCTAGCTCTTTCTGAACCTTCCCTGGCTGGTTCAACTTTGCTGTTCTGGCCCAAATTCCTCTTCAAGCTGACTGGTTCTTACTGGCTTCTCTTAGCTTCTGACTGAATTGCTTTGCCTGGCCTCAAACTAATTCTGGCAACATGTTTTAATCTTCTGGCTCATTCTCATTCTCTGCCTCATTCTGTCTTCAGCAGTGCCTAACTTGTTCTCTGCAACCCATCTCTGGAAAATTGTCCCAGTAAAAAACTCTCATCCCTTTCCCTGCACTGCTCATAAGTAGCCTCTCTTTCCTGTCCTGTTTTTGTGAGAGCTGGACGCCATCCTATCGCTAACTCATTCTGCCAAATCTTTCTCTGATTCATCACTTTGTCTGCCCCTCAACTAGACATCACTTTCAAACAATGGTTGCTTTCTTTCTACAAACTAATTTTACCTTAAAGGTGTGTACTAAGGGTATGTCTGCATTCCAGCTGGAGGTATTAAAGGTGTGTGGCGTGTCTGCATTCCAGCCAGAAGACACAGACCTAGGTCTTTAGATGTGATCCCTTGCCAGAGGAGCCATGCGGCTGGATTAAAATTCCTCTATAAGGACGTCTTCTGGCTGCCAAGCCTATACATGTAAAGCATGTTTTAAGGGATCTATATGCATGAATATAGGTGAGCAAGGAGGAGGTAGTCTTTGGTAAAGAAATGTGGCAGAAACAGGCCAAATGGTACTTTCGTGTGTATAAATTCTTCATTTGCTTTCCATGTCATTTTTCCTCACAGTTTCTCTGTGAGGCCCTGGCTGGCTTAGACTCAATTTATAGACCAGGCTGGTCTTGAACTTACAAAGATCTGCCTGCCTCTGCCTCCCTCTATGCTAGAATTAAAGGCATGTGCCACCACACGCAGCATGAATTCCATATCTTAATAGAATTAAGAACAGCCTCGTTTTTTCCCCCCTCAAGACAGGGTTTCTATGTGTAGCCTTAGATATCCTAGATTCACTTTGTAGACCAGGTTGGCCTCGAACTCACAAAGATCTATCTTCCTTCCAGAGTTCTGGGATTATAGGCATGCACCACTGCACCTGGCTCAGCCTTTTTCTTTGAAAGCACTCTCTAGCAGCCACTGAAGAAATACTTCAAAAATACATGATCAACTCATTTTCAAAAATACATAGTTAAGGGTTGGTAATGGGGGGGGGGGGTGTAACCCTGCTTGCAGGCTATTTAACTAGCATGTGTAAACACCCTGGATTTGATCCCAGCACTCAAAACAGACTTTCACAGTTATGGAGATAATTCTTTTTTTTTTTTAATTTATTTATCATTATGTATACAGAGCTTTGCCTACATGTACACCTACAGGACAGAAGAGGGCAGCAGATCTCATTATAGATAGTTGTGAGCCATCATGTGGTTGCTGGGAATTGAACTCAGGACCTCTAGAAAAGCAGCTGGTGCTCTTAACCACTGAACTCTCTCTCCAGCCCATGGAGAGAATTCTTAAATATCTAAATGAAGAGGGCTGGAGAGATGGCTCAAAGGTTAAAAGCACTGATTGCTCTTCCAGAGGTCCTAAGTTCAATTCCCAGCAACCACATGGTGGCTCACAACTGTCTATAATGTGACCTGATGCCCTCTTCTGGCCTGCAGTTGTACATGCAGGCAGAGCATTGTATACATAATAATAAATAAATAAATCTTTTTTTTAAAAAAATCTCAATGAAGATACTCACCTGGAGGTTGAGAAGGCAGTCATTAGGCATCTTTCAAAGAAGAAACATGTGCACAGAGGCCAAGAACTGCTTTCTAATGACTCTGCTTTTCCAAAGACAGTCCAAGACCAGTTTCCCTCAAATACTCATCTCTCATCACCTGGTCTTAAGTCACCTGGGAAGCATATTAAAAGCAAAGATTCCTAGACCCTAAACATCTCAAACATATTAGCCTGGAAGCCAAAACTGGAACCCTTTAATCTGCTTATTAAACATGTTCTTTCTTGTTTCTAAAATGCCCTAAAGTTGGAGGCCCTCTAACCAGGCAACAGCAACTGGTTACAGGGACCAAAACTGCCCAAAGACTTGGAATCCCACAGCCAGGAGTTCCTGCTTTGGTCTTCTCTACAATGAGAGACGCTAACTTCTGAGCAGTCAGCCACCAGGAAACAAATTCTATGCCAGCAGACCACAATGGCTCTTAAGTCTAACTAAAAGAATCCACTTACAAAACAGTCCAGGGCCGAGAGTAGGAGCGGGCTAGCACAGCAGTTAAAGCACTTGCCACTCAAGCGAGAGGACCAGAATTGGGACCCAGAACCATGGACGGTCTGAATAGACATGACTATGACAGTCAGCCTTTAATTCCTGCCCTAGAAGGTAGAGATAGGAGATTCCCCAGAGGAAGCGGGCTAAGAGGACCAGCCTAGAGGGCTGACTGAGAGACCCTGCCTCAAAAAGCAAGTTGAAAGAGTGTTTGAAGAAGATTAGTGAGCTCAACCTTGGGCTTCCACATGCACACACCAACTCACATGTGAAGCATGCACACCATATACACATATATGAAAAGCAAAGGGAAAGCCCATTTTGGCTTTTTTTTTTTCTCTCCAGAAAGATGAACTGCTCATAATTTTATAATAACTAAGTCCTCAGATTTGCAGAGGGCGCAGCTGTCTCCGATGCACAAGGCAATGGGTAATAAACTCTTTTAAAACAGAGTCCTCATTTAATAGCCGTCTTTGTCTTGGTCCACCTGAGCCAACGGAAAATGTCAGCTGGGTGGTGCTAACAACATGGACCCCCACAAGTCCAGACGTTCTGTATGTCCAAGATGGCTGTAAACGGGCGAGGCAGGGTACTGCGTCCTTTCATGGAGGGCCCTCCCTCCCTCACAACCCAGTCTATGCAGAGGTCCCCGCCTCCAAATACCATTGCCAAGGCAGTTAGATCTTACAAGTTTGGGTGTGGACAGGGCCATTTATGGACAAAATTGGCTTTTTTCTTCAGGCGATGTAACATCAATCTGTTAAAGTACTTACCTATTTTAGCTAAAATGGTATGACGCAACCTTTCAAAGCTGCATCTTACTTAAGGAATAAGGCACACATACAGACCATCACAGGTGTCTGGACACACAACATGTGCTTTATTATTATATTTTTCTACTTGACCATAAAGAGAAGCATACGGTTCAAAACACTAATTTGCAATGTTAACACATTTCAAGCTAGGAGGAAATGTGTGGTCTGTAAATTCATTCCTTAAGTCACTCTTCTTAGGTCTGGCTTCCACATCTTTAAATAGCTCCACCTCTTGACCTTATGCCCTATCTCCCATTGGCCCAGTTCCCCCCTGTACTTCATTCAGACTAGAAAGAACCACCTGTATTTTCCTGGCTGGGTAATGGCTCCCACTCAGTCCCCAAACAATGATAAAATTTGCCCTCAGATCATGACCTCCTAATTGCAGTATTAAAAATCAAAAACAAAAAACCCACTTTTCTCATTTGTTACAGATGGTGCTGTTTGCCGTTCTTTCCTTCAGCTCTGTAACATTTTTTGTTCTAATCTGCTTTCCAAGCTTAATGATCAAAAGCTGTCTTTAATCTCAGTAGTAAACCTTAAATAAGAATCCAGTCTGCCCACCCCCTTTGTGGTCCTTTTCTGGTCTCACAATGAAACCAATTTTTGGAAAACTTAGGCAACATTCTCTGAGATTTAGACTTGTGTGGTGGCTTGTTGACAGCCAGGCTGGTCTGGAATTTCCCCAGGTACATGCTTTCAAAGCCAGTGATGGCCTGCGGCCAGTGCCTTAAGAGAGCTAAGGGTTCAGACTCTGGAAACTCCGATTTTTCTCCACCTTTAAGGGTTATCAGTCCTGAAGCCTTCATGCCTGGTCTGTGACACACTTGAAATATCCTGTGTTCTCCATGTGTAACATGGAATAGCTTCCTGCTGACTTTGTCCTATCCCCACATCACTCTTACCCCCCTCCCCCAAAAAAAACCCAGTATGTAAGATGTTGTACTTACTAAACTTGCTGGGCATCAGACATAGCTTATGCAAGACCTCTTGACAGCATCCCAATATTCTTTTCCCTCACCTCTCTCTCTCCACTGGTCCCTTTCAGGAACCTGTCACTAAAGAATGGCCTGCTGCCCAGGTCAGCGGTTAGAAGTGCATGTGGTGCAGTCACATTTGCAGACTCAAGTATGGGCCTCCGCTCTCTGACATGGTCCCAGGCAAATCACATAACCCATGCGCCTTCCTTTTCCTCTTCTGATAAACTACCACCTACCATGACTTCTAGGACTAACAGTGGGACAGATCAGGGTTTTTTTCTCCAAGGATTTGTTTTATTTATGTGTAGGGTGTTTTACCTGAATGTAAGTTTGTGCACCACATGCATGCAGTACCCATGGAGGCCAGAAGAGGGCACTGGAGCCCCAGGGCTATGGTGTGAGTGCCGAGTCTTTCACAAGAACAGTAACTGCTCCTAACTGACAAGCCAGCTCTCTCGCCCAGGATCAGATACTTTTAAAGGCCCCTCTTTGTTTGCAATTCCCACAGAATAAAAGATCCTTTAAAGGGAAAGAAGTTTGAAAAGTAATAAAAGGCCTTCTTGCACCTCTGGGATACATTGCTGCAAAATTAACTGCTAATGGTGTCCTGTGTTCAATAGAAAGTGGGAGACTTTCCAAAGGGAAAAAAGCAAAAACACTGAACTGAAAGGAGAACAACGGGCAGTTAGCAAAGGGAACAGAGACCAATGAAGAACGGATCTGAGAACTGTTGCAAATGAGACCCAATCAGGAGAGGGAAGGGGGCGGGGTGGGGGTGGTGGTGGACACAGACACACACACAGAAAAAGACAGACAGACAGACAGAGAAAGACTTTAGAGGGACAAAATAATAGTATTTCTGGTGTACAGTGAGCATAGACAGCAAGCCTTTCTATCAGAAAGCATCAAATAAGGCTAAGAAAATCCGGCTGTCATGAGAAACCACCAGTGAGGAGACCAACCACCAGGGAAGAGGACTGCAGACCAACATGGCTGACTTGCTGATGATCAGACACAGGATACAAAATAACTATGATTGAACCTTTTAACAAAATCTATAAAACGTGATCAAAAAGCACCATCAAAAATATCTGAGAAGTTAGCCGAGTGTGGTGGCGCATGCCTTTAAATCCCAGCACTCGGGAGGCAGAGGCAGGCGATCACTTTGAGTTCGAGGCCAGCCTGGTCTAAAAAGTGAGTCCAGGACAGCCAAGCCTCCACAGAGAAACCCCGTCTCAAAAAACAAAAAACAACAACAAAAAAAATCTGAGCAATTAATGAAGCTCTCAAAAGTAAAAGGCAAAAATTAAAATATAAATTAGATTTTTAATTAAAAAACTAAGTAGATATGACCCTCCCTCTGGTGCCACAAGTTCTGAGCTCACCAAGGCCGTCTAGGAAGCTCACGCCCGCTGTATCCCATTTCCTGCGGTTGCTCATTCTGTACAATTGGCTGGAATTTTCTGTTCATTTTATTAAATGTTGATCAGAAGGGATGGTGGATAAATCCACTGAAGAATAAAACAAAAATGAAATTCTGGCAATGCATCCCCACGGAGTCATGCTATATTTTCATTTTCCTCTCTGAAGCAATTAAATCCTAATTGCACAGACCCAGAAACATTACAGAGAGCTTTGTTCTAGCTCCGTAGACTGCAGTCGTGGGAATAAATCGTATTTGCTAATCTAAGAAAATATGTGGAAAGAATAATAGAGCCACTCTCTGGGAGCATATACATTGGAAACATCATTGGTAAATTCAATGTTTTGTTATATACCAAGGACAAATTAAATCTTTTGATTGGTTCGTATCAAACTGCAAACAAGATGATTTTCTAGATATATGTCCTTTATACAAGACAGGGTATTTCATTTTGGAGACAACGCAAAAGGTTTCTTCTAGGAGATCTGTTAGTGGAAGGGAAACAGTTGATGTTTATAGAGATAATACATCCAGTTAACTAAAACTGTATATACTTAGCAAGGAAGGCAACATACTACCTGCACTGCAGGAAACGAAGACAAATTAGCCACCCACAACCTTTAACAAAGAGCTCGCAATTCCTGAAGCTTTAGCAAAATCCACATCACTTATAGTGACCTTTGCCATAAGCAATTCACATTCAATGCATCTTGCGAGCATCATCTTCGCTCAAAGACGTCAATGGCAGCTAACGAGGCGCACTTCTGCTCTGGTAACACAGGGTCCCTACTTTGCTTTTTACTGCTGTGATAAAGAGCACAACCAAAGCAACCCGGGAGGAAGAGGCTATTTACTACCTCAGAACTAGTCTCCTTTGGCTCTCAGCCCGGCTAGAAGTCAAGATGAGAAATCGCTCAGAAGAAACACCAGCAATGCCGCACACCGAGCATAAACTCCCCTCATCTCTCTGGCAACACATACAGCAGCAACTTAGTGACTCTAGGACTAAAAAGGGGCTGGAAGTCACAAAGTATCGAGCGGTTTTCAGTAGCTTCCACTCATGGGGCTCCTGAAGCCAAAGTTCAAGTCCTGCTAGGTATATACATGTGACAAATACTTTGTGTTCCGGTAAAAATGTTGGGTTCGGGATGGAAGCCCAGGACACTCACTTCAGAAGCAGAAGTTTAAAATGAAAGCTTTATTTTCTGAGCTCAGGGAGATAGACGGCCAGTCCGGGATCTGAACTGAGACCTTGAGGGGACGGTCTATTGCATATTTAAAGGTGAAAGCCACAATTCGCTCATACAAGGGCAGATGGTGGAACAGGGTGGTCAGCTCTGACTCAAGTTGTTGTGCTAACAAGAAGTTCTAGCTAACCCTGAAAGTGGGCCTGGCAGCTGGGGACGGCTGGGCTTGTGGTTGGGGAATTTTTGGTGATTAATAAGTCCACATTCTTTTTATATCAGCAAGGAGCTGAGATGATCAGGAGCAGGCCTCAACAGAAGTGGGTTTTTTGCTTGTTTGTTTAGTTGGTTGGTTTTTTGAGACAGGGTTTCTCTGTGTGGTCCTAGCTGTCCTGGAACTAGCTCTGTAAAGTAGGCTGGCCTCGAACTCACAAAGGTCTACCTGCCTCTGCTTCTGCCACTACCCACCACCACCCACCCCCGGGACAAAAATGTCATACTTCAAAAACACATTTTTTTTTAAACTACCAATGGGGTGTGGTGGCACATGCTTTCAAGCCCAGCACAAGAGAAACACAGATGGATCTCACTTTCAGGCTAGCCTGGTCTACATAGCAAGTTTCAGGACAGCTGTTTTTGTTTGTTTGTTTATTTGTTTGTTTTGTTTTTAATTTATTTAGAGAACGATCCTATCTCAACTCCCACCCTGATATATATGTATATATATTGGTTAGGAAAGGTGACAAATGAGTCATTGCAATGACGATGGAAACCCATGAAAGGAATCAAGGAGAAATCAGAACTAAAAATTGGTGCCCCTAAATTCAAAGTTTACAGAAAATCAAAGCAGATTGAATACAAAAGAAGGAAAAATCATGAACTTGAAGACAAATCAAAAAGCACTCTGAAGCACTGGAAATATTACTGGAAAAAACAAAATGCAGCCCGTGAGACAGTAATGAATGTGTAACAGACATAACTGCAGTCCCAGAAAGAGAAGCCAGGGAAGCCAGTACAGAACTCATCACGGGCTAGACAAATCAACCACACCAGACAGGCATCAAATTGCTGGATAACAAGAGACTACAGCAGGGCTGGAGAGATGGCTCAGAGGTTTAGAGCCCTGGCTGCTCTTCCAAAGGTCCTGAGTTCAATTCCCAGCAAACACATGGTGGCTCACAACCATCTGTAATGTGATCTGGTGCCCTCTTCTGGCATGCAGGTGTACATGCAGGCAGAGCACTGTATACAAAATAAATAAATCTTAGCGAGCGAGAGAGAGAGAGAGAGAGAGAGAGAGAGAGAGAGAGAGAGAGAGAGAGAGGGAGGGAGGGAGGGAGGGAGGGAGGGAGAGAGGGAGAGACTTCAGCAGCCAGAGAGGGGCTGGAGGAACTCTCTGTAAAGCAGGCACATACCTCATGCGAGGCTGTAGGTTCGGCTCCCAGCACCACAAAGTAAAATAAGATAAATAAAAATATAACACAGCCAAAGAGAAAAGATTCTGGCACACAAGGCAACCAGAGGAACAAATTTTAATTTCCCATCAGAAACAATGCAGGCTGTTGAGAATGGGATGGGAAAAATCTTACAAGTGTTGACAGAAAGAAGAAGAAAAAAAACTGTCTAGCTAGAATTCTAAATCTTGCAAAAACACCATTCAGAAATGAGGATGAAAATATCTTTCAGACAAAATATGATAGAACTGACCTGCAACACTGCTGAGCTTCAAGAAATCAGTATTAGTTTCTTCAAACAAAAAAAGAACCATTATATATATACTGTGTCTGTGTGTGTGTGTGTGCGCACACGCGCGTATGTATGGCTTTTACAAAAAATAAAAGTGAATAAGGTTTATGAGTAAACATAGGACTGCAGAAAACAGTAAACAGTTAGGCTGGGTGGCAAGAGAAGGTTAAAGACCTGCCTGGGGCTGCAGAGTAAATTCCAAATGCAGCATGGGCATCTTAGCAGGTAGAACAAAGGACTGGGTATATATAATACGCTCCACGGTGGAGCCCTTGGCAGCCTAACCCTGAGTTACAGTGTATGCAGCCCCAGGTTATTATAACACAGATGGTGTCAAGTCTTAAATGCCAGGAATACCCAGCCTGCCCTGGAGCTAATGGTCTTTACACTGGACCGTGTGGCTGTCTGAGGAGGAAACAGCTGTGGCCCTCCTTGACTGCCTCATGGAGTTGCAAGGTTGACAACACATTTAGTCAAACCCTGACTGCATAGCAAAGTCCATGGAATGTAAAGGGCTGTCCTTTCACCTTTTCTGAGGAAAGTTGCCACGGATAGGTACTTCTCTGTCATCTGTGGTTCCCTATGGTACACGGGTCACAAATGATTGCACGAGGGATCTCTATGCTACTTAAGAGCATCATTTGGTATAAAGGAGGCGGACAGCTACTTTCGAAGTCCTTGAGAAAGCTTTTGGTGGGGTGCCTTACTTACTTACCTGTAATCGTTCAGTAGGCTTCCGGCATTTAAGACAGTGGGGTATGCTTTTGTTTCCTGCAAGTGAAAAGAGCCTGCTTAAACGTCTCTTAAAATAAAAATTCAGACCTGCAATACACAGCACAGTGGAATGAATAATTCAGGCATTTAAAAATATCACATAAAAGGGATTATACAACCTCAAGTCTGGGCTTCGACATTTGCATTAACATGGAGAATAAGAAAAATGTGCAGTGAAATTACTACATAGTCGTTCAAAAGATAAATGAAAATGGGAACAGTTTAACACCCACAGAGTTCTTTTCCAAGCCATTTAAAAAGTAAGCCTTCTTCAAACTATAATTTAATTCAAGAATGAAGGGTAAGGAAGCCATTGGATTCCAGTTATTTTCCTAAGCTAACCTAGGAAAAATAAAAGTAATTTTCAGTGCAAAAATTCATTTTTAAGATATTTTGTACAGAGAGAGGTAGATGAATAAGTAGACAGACATACAAACACACAGAAATGTCAATCTTTTCTCTATGTCCAAGGCAGGATGAGAAGAGGCTATTCAGTATACCTAATTAAAGTCAACACAAGGAATTAGGGTTACCTTCAGATGCCAAATGAACAACAAGCTTGGCCTGATCAACTCAATGATCTGAGTAAACACAGACTTTTATTATGACAAAAGTATTGCCTCAAATATTGTATTTATTACTCATCATTGTGTTAGTCTGTGAAAGAGTACCATGTATTTTATAAGCACTTTGTGAAAAACGGATAACAACGCAGCTATACACTGCCTATAAGCTATTAACCCAAGCTCTGGTATTGGATGCCAGTAGCTCTGGCCCAGGATCATGTTACAACATCCTACCCACTATCAGGGCAGAAGCCAAAGGAAATAACTGCTTTAGTAGCTAACAGGATAGCAAACCTAAGTTTTAGCAGGGTCAACATTAGTATTTTGATCTTAAAATATCATATATAAATATATATTTTCTCGGGGGCTTTTTGTTTTGTTTTGTTTTTTTTCTTTTTGAAACAGGGTTTCTCTGTGTAGCCTTGGCTGCCCTAGACTCTCTTTGTAGACCAAGCTGGCCTCGAACTCAGAGATCCACCTGCCTCTGCCTCCCTGAGTGCTGGGATTACAGGCATGCGTTACCACACCTGACTAAAATACATATTTTCAATCATATCAAATTTGGAAATTTCCTCTTCAACCTAGACTTCGAACCTTAATAACTATTTGTCCGGCTGAGTGACCCACACGTCATGGAGGTGGTCCACCGCATGACCCACACGTTGGGGAGGTGGTCTACCGCGTGACCCACGTGTCGTGGAGGTGGTCCACTGGGTGACCCACACGTCGCAGAGGTGGTCCACCGGGGCGACACTTCATGGAGGTGGACCACCAGGTGACCCACATGTCGCAGAGGTGGTCAACCGCGTCACCCACACATCACGGAGATGGTCCACCAGGGCGACCCACACGTCGTGGAGGTGGTCCACATCCAGCACAGCTCAAGTTATGTCCATTTAAACTCCTGAAGTGAGAAGTGAGAAGAGAGGCACCTGCTGATGCTACAAAACTTTTTCTGTGATTTACCAAAGTCCTGTGTCAAAAACACATTCCAAAATTTACATCACTGCTCCATTAGAAAGTCCGTACAAAGGCATTAAACAATTTATTAGCTAATCGTATGTGTGCATGAGGACACGCAAATGTACACATGTATTTATATAGTAGATCAACGTTAACGCAAGCACTAAGAAAGGTAACGAGTGAGGCATGGTAGGTAATGCATTATCTATAATGCCAGCAGTGGAGATGCTGAGGCAGGAGGATGGAACGTTTAAGACCAACCTAGCACACACAGCAAGATCCTGTCTAAATAAATGAATAAATATGGAATATACAATTAAGTACACAGGAGTGTTAACTTCCTAAGTTATTAGTCAAGTTACTGACCCTGTGAAATTTCACACATTAAAAGATAAAGCAAAGGGGCAAAATTTTTATTGCACTTAACCATAACATACAAAATGTTAAATAAAAATCAGAGCCAAATCCATTCCTAGCTGACAGGTATGAGTCATTTATATATACATAGTATTTTAAGACATGTTTTCAAAATAGAATAGTAAATATTACAGTATTACATTAAGGTGATAGCACAAAAACTTTCAGGAAATATTATTAATCCACAAATGTACAATTCTTTCTACTACCACAGTCTAAATGCAAACTTTATCTCCATTCATGCAGACTTTTAATAGGAATGTCCAAATTCCACTTCAGAGTAATCTTCTACTCCAACCCTTGACCTATGACAGGCTCTCCCATTTCACAGAAATGACCTTGATCTCAGGCATTAGTCCTCACTGGCCGCCGTCCTGCTCAACAAAAGATATCACCTTTTCTTCTGCTGGAAAGCTCCAAACTTAAAGCTCCACCAGCCTCCTGGTTCAGCGTTTTCCTTTTCTCTTGGGTGCAGTGAACTCTGTGGATACAAGGTTAAGAAGTTCCAATCCTTAAAAAATGAACACTTAAACAACAGACTCAAGTAGTACTACGCATTTAGCCTGCCTGGTGTTAACACGTCTAAGCCAACAGCGTCCCCTCAGCTAAGACTCCAGAGGAGAAACAGTGAGGGAAGGAGCCGAAAAACAAACAAGCACACAACACATTAAGATGTATTATATATATATATTAAAATTTTAATTATGTATAAGCATGTACATATATTAAAATGATACAATGAAACCTATTAGCTTGCTGCTAACTTAAAATTTAAGAGAAAAAAATCTTATCTGACAAACTTGTAAACTTCTTCAAATGAAATTGTATTTTGGAAACCCCAACCTCCAATGAGACAACAGGATTCAAATTCTACTGAGATGCCCATGAGCTAGGAGAGCTCACCACCCTAAGCCCATGAGCTAGGAGATCTCACCACCCTAAGCCTTCCTCGCCACTATGAAGCTGCCTGCACTTCCATGTGTCTTCCCTATAATTAGCATGAAGCCAGGGCAAAGGCAAAGTGAGGAGTGTGACTCCATTAGTGAAACCTGGGAACGATGCGTAAGGATTCTACGCCTTTCCAGCTCCCACAGCCAAGGCCATAACTACCATGCAAATAACCACCCTTAACTACAAGACACGTTAGATAAAAAGAAATATCCCCCATCAATGAAAAACGAAAAGGGAATGCCAGGGAAGGGGGAGGGGGGCCAGGAAGAAAAAGAAAACTAATCAGATTCCTAGAAGAGAAGCAGCCAGGACCAAGAGCACAGCAGGGCAGAGGCCTGTGAGCAGCTTCTCAGACCAGCAGAACCCCCGACAGGTGTCCACATCCACGGACTGCATCACTGTGGAAGCCCCAACCCCAAGCCTAAGCTCCTGTACTACGTAGGGAGATGCGCGGGTACCTGCTTGGCTGGTGCCGTCAGTGTCCCCCTCCTCTTCTGTAATTACAGGCATGCTCAGGCGTAAAGACTTCTCTTCCTTACGTTCATTCTGAGGGTTACCTGGGAACATTTAGACACAGTGAGAAATGACTGTATACAGAAACATAGAGGGCTAATCTTACATGTTTCAACCCTGAAATTATAATAACATTATACAGTCTAGAGTTAAAATCCTTTAAATGCTTATTTTCTAATTCCTCATGACTTCTGATCCCATCCTTAGCTTTAATTGATCCCTCTGTCCACCTTGGTCTATTCTTTCCTTAAATATTAAGATATTTGTGTCACTGGGTGTGGTGGCACACACCTATAACCTCAGCATTTGGAGGGTATTCACTTTGAGGCCAGCATAGGCTACAGCGAGATCCAGACTCAGTAAACAAACAAAGGAGCAAACCTTTAATCCCAAATAAAAAGGAGCAAACCTTTAATCCCAACACTGAAAAAGCTGAAGGAGAAGGCTTCCGAGTCTGAGGCCAAACTGGACCACATAGCATGTGTCAGGCCAACTTGAACTACCTGTTGAAACCCTGTTTCGTTCTACAAAATGAAACAAGGGAACAAACCAGCCCCGGTGCTTTGAGTGCAGTATATAATCCTTTTATTAGGCAAAATGGAGAGAGTGGGAAGAAGCAAAATTAGTGAGCGATGCCTTATTGGTCTCTATCACACAAAACAGGGGTCTAGAGACTCGTGTGTTACTTTAACTTTATACTAACTTCAAGTTGAACAGCTTCACTTTTATTTTTAAATGCAGACACATTTTCTTTTGCTATATAAGACACATGCTCACATACTTCTTTAGTCCTGTCTGCCAGTGAATTTCCACTTTCAAAAACACTAGAGTCGGGCTGGGATGTAGCTCAGTCAGAAGAGTTCATCTAACATGCACGTCCAATGCCCAGCACCATAAACCCAGCATGGTGGCCCACGAGTACAGCCTCAGCTCTAGTAAGGTAGAGGCAGAAGCACCAGAAGTTCAAGGGCTTCCTTGACTACATACTTGACTATGTATATGTATGTCAAGGTCAAGGACAGACAGACATTACAGGAAGTGAATCTGGCCAGGCAGACTGAGCAAGTGTCCCCCAGCATGAAATCCTCACTATGTCACCCCCCCTTCCCCAGCATTTACCATCAGCATCCTCCCACATGCTGAGATGCTTGGCAAGCTTGTCTCATCCTGCAGCCTCTGCACTCACCTGCCTCACTGTCAGATGCCCTCTAGCTGCTACAGCCAACATTGTTTCCGCTCTCAACCCTGAGCTGCCACAGCAGCTCACAACCTACCACATTAACCTGGTTTTCAAGAAAAACTCTAGTCGTGTCACTTTTGTTGCTCAAAAATTTCATATAATCCAGTTCTGCCTACCAAATTAAAACCTAGGCTGCTAACTCCACTTCTAAAGTCTGGCTGTGACAAAATCCTCAACCTATTTTCCAAAATGACTAGGCTCACTTTGTTTACATGTGAACCAAAATGGACCTCACTCTATACACCCGGAACACTCTGTTCTTTTCAAGTCCTTTGCCGGTTGTGTGCCATCATGTGGATGCTTGGACTTGAACCTGGGTCCTAGAGAAGAACAGCCAGTGGTCCTAAACATCGAGCCAGCTCTCCAGCCCCTCTAGGTTTTTTTTAAAAAAGTACAAAGTACTTCTTACACACATGCATCATGCATATACAATAAGAACAGTAAAATCATTTTGTCGCTGTGAATGTGCACGTGACATTGGGGTACACCCGTGTCACAGTGTGCATGTGGACGTCAGAGGACTGTAGGCGTAAGATTATTGTGTATTCAAGTGCTGATTTCTGTACCCCCTATATCTGGTTCCAATCTTTGTTGGGAGAATCTCTTGTCTCAATGTTAAACACTGTTCCCAATTGTCCCCTGATATGCCAATAAAGCAGCTTCCAGCCAATCACTGAGCAGGGGAGAGAATAGGGCTGGACTTCCTGCCAGCCAGGGAAGGAGGAGTTAGAGGAGGAAGTAGGTCGAAGAGACACAGGCAAAGGAGCTGGAGCAGGAAAGCTACAAAGTGCAAGTATCTCTGGGAAGTACACTGGGAGGAAACCAGGTTAGCTTAGAAGGTTATGAACAGAGTAATAACTGCTCAGTTATTGTGTTGTGAAGCTTATTATTAAACAAATATAAAAGAGTCTCAATTACTTATGTGACAGCTGGATTAAGAGAGAAAGTGAGAAACAAACACAGTTTTATAAAAATAACCTTAGCTGGTCTCTCCTACTCCCTTGTGGGTTGGGAAGATTGCTCTTAGGCTGTAAGGTGCGGCAGGAAACACCTTTACCTGCTGAGCCATCTTGATGCTCTTTGTTTTATTTCTGACCAAGGTGTGAAGGCAATTTAAAGAAAGGAGAAAGGGTAGCCTTAAATAAGGCTAATAAAATTTCACATCCATAGTCAAAAATACATCTGCCGTTTGCATATATAACAAAATGATTCACATGTGTCATAGACATGAAAGTAATGCTTAAAGTTACAAAATGTGTAGGAGAAAACTGTTCTCAGATAAGATTATTTTTTACATTTAACACCAAAAGCATGAATCATAAAAATGGTTAGTTGTGCTTCTTCAAAGTTAAAATTCTTAAGCCAATGTAGTAGTGTATATGTATAGTGCCTGCACTTGGGAGGTGGACGCAGGAGGTGAAACATGAGTGCCTGTCTTCACAGAAACAAGACATGACAAACAAAATTTTTTTTAAAAAGTTGTTTTGTTTTTTTTTTTTTAGACAGTCTCTCTATGTAGTCCTATTAGGCATGGAACTCATAAGAGATCTGCCTGCCTCTGACTCGTTAGCACTGGGATTAATGGCATTACAGTCCATTAAAATTCATCTTTGTAAGACACTGTTATAAGAGAGGGGGAGGGAGGGGTGTCAAGGTACAGCATGGAAAAATGTGTGCCAAGTCAAATCCTGATTACCGCTGAACATCTCCTGTCCAGGCATGTCACTCCTCACTAGTGACTGGTCAGTTGATCAGGGGCTAGAGTGGGCTGACCTCCCAGGGTCCAATTCCCAGGACCTACAACCACCTTTAACTCCAGGAACCTGATGCCCTCTTCTGGCCTCCGCAGGCACTGCACACATGTGGAACACAAATATTACTCTTTTCTTCAACATCTATAAACTGAGTGCCACGACACATGTGTAATCCAGGCACACAGGGCACTGAGGCAGGAGGATTGAGAATCCAAGGCCTCCCTGACCTACACAGCAAGAGCCTGTCTCAAAGCGCTGAGGAGTGCAGGTGTAGGTGGTGAGCACTGGCGGGTGTATGCAAGGCCAATCAATCCCCAGGACTAAGAAAAAATAAGGTTACAGAAATTTCCAGCAGAGCATCTTTAAGTTTCATCTCCTGAGTAGACACTATTCCGATTTCCTATCTCATGTCTTACTAGAAATTTAGTCTGTTTAGTTATTAACTTACTAGAATAATAAAATTGCCCAGAGTCTCCTTATGAACCTTCCAGCTCTAACTTTCTGGGGTATGATCCCTTATTTAACTAAAACTTTTGCTGATATTTTTGTCTAGCTACTTCTAGAATACTTTTTACATATTACACTGGACACTTCCAAGTCATGAAAACTGTGTGGCTTCTCTGATAATGGACAAGTTTATGTTCCAAGCACATCACCTAGCTCTGCAGGAGCAGGGTCAGGGTCAGATAAAACACGCTCCTAGTGCACCATTGCTGCCGTTAGGGTCAGGGTGCCCCGCCCCCAATCTCTCTGCCTGTCTGTCTGTCTTTAAAAATTAAAGGAGCATCTATTTCTTTTCTCCAGGAAAGGGCTGACATGCTCTGTCTATGTGAGCCTGGCCCACCACCTGCTTACAAGTGCACGTCTACTGGAATATATTCATCTGTTCCTGTACCGTCTGTAGCTATTTTCATGTACTGGTAGATAAGTAAGAAAGCTGTGAAAGAAGCCGTATGCTTCATGAAGTCTACGATGCCAGCTTCTGGACCTTTACAGAAAGTCTGATGACCACCACCCGCCCACCTGCCCCGCCAATCTAGATAATTTTTCTTTTCTTTTCTCCTCTTTTTTTTTTCTTCTAAGATTTATTTATTTATTTATGTATAGAGTATTCTGCCTGCATGCCAGAAGAGGGCACCAGATCTCATTATAGATGGTTGTGAGCCACCATGTGGTTGCTGGGAATTGAACTAAGGACCTTTGGAAGAACAGTCAGCGCTCTTAACCTCTGAGCCATCTCTCCAGCCCTGAGAATTTTTCAAACCAAGGTTGGATATTAGGTTTTATCAACTATCTTCTCTGATAACTACTACAATTAATATATATTTACCCCTTTGGCCTAATATAAGATAAATTAGTAGCTCCCAGTCAACTGCAGCACGGCTACATCCTGGGACAACCGGACTCAGGAAGTTTTTGGTTTGGGGGCTGTTTTGTACTGAAGGATTTAACGACTTCACCGTGCTGCCAGCTTCTGAGCAGCAAGCTTTCCCTGTGAAGTGCTTCTTGGCTGCCCTTAACAACGCAGGCAACATCCTCTAAATTCTCTTAGCTGTCATACACTAAAGCTGTTTAACTTCAATTCGCCCTCTACTGCCTCAATACAGGAAAAACAAAACAAGCTCAGAGGCTGTGAATTGCGTCTGTAAGCCCCTGTGGTAGCCAGAAGCGTGTCTGACAACGTCATTACGTTTCTGCTGTCCTTTCTGCCATTACACAGCCCAAGGTTAGGAACGCTGAGCATACAGCATCTGTATCAAATCACTAAGATACACGGTCATTGAAGCATCAAGTATTAAGGCCACGTACAGACGCTCAATTACAAAGGAAAAGCAGGCCGCTCGGTGAGTTTAGCTGAAGACGATAGAGGTTTAGAAGACATTGCTTGGTGGCCTTCTCTGATGTACATTTAGAAGGCATTGCTTGGTGGCCTTCTCTGATGTACATTTAATTCACACACATCTTCACTAATCAAGTTACAATCAATCACAACTTTGCTATAATCTCCAGGGTCTCATTTGGCAACAAGAGCCCAAGAAGCTAGGAAAATGGGTTCGTTTTCTGTATTAAATGCCACGGCTTTCCCAAACAAGTCTCTTTCTTTGTTGTGAGGCAGGGTTGGCCTTAAACTAGTAATGCTATTGCCTCATCTTCCGGAGTGCTGAAATTACAAATGTGGCCCCGCCCAGCCCAGCTCTAATCCATCCTAGGAATAGGGGTCTACTCTCCCTCACCAGATCTCAGGAAGACTTTTTTTTGTTGTTTTTTTTTTGAGACAGGGTTTCTCTATGTCACCCTGGCCGTCCTGGACTCACTTTGTAGACCAGGCTGACCACAAACACACAGAGATCCACTTGCCTCTGCCTCCCTCGAGTGCTGGGATTAAAGGCCTGCGCCACCACGCCCGGCTTTAGTAAGGCTTTTAAAAGTACCTTTGCTCCTGAAAAACCTCTTCCTCCCTGCTGGTTCTGCGGCCTCTCTGGTCCTTTTTCTCCTAGCCGCTTTGCCTTTCACTTGTCCAGACCCAGAATCAGAATCGGAAGAGTCAAGCTTGGTTTGGCGATGCCTCCTGGACTTGGATACCTTATCAACAGAAATCCAATTACTCACAATGAACAACAAATGATCCAAAGGACAGATCACAAAGGTGGGGCCGGCAGGAAAACTTGCCACCATGCCCTTTATTATTACCAGGCTCCTACTATAAATGATGTGTGCGTGGACAGTCTTTCACCTTTATAACCAAAGTCCTACCATCAGCTCACGGTGGGCTAAAGCGCAGTTGCCCGTATGGAGAATGATAATGAATCACAGACACAGAAGCAGAACTCAGGTTTGACTCATTGTAAATGTTTCCTCAAAGTACCTCCCACTGTTTGCCTAGCTCCAAGTATGACCACATGGCTCAGACTGGTCAATATGCGTTTCATATCCTCATGACACTGTGACTGGTCACCATCTTAGGAAGGGTCACCAGCTTCACAACTAAAGCCAGGAGCATGAACAGCCCAAAAGACAGGAAAACCCAGTCCTAATGGTACCTATGACCAGGAAGCCAAGGGTGGCAGTGTTGTTGTTGTTTTGAGACGGGGTCCCTCTACATAGCCTTGCCTAGATAAACTATATAGACCAGGCTGGCCTAAAATGCCCAGTGCCTTCCAGAGCACTGGGAGCAAAGGCATACATCACCATGCCATCTAGACTTTTTGTTGTTGTTGTTTTGAGACAGGGTTTCTCTGTGTAGCCTTGGCTATCTTGCACTTGTTTTGTAGACCAGGTTGGCCTTGAACTCACAGATATCCACTTGCCTCTGCCTTCCAGAGCACTGGGATGAAAGGTATGCACCACCAAGCCATCCAGACTTTTTTTTTTTTAATTGAATCAGCTCACAAATTCCTTCACTTGCTTACTCAAGAGTTTTCAGCTATTGATACATGCATTTTAGGTATCAGTGAGTCTTTGAAAGCAATTATGTAAAATAGCAGCTGCACCTCAAGAGGGGTGAACCTATAACCCTGCAATGATACATTTGAACAACTTGTGGAGTATGATGTAATTAGATTATCAAAATTATCTGATGTCTTAATGATGCCTTAAGATATACTTTAGGGGCTGGAGAGATGGCCAGTGGTTAACAGCACCACCTGCTCTTCCGTAAGTCCTGAATTCAACTCCCAACAGCACATGGTGGCTCACAACCATCTATAGCGTCATCCGAAGCCCTCTTTGGCACACAGGTGTATACACAGCTAAAGCACTCTTATCCATTAAATAATAAATAAGTAAATAAATAAATAAATAAATAAATAAAAGATGTACATTAGACATCATTTGGCAACAAATTCTTTCCATATATAAAGAGAATTCTGGTTTAAAAGAACCATTTACCCATTTATCTTCTATGGTGTGTCTTCAATGTCTTATACTCAGTCATCCTAAATATGGATTATTACTTTCTATTCCTACAGTTGGAAAATGATTAAACCCCAGTAAAATAAAGAAATAAAAACACAACCCCTCCATAAAAACAGACATATGGTAGAAACATCACAATTAACGATTTTCGTAGGAAAGTAAGTAACAGCTGACTTAACAGAAGGAAGGTTAAGAACCGAACGGCCACACGAGGAAAATCATTACAAAGCAGCTGACCCTGCTAGGACCTGCACTAAATCCCCGGAAGACCTACTGAGAATCCCCATAGGGAACTGTGCCCTTTCTGCAGCCTCAGAGCTGGACAGTGGACCTCCCTAAGACAACGGGAGTCTGTGCTTTGGGAAGAACAAACCAGAGGGGTTAAAGATTTAGAAAACGAACAAACAAAAACAAAACAAAGATGGCACAGTGGAGGAGGCAGCAAGTTAAAAGCCCGCATCATCCACTGGCCTCTCATATAAAGAGACATCTGAGGAACTCCAACCTTCTGGGACAAAGCCAAGAGACTGAAAAACAGAGACCAAACAAACAAACAAACAGAAAAAGGATTTAAAGGAAATGAGAGGAAAGGTCAAAAACTCTAATATCCTTAATGACAGAGGTATCCTGTAAAAAGGGGCAAAAATTTTTTTCAAGAGTCAAAGAATAAGAATAGTCTCAGTAAAGAAAAAAAAAGTCAGCATTAATACCAAAAAAAAAAAAAAAAAAAAAAAAAAAACCAAAACAAACATCAAAAGTCAAAATCAAAGGCCAAGAAGAGAACACTTAAGAAACATCCTAACAGAAACACACTGAAAATAGCAAAGAAACAAACAAGAATGGCAAAGAAAAAAAAAAAAGATACAATAAAAAATAATAATTTAAAGAAATTCTTCAGGCACAAAGGTCTCCGAAACGATGACCACCTGACCACCACCAATGAATGAAAACCTGGGTTATGGTACCAAGGCCTTCCTAGCTTCAAGGACAAAGGGCAAACTCCCGTTCCTCATGTATCGGCATCCCAGAAGGGGGGAAAGGATGGAGAATACATGGCTTCACCGCTCTGGGCCAACAGCCAAAGAAGAGCCAGAGAGGAGGAGCTGCAGATGTGCCTCTCTGGGCCAGGTGGTAATGGGCAGGGCGCTGCTGGGCCACAGACCGGGATGTTGGGGACCAACTTTAAACTGTGCCAATGGGTTACTGAGATGAAGACTAAACTGCCATTTGGGAAAGAGCTCACTAAAGGGAGCTTACCTGAGCAACGGTTGAAAAGGCTCTGGCTTTTATTTTCGCTAGAGACGCCGCTCTTTCACATCTCTGGAAGGAAAACAAAGGAAACAATGCTGAAACACGGACAGTAGGGAGATTATGAAAATCCAAGGATCTGTCCTCAGGATTAAGATCTGAGACAGAGGTAAAATAAAAGGAACTAACGTGAAATTACATGATTCCCCTTTGCCTGCCACATAGCAGGCGGCACAATGCCATCTTCATAGTTGGGGAGCATTTCCTGACAAAGGCCTTAGGGATTATGCAGACCTCTTGACTGCCATCCCCTCATCTGCCTGGGCCTCAGGATGGCTTCACAGGTCAGATTAAACACCGGACATGACAAACTGCGAGAGATACCTAAGTGTCACCAGGGCTGAAAGACTGACAAGGAAGCTGACACACTAGCCTCACCCTGCCTCTGAGAATTGAGAGCACCTTCCATCCTCCCCCCAGCCCCCTGCCCCTACCTGCTCGAAGCTGCTAACACCTCACTCCTGACCTGCTGACCTGCACTCAGAGTTGGGGTGAAGAACAGACTAGCTACACAGAACACAGAGCAGAACTTTCCCGTGGTTTCCTACACAGACCAAGGGTCATGACATTTATGAAGAACTAGTCACACATAAAGGGACAGCCACGCCTTGCACTGTTCGCAGACCTCTGGCTCCTCTGAAGTGCCTTCCCCATGCTCTTCTCCATCTTTAAGTTTTGGTTTTAAGGATGGATTCTGAAGGAACAAAAATGGTATTTGTGTGTATTAATGTATATACTGTTTATAATTCTGTTAATTACAGATCATTAGTAGGTTACAATCTTAACAGTGAAGAACATTTACCTTTTGTTTTGTTTTGTTTTTTAGAGACAGGGTTTCTCTGTGTAGCCTCAGCTGTCCTGGACTTGCTTTGTAGACCAGGCTGGCCTCGAACTCACAGAGATCTGCCTGGCTCTGCTTCCTGAGGACTGGGATTAAAAGCGTGCACCACCATGGCTAGCCCAAACATTTATTTTTCATTACTGGAAAATTGGAAGGTCACTTCGCATTACTGCCACATGGGTCACCATCTGTCCTACTGCTGCGATAAAGACCATGGCCAAAAGCAACTTGGGAAGGAAAGGGTTTATTTTTCACCTTACAGCTACAGTCTATCACGAAGGGAGGACAAGGTGGAGGACTCAGGAGGCACCTGGAAACATGAACTGCAGCAGAGGCCATGGAGGAACCTGGCTCACTGGCTTGCTCCCTATGACTTGCTTAGACTTTTTATACCACCCAGATACACCCATTAGGGGGAGCACTACCCACAGAGGGCTAGACCTCCTATACAATCAGTAACCAAGAAAATGTCCCACACACTTGCCTACAGGTCAGTGTAATGAAAGCCTTTAGACTACTGAGGGAAAGAAAAACTCACCAGCACACTGTCTAACATTAAGATTACAAAGTTTCAGCTTGGCGTGGTGGCCCAGGCCTTTAATCCCAGCACTCAGGGAGGCAGAGGCAGGCAGATCACTGTGAGTTCAAGGCCAGCCTGGTCTACAAAGGGAGTCCAGGATAGCCAAGGCTAGAAAGAAAGAAAGAAAGAAAGAAAGAAAGAAAGAAAGAAAGAAAGAAAGAAAGAAAGAAGTTTACAAAGTTTCACGGTGGAGAGAAAGCTCAGTGGTGAGGGCTCTTGCTGCCAAGCCTGATAACCTCAGTTTAGCCCCCAGGACTCACATGCTAGAAGAAGAAAACCAACTCCTATGAGCTGTCCTCTGACTGCTACAAGCACTCAGTGCACCCGTGCAAAACTATTTTTTTAAGGGCTAGAGAGATGGCTCAGAGACTAAGAGCTGTTCTTCCAAAGGTCCTGAGTTCAATTCCCAGCAACCACATGGTGGCTCACAACCATGTATAATGAGATCTCGTGCCCTCTTCTGGTGTGCAGGCATACATGCAGGCAGAACACTGTATTAATAATAAATAAATCCTTAAAAACAAAACAAAAAACCCCTATTTTTTAAGACCATAAAATCTCAAAATAGTTCTAGAAATCACTATTAAATCACCTACATTGCCCTAACTAAGAAATACCATATATCTCCTGTGGTACTAGAGAAACTGACAGGGTGTGGTGGTGCACACCTTTACTCCCAGCACTCCGGAGGCAGAAGCAAGAGGATCTCTGTGGAGTTTGAGGCCAGCCTGGTGTACTCAGTAAGTTTCAGGACAGCCAGGACTCAATAGAACCTGCCTCATAAACAAAATAAAAACCAACTATATAAATAAACAAATTAAAGAAAGAAAAAAAACTAAGTTGAAAATGCATGGCAAAGCCACACAAGAGAGACAATGCTGAAGACAGAGAGGAGCCGCTCCTGGCCCAGTAGCCGGTAGAGCCAGACCCTCTCTCTGGTTTACAAGAGAAGGCAGTTTCCTGAAATTTTAGCTGCAGTCCACTAATATTTACATGTTGGTAATAAATTCCAAGTTTTATAACAATGCTGCAATTAGTACTGTACCAAACAAAATTAATCTATATGTTTGTTTTAGTCTAAAACCACTTCAACAAGATTTACTCTCCCCAGCGGCATTTGTAAAGCGGAATAATGTCACATCCCAGGCCCTAACCGGAAAACCAGTGCCTCCTAAACGCCCGGCTCCACAGCAGCGGCCCTTCTCTATGGCACTGTCCGCATGTAAACATCTGCTCGCCCACAACAGAGGGGCAGGGCAGCAACAGGCAAGCGCTTACCTTCCTGTCTTTGTGCCACTGCTGATGATCCCAAACTATGTTCTTAATGTTGTCAAAAAAGTCCTCCTTGACCAGGCTGAGAGCTCTGTCTGGCGTCAACTTGTCAGCTGAAATCGCATGCTTCATATTTTGATAGTGATCGTGAACATTAAGCATTTCCTAAAAGTAAAAAGAAGAGACTTTTTGTTTTGTTTTGTTTTGTTTTTTTGGTTTTTTTTGGAGACAGTGTGTCTCTTGTAGCCTTGACTATCCTGGACTCTCTTGTAAACTAGATTGACCTTGAACTCAGAGATCCCCCTGCCTCTGCCTCCCAGAGTGCTAGGATTACAGGTGTGTGCCACTGCACCGGCAGCACTACCTGATTATTTTTAGTTTAATATAATTTCCTATGTTAGGAAAACTTGCTATTTATGCAAATTCAAAATAACCTTTTCCCCCCAGACTGGGTTTCTCTGTGTAGCCCTGGCTGTCCTAGAGTTCACTTGGTAGACCAAGCTGGCCTCAAACTCGCAGACATCCACCAGCCTCTGCCTCCCAAGTGCTAGGATTAAAAGCATGTGCCACCACCACCTAGCTTAATGACAATCCTACAGGCAAACTAATTCAAAATATAATTACTTTCCAAAGTGACAAGTTGACAGGAAATGTGCTAAAATCATTACAGGAGCCGTCACTATCTGGTTGTTGAAGTTTCATGACCTCAACACATTACCTGTCAACACCACCACTTTCCCCAACCCGAACAGTGTAAAAACAAGCTGACCTCTAGTACATCAGAAGAGATAAATTTCATCACACGATCGTCTGGGTCCTTAAACTTTTGTACCACTTCAGTTTGTTGAACTTTTTTCTTCATTCTGCATGAGAGCTAAATACAGAGACTCCCTTTTAAAATGAACATCTTGGGTGGGCTGGACAGACGGCTCCCTGGGCAAAAGCACTCGCTGAGCACGCCTGGCGACCAGAGTAGAGACCTGAAATCCCCATCAAAGCGAAGGAGAGAACGAACACCACAGCGCTGTGCTACTGTCTGCACACATGCCCGGCGGGCACACACGCCACCTACACGCATCACATACACGAACATACGCAACAATAAAATGTTTTCAAAAACGTCAAATGAGTATCTTTCAAAGGGCACTTTAAAAGAGCTTAGATAGAACCTAGGAGGACATTTATACGAGTCCAGTAAGAACAGCTCTCTAAGTATACCCGTTAACTACGCAATTCTAGAGCCTATGGGTTTTTGTAACCATCAGATGCCACACTGAATGTGACAGAATCTGTCCAGCTTCAAAAAGTCACATGATTTGTCAGAAAGAGAATATCTGCTCTTCCAGTCTAGTGTCTCAACTGTCACAAAACTGAAGAAATGGTGGGTCTTACTAGAAATTTCGATCTTTTATCAACTGAGATTTAAATTCCTTATTCTTCAAGTAAGCCTTCTTGACATTCAAATGGAGACAGGCGTAAGGCTAAGGGACACAGCTCAGTGGCTGAGGACCTGCCTCGCATGCATGAGGCTCGGGCCTGAACCCTCAGCCCCGGAAAGAGATAAAAAAGCAGAGACAGATACCAGATTGCATCCCACTCACAATAATTAGCTTCCGATGTGGCGTCCACAAACACCCTACACTCAGGGGAAGAGGCTCAATTCTGTCTACAGGGGAAACAAAACAATCAGAAAACACTTTTCTCGTTTCAAGAAG
Source organism: Acomys minous (assembly GCF_964271855.1). Taxonomy (NCBI): domain Eukaryota; kingdom Metazoa; phylum Chordata; class Mammalia; order Rodentia; family Muridae; genus Acomys; species Acomys minous. The sequence goes on from NC_140489.1 coordinate 43,137,436, forward strand.
GCTACAGTCTTTTTTCCCCCCTCAGTTTTTAGAGACAGGGTTTCTCTGTGTAGCCTTGGCTGTTTTGGACTCGACGTGTAGACCAGGCTGGCCTAGAACTCACGGTAATCCACCTGCCTCTGCCTCCCAAGCGCTGTGATTAAAGGCTTGCACCACCACACCCAGCAAAGACTATAGCTTTGAACACCACTAACAGAGTTCACATTTTCAGTAGAACAAAGCAGGCTGTGGACAGTGAAATGTAACAGCTTATTTTAAAACTGAATGTCTTTTTTTTTTTTTTAAAGGCAACATACCAGCTTAGGCATTGCTGTGAAGTGGAACGCTCTGTCTAGCCGAAGCTTCCGGAAAACAAAAGCTGCGTCGAAGTGCTGTGCGTTTGTCAGGGCTTGCTGAAATCTCATAACTTCATCCCAGTCCTTCAGGGCAACTCTGATCTACAGCCAAGAGGGGACCAGCGCTGTGTGAGATGCACTGCATCCTTCTTCACGGGTGGAGACTTAAACACAGTGCCTGGTTCAAGGCCCCGCTGAGGGAAATGGAGCTCAGCAAGCCTTACCTTTTGTTTTGGCTGGCACAGCTGCGTGCAGTACAGCCCGTACAGCAGGTACAACGCGCCAACTCTGATCTGGAAGGTGTACGGGGGCAGGAAATAGCGCCAAGCCAAAGCTAGAGCCTCTTTTGCAAACAGGTTCTTTTTTAAATTTCCCATTTTGCCACTGTAAAACAAAAAGGAAATAGTCCCACCGTTAAATAAACACAGACAAAAGCCACTGGAGGCATACGCCTCTGTAAAGCACTGCTAAGAACCAGGGGAGAACCCACACCTGACCTTCTTGTGACTCACACAGAAAGCGCTCATTTGCCTACTCTGCTCGACACCACGCACTGTTAGGTAGCCGGGACATTGCCACCAGAACACCAGCCTTGCTGCCAAACCACAAAAGAGGCTTCAAATTCTTCAAATACTTAAAATATCTAATAATAAAGTAATCATGGTTGTTGCATGTTAATCTATAACGTACATTTCCCCCAACAGTCTCTGGGATTCATATCACTTTCTGTCCCTGGGAAGCTTTAGTGGAAGTTAGACAAACAACCCAGAGCAAGCCCTCTTTCCATTCACCAGAGCGTAAAACACAGTGAGAGGGGCCTCTTACAACTGAGTATAACAACAAGCATTTTATGATAGTGTCCTATGATAGACCTTAAATTAGCAGGTTTTTAAATGCTCTCCTTAAAAAAAAAAAAAAAAAAAAAAAAAAAAAGCCAGACACAGTAGCACACTCCTGAAATCCTGGGAAATGGATTTCAATTGGAAAATGAAGGCAGAGGATCAAAAGGTTTAAGGTCATCCTTAGTTACACACTGACGTCAAGGCCAGTCTGACCCAGTGTCAAAACAAAACGTGAAGTTGGTAGTGCTGGCCCAGACTATAATTCCAACACTCTAGAGACAAAAGATAGGACCACCACCAACTTAAAGCCATAGCCAGATCCTATTTTTGAGAAAAAAAAATCAATCTTTAAATATAACCTTAGCTAAAATGCTTCAAAACACACTTAACACACTCAAGCAACTGACATTCACATAATTATAAACATGTTGCATTTTTTTGTATTAATAACAGCAAAATAAAATAATGACCTAAGCCCTTTACCTAATGTAATCTATTACATCTCATTACATATGGGGGAGGAGAGTGCTTTGGCTCTCAATAAATACAATAAGTACAGTAAAAGAAAACAAAATACCTGCCATAGTAGAGACCAAAATGATTCCTAAAGAAAACCAAACTGGGTGTAGTGGTACATGCCTTTAGTCCCAGCAGTCAGGAGGAGGGATTCTCTGTGAGTTTGAGGGCAGCCTGGTGTACAAACTGAGTTCCAGAACAGTCAGGGCTGCATAGAAAAAACCCAGTCTCAGGCTGAAGAGATGGCTCAGTGGTTAAGAGCACTGGCTGCTCTGCCAGAAGTCTTGAGTTCAATTCCCAGCAACCACATGGTGGCTCACAAAACACTGGGATCTGATGCCCTCTTCTAGGAGGCAGGTGCACATGCAGATAGAACACTCATACATAAAATAAATAAATAAATATTTTTTTAAAGATAGAAAAAAAAAACCCTGTCTCAATAAAGAGAGTGAGGGTGAAAGTGAAAGGGGGGAGAGGGAGGAAATTCCACCCCTTCTAGTGGAGGATGCCCCTACCTCTTTAGTACCCGGAAAGTATGGATTTTAGAAACAGAAAAGACAAGACAAGAAAATAGGCTGGGCAAGGTGGTGTACACCATTAATCCCATTTAAAGGCCAGCCTGCTCTACATCATACATTCAAGGCCAGCCAGGACTACACAGTAAATCTGTCTCAAATAATAATAAGTGAAATTTACTTTAATTAAAAAGAAACAGGAAGACATATAGATTTAGATATTTTTTAAAAATAGGATCTCACTTTACAGCCCAGGCCTACCTCAAACTTGCAATACTCCTGCCTCAGCCTCCTGATCATTCCAATTAAAAGCCTATGTCACCACACTTGGTAAAATTAACTTCCTTTAAGTCTCAATATTATAACCTCTAAATTAACGATACTAAACAATGAATGCATTACAGTTATCTACAAAAAAAAAAAAGATTAGTTATACAATAGTTTTTGTTGAGACAGGGTCTCCTGTAGCCTGGCTGGTCTGGATCTCTCTTTGTAGTTAAGCATGGCCTTGAACTCCTGATTCTCCTGCCTCTACCTCCCCAAATTCTGGCTTGGAAGTATGCAGCATGGCAACCAGCTAATACCTTAATCCTCCCTCCCTGTAATTTACAAACTACATAATAATTAGTTTATATCATTAGAATAAAAAAGCTCTATTTTATTCAGCAAAAGTTCTGGTAGGTTTTATTCAATTAGCCTTTTCAAGAATTTATATGCTCTGATAACTAGTACAAACACCACATTCAAAGCTGGGCTTGGTGGCGAATGCCTCTAATAGCAGCCCTTGGAAAGAAGTGGCAGGCAGATCACAAGGCCAGTGTGGTCTAAACAGCAAGTTTCAGGCCAGCCAGAGCTACACAGTAAGACCATGTTTAAAAAAAAAAAAGACAGACAGATAGACACATTAACCCAGTCAATGTTTTCACAAAAATCCAATCACGTGGGAAATCAAAAAAGCAGTAATAACGCTGAACAGTAATTTCCTAGTAGAACACACCAAATATACTGGCTCACTTAATCCTCACATTATTATGATATTAATTATCTGTCTCTATTTTACAGACAAAAAAGGCTAGTCCTAGATCTTGGTGGGGAAGGTTGAGGTGCTGCATTAAAATTCTGGCACCTGGGACCCATCCAATATAGCTTCCTCAGCTACGCAGTATAATGTAGCAGGTGAGGTAAACGCACGGTGCTGCAAGGCAGACAGAACACGAACCTTTCACTTCGCCCAGAAGGGCAAAAGACCTTCCTAAAGACCTGTCATTTGGGTTTAAGTGAAGAAGTGGAAAAGCAAACGGAGGCGGGAAACTTCCAGGCTAGGAAACGCCGGTGAAGTACCAAAAGCAACGGCGGAGCAGGAAAGTGAGTGCAAGATGTGGGCGCTGTAAATGAGGATAGTGACAGAAGAGGCAAGGGGGCCACCGGGCTGAATTCGGGCTTTGTCCACCTAAAGGCGCTACACAGAGACTCAAATCTGCATTTCCTACGTTGGTTGTTACCGTGTGGTTACTTTGTTTCTAACCGTGGGGGAACAAGACTGACAGATATGGAAAAGCAGGGGTCTGGGTGCGGATAGAGATGCAGAGGGGCGGGCCAGCAGAGCGCAAGGGAGTCCCAGGGGCTGCGTTCCCGCTCCGCAGCGAGGCACACCCACCAGAAGATGGTCGCGAACTTCATGCTGCGCCAGAGCTCCACGAAGTCCTCAAACCGCACGCTGTCCATCTCTTGGAAGCGGCTGAGCAGCGTCTCGCAGTCGGTCTGCAGGCCGGGCGGGGTCCCCACGCCTGCAAGTGTTCCCGCGCCCGTGGGACGGGTCCCGGCGCCCGCAGGAGTCCCCATGGTCCCTCCAGGGTGGCTCGCTCGCTAGGACTCGGAACCTGCCGCACTGGCCTCATTGCGTCACGCACGCGCACTCGGGATGTTTGAGCCGGGACTTAAGCCCCGCCTTCATCCGGGCCTTTCTCGGCGTCTACGGCGCTTCTAGCGCGTGCGTGAATGCGTGGCGCTCGCAGTTCACGTCTCTAAAATACGTGCAGAGATTGGTGACACGCCTTTAATTTCAGCACTCGGAAGGCAGAGGCAGGAGGATTTCTGTGATTTACAGGCCTGCCTGGTGTATGTGGCGACTTCCAGGACTACATACAGAGATTCTCAAAATAAATAATAATATACTATAATATAATAATGTAATACTAAAAGTGCCTCCTAGCTCAGTCGGTAGAACATGAATAATCTTCATTTCAACGAACGATGAGCTCCAAAAAGGACTAGAGGTCTTCATTGCCTCCTGGCTTATGTAAATTAGAGTTATCTGCCTGCCAGTTTTCTTTAAAGTGCCCTACAGTGGCAAGTCAACCACTCCAACCTTCCTCCCCTTAGGAAAATGGTCTAAAGAGAACTTTTAGGAAAGGAGGAGCTCACCTGGTTCTTCCTGACTGCCAAGATCCCCTACAGTTGATACTTGTTCAATAGGGTGCTTAATTTTGTAACTCTTGTAGTAATTTGCAGCCATTCTCAGAAACAGTTGCTGTTTCTTACCCTTTTGCCCCCGGCAATGTAGCACAGTCCCTGGTTGAGGGTATCTGCTTGACACACTGTTGCTTGGTTGAGTGGGCTTCCTGGGTATTCCACTTCTCCCGGGAGCTTGTTGTGGTTCAGCGTTCTGTATTTGGGCTGTATTTCTGTTTGGATAGCATACTAATCTTTAGAAAAGTTATTGAGGGGTGTGCTTGCATGGGAGCATTTATTTTATTGTTTGTATGGTGTGTGTGTGTGTGTATGTGTGTGTGTGTGTGTGTGTGTGTGTGTTTAAGTCCAGTGTGTAAACATAGATCTTAGTTGTACTTGATTTTGAATTTTATGAAAATGAAATTGCGGTCTATAATTCCTATTCAAATTACCTTTAAACTTTACATTTCAAGATGTATTCATGCTATTACTTATAGCTATAGTTCTCATTGCTGCCTAATATTCTGTTGAATTGCTGCTAATATTTTGTTGAATTAATTCACAATTTATGCACTGTTCCGTCTTGGAATTTATTTCAGCTCCAGATTTTGCTACCATAAACAATAGTACTACAATTGTTAAAAAGTGTGCGGCGGAGGTTAGAGGTGAACAGTCAAGCTGTACAGAGGGCGGAATCACACCTTGCAACAGATCCACTTAAGAGGTTTAATGAGGAGATACAGAAACCGTCTCTGGAGACACACATTAAAGAGAGACAGAGAGAGAGAGACAGAGAGAGAGAGACAGAGAGAGAGAGACAGAGAGAAAGAGAGAAAGAGAGAAAGAGAGAGAGAGAGAGAGAGAGAGGAGTAAAGAAGTAGTGACTGCATTGTTGCCTGGTTACTAACAACAATCACTTTCATACATGTCTCTGCCTACTTTGTAGGTATAAGATACAGAAAACCCAATCAAATTTGAACTTCCAATTAACTTTAAAGCATACTTAAGTATCTTAAATAGAATTTCAACTCAGATTATACTAGCCAACTTTTATATATTGTATTAGTCAACAAAAATACTGAGATAATCAACTTTTATTAAAAAGGAAAATGTTTATTTGGGCTCACAGGTGGGGAGGTGAGAGTTGATTGTCAATTGGCCCTATTGCCTTGAGGGGACTCAGCTGATGGGACTCTTAAATTTTGTGGGGTTTTTTTTTCTTTTTTATGTTCATTGGTGGTTTGCCCACATGTATGTCTGTGTGAGGGTGTCAAATATTGGAGTTACAGTTGTGAGCTGCCATGTGGTTGCTGGGAATTGAACCCAGGTCTTCTGGAAGAGCAGCAGTGCTCTTAACTGCTGAGCCATCTCTCCAGCGCCCCCACCCCCCCCCCCACCCCGCCGCCGCCCGGCCTTTTCCTCTCTTGACGTTAATTTCATGCAGCCAGTTTTCTCCTTCTGCATATAGATGCTGGGATTCTTAACTCAAACCTCGGGTTTTCCACGACAAGAGGTTCACTGCTCCATCTCACGGGCCTAGTTTTTCTTTCTTTTTTTTTTTTTTATAGATTATTGTTACTTATGAATTCATTCACATATCCAGTCACTTATCCATTTCAAGAGAGATTCTTACCTGGACTTCCTAGACAGTTCAAGCTAGCCTAGAACTTTCCTGCCTCAGCCTCCCCAGATAGCGTATGTTCACTACCATACAGGGCAAGCTTTAGCTTTAATTAACAATAATTCTACATATTCTGGGTTATAACATTTTGATATCTGTAGATACTGTGGGAAGATCAAACTGGGCTAACTAACTTGCCACTACCACCTCCTTACTGTTAAAAAAAAAAAATTCTTATCGGGGCATGGTGGCACATGCCTTTAATCCCAGCACTGGAGAGGCAAGAGGCAGGTGGATCTCTGTGAGTTTGAGACCAGCCTGGTCTACAGAGCAAGTCCATGACAACCAGGGATACATGGAAGAACCCTGCCTCAAAAAACGAAAAAAAAAAAAAAAAAAGAATTAAATTTTCATATATACCTGACTTTGGTTGCCCCTCCCCTGTCCCATCCCTTTCTCCTCCTCTTCCTGGTCCCATTTCCATTTAAAACCAGCCACTCCCTTACACTCCCCCTTGTAGTTTCATGTCACAAGTGCTGTTATCCTTGATACTTTTTAGTTCATTGTCTCAGTCATTTCGTTTCAGTAGTAAGCTTACCAACACAAGCAGGTCCTAGTAAGGGCTCACCCTGCCTGCATTATGCCATGATGGAAGTCAGTCAGTGTGTGTGTGTGTGTGTGTGTGTCTTACCCTGGCTGGCCTGAAAGTCGCTGTTTAGATCAGGCTGGCCTCAAAACACAGGGATTACATGCCTCTGTCTTTGTCCCCAGTGCTGATATTAAAGGCATGCACCACCTTGCCTGGCTCTCTTTCTATTTCTTTGTTGCTGAAATCCCTTCCCTGTAGGAAATGTGAACAAAATTTACCTCAACCTAAAGTCCCAGTGACAAACTGAGGCATGATTCCATCAAACTTTACGCTGGGAGACCAATGAGTTTATTGGGCTTCCTAACAGAGCATGGGTGAGGGGCTACTTATAGGGGTGTGGGTTCTTCTGCCACCATCCCCTCACCTTCACCTAGATGTCATGGTCAAATAGGGCAAAGCTGCATACCACAGGTGGTTATGATCATTTGTAGGTGGGCACAGATGAACTCCCCAAGACAGAGGGTGCTTGGGTTCAGAAAACAGTCATACTGCAACAGGCCCCCAAACCTTAGCACAGCTGAGGACGTGATGGAGGAAACTTTCAGGCTTTGGAACCCAGCTGGTAGGCAGCACCACCTACCAAAACAAGAAGGCCTAATTCATCAGAGCCCATAGTCCTGGAAAAGTCTCTAAATGTACTATCCTTGCTTTTTGGCTTCTGCAGTTCTGTTTCTGGCTAACTGTTCCTGCTAACTGAGGTGTGTCAGCCCAAGTGTGGTTTTTGTGCTTGAAAGCTCACCCTGAGAAAAGCTCAGGACTGTGAACACCTGGTGTAGTTGCCAACTGGCTTTTTGGTTTGGTTTGGTTTGGTTTTTTTTGGGTTTTTGTTTTTGTTTATTTGTTTTGGGGTTTTTTTTTGGCTTTTAAAAATTATTATTTATTTTTTACATATACATTTATATTATTACACATATATACAATAAACTACATACAGCAAGACAAACCATGAAACAATCATGAATTTTATAAATGTTACATCCGTAGTGTTTTGGCTATTTGTATATGGCAATCTTAAAGAAAACATCTTTCCTATCTTAGCCGAGAGAAAAGGCAGATTAAATAAGTCAGCTGGGAGAAAAGTTTGAGCCAGAACAGCTGAGTTGAACCAGCCATTCCAGAGCTCAGAAAGAACAAGAAAGAGGGAGCCTATTAAGCAATAAATCTCAGAGGCTGAAACATTCTAGGCCTAGGTTAGATTGTATGGAGGCTAGAAGCTTCCAGGACTAGGCCTAGGTTAGCCGAAGGAGGCAGTTAGCCTCCCAGACAACAACTGAAACAGGAAAACAAACGTTCCTTCTAAAAGTAGAGAGTGAAGCCAAGGCAGTGGCTCAAGCCTATAATCCCAGCACTCAGAAGGCAGAGGCAGGCAGATCTCTGTGAGTTCGAGCCAGCCTCATCTACAACGTGAGTCCAGGACAACCAGGGCCACATAGAGAAACCCTGTCTAGAAAAACCAAACCAACCAAACAAAAACCCAACAACAAGTAGAGAGGGAGGCAAAGGGAGAGAGAGCAAAATGGGAAACAGTGGGAGAGAGGGAGGGAGAAGGAAGGCCAGGGTGATGCTCATCAGGTTAAGGGTACTTACACGAGCCTGGGCACCTGAGTTTAATCCCCAGCACCCAGTTGGAGGAAGGAGAGAACTGACCCTTGAAAGTTGTTCTCTGACCTTCCCACCTTTACTGTGCATATTTGAATATATACAAAATAAATAAATGTGATCTTTAAAAACATTTCTAAGCATAGGAAGCAGCCTAGTTACAGAGCCAGATGGGTGCGGGCAGAATGTAAAAGTGTAGGATTCTAATTTACATCAATTGCAGCAAAACTTTCAGTTCTACCACTCAAAACCTTGTTTTAAACACCAATCTTGAGTTTTCCATAGGAGCCAATGAGATAGCTCAGTGAGTAAAGGCACCTGCTGCTAAAACAGATGACCTGAGTGCAGTTCCTGGGACCCACATGATGGAAGGGTCCTCTGAACTCTGCAATTACACCAGGGCAACTACGCATGCACCCACACACAGAGAAAGAGAGAAAAAGAGACAGAGGCAGATACATAAATAAGAGGAAATAAAAAATATAATAGGCTGGGCGTGGTGGTGCACACCTTTAGGAGGTAGAGACAGGTGGATCTCTGTGAGTTCGAAGACAGCCTGGTCTACAAAGTGAGTCCAGGACAGGCAAGGATACTCAGAGAAACCCTGTCTCCCCCCCCCAAAAATCCAAATAATATATATATTTTTTTTTTACATGAAACCACGCCCAAGCCTCACACCGCGTCCATCAGAGCCTTCTCTTGAGGAGCAGGGCAATCTTTTTCCCTTTCAGTCTAAGAAAGAACAACACAAGCTGACTAGGCTTATGGAGTTCCCCAAGGCTGGCTTTGTCCTGGTGAGCTCTTCCACAGCAGGTGCAGACTGTCTAGAGTTGTCAAGATTGAGGTGGAAGGCGTGGTCTCAGCAGTCAGAGTTGCAGAGGTGCTAGAGGCACCTAAGACATCTGTGAAGGGTTCTAAGCAGCCAAGCAACAAAGGGAGTTTTTCAGCTGGGTTTCCACTCAAGATAGGCACAAGGTAACAATTTTGACACTTCTCAAAGAGTCACATATACTGCACAACAAACATTCTACTTATTTGAAAGAAGAGTAAACATTAAGCCATGCCTAGAATAATCATTAACGCTTTTTTGTGCCTTTTGTTTTGATGATGTTGTTGTTTTTTTGTTTTTGTTTCATTTGTTTGATTTTCCCCCAAGACACGGTTTCTCTTGGAATCCTGGCCAGCCTCAAACTCACAGAGATCCACCTGCTTCTGCCTCCTTAATGCTGGTATTAAAGGTGTGTGCACCACGCTGCACTTTAAAAAAAAAAACAAAAAAAAAAAAAAACCAAAAAACAAGATCACACTCGGCAGCCCAGGCATGTCAGCTCTTATGGTAACCCTCTCAATCTTCTTTATTTACCCTCCCAAGAGCTAGGATTGTAGCTATAAATGCCCAGCTATAAAATACCCAGCTAACACTAACATTTTTAACATTACTCAACAGTGTAATTTTTTTTTAATGCCCCAAAGGGGATGGGGATTTAGTTTCCATGATAGAGTACTTGCCCAGCAAGTCCTAGGTTTGGTCCTCAGCTCAGGGAGTAAAGGGGGGAGGGGCAAACAAACAGGAAAGCTTCTAGGGAGGATTTCGTCCTCTGACCTATCTTTAAAATACTTTAAAGAAAGAGAAATGTATCTTGCCTCGTGATCTCAGGCGTTTCAGCCTGTGGTTACTTGGCTCCACTGTGTCTTGGCTGTAGTGAGGCAGACTCTCATGGTGGGAGGTCATGACCTCAGCAGGCTGCTCATAAAAATGGCAGTCAGAACACAAGGAAAGGGCATGGGACAGGATCAGGTCCCCAAAAGCAACAAGGTCCTACCTCTGAAAGCTCCTGAAAGACCAATGAATAATGACTCCATTATTGATTGACGCAATAATGAAGGCAGCCGCCATAGACCAACCATTTCTCCATAGTGCCATCTTTTAACACTGCACTGAAGACCAGGACTGACACATGAAGTGGGGGGGGGGGGCAGGGGCAGGGGCAGGGGCAGGGGCCTCAAACAATTACTAATGTTAAATAGAAAATAGCCCTCTCGCCACTGTGTTCCCATGCCTGGTATTCTTTCTGATTCTCTCATTACATGAGAACCCCTCCCCGCCCTCCAATCACATGCTGCCCTTTGTGCCTTCCAAATGGAAAGACTGTGGAACAATCAAGAATCCAGACAGAGCTGGAGGGTGGGGGAGGGGGGACTTGGCAACACCCAAAAATTATCAGAGAAGATTAGAGAGCGCTGTTGAGGTGGCAGTTAGAGGCGAGTCTACAGGATGTCCACCCAGGTGACGGGTATTGGCAGCGGAGTGTCCACCAGTCCATGCTGCGAGGCTCCTCTTTGTGGCTTGCTGTGGTTAGAGTTCACTTTAAAGGTCCTGGAGCAGACCAGGAGTTGGGCCAGTTCACAATGGTCACCACACAGTTTAGTTTCCCTTGCTATGAAAGTTTCTGTCATACTGTATACAGAGCTATTTGAAAATCTGTTTAAAAAAAAAAAAGAGCAAACATTTGGAGAGCCTCTCTATATAAAGGAGTTCATACTAATGTTTGATCAAGTCGAAGACCTCTAAAGATAAATTTGACTTCACAGAATTGTGGCCTTTTTGTCAAGATATATAAACAAAATCCATATATATGTATATATATAAACAAAATACATGTACATGCATATATTATTTTTCAGCTTTAAAAAAATCATACTCTGTCATAAATATTTCAGTAGACAACAGCTGCTTTATAATGATTTAAGCATGCTCAGGACCAAAAGGCTCTCTCTAAATGGCACTTTTATAGTCAAATACATGCTACTGATTAGTTTTCATTAGCAAAAAGTATTTGTTACACCTTGACCACTTACTTTAAAAATGGACCTTTATAGAGAGATGGCTCAATGGTTAAGATCACTGTCTGCTCTTCCAAAGGACCTGGATTCAATTTCCAGCACCACATGGCAGCTCTAAACTGTCTGTAATTCCAGTTCCAATGGATCTGGCACCCTCACACCAATGCATATTTAAAAAAAAAAAAAAAGGACCCTTACTTCCTATGAAGACATATAAAAGCCCTACAGGAAAGGAAACTATAAAGCATTGGGAACAATGACCATGCAGAGAGCGCTTCCATGTTTTCAGCAAATTTCGGCCTTGCACTTCACTGCAAACTGCAGCTGTAACAAGCTAAAATTACCAGAGATTAGCCAGGTACAGTAGTACACACCTTTAATCCCAGCACTCGGGAGGCAGAGGCACGAAGATCTCTGTGAGTTTAAGGCCAGCCTGGTCTGCAGAGCGAGTCCTGGACAGCCAGTGCTACATAGGGAAACCTTGTCTTGAAAAACCAAAAGATGAAATAAAATAAATAAATGATCATCAGATATTGTTTTAAAAATTATCTGTATTACCTGTAGGCCTGGCTAGCGATAAATTAAGACACAGGCACTTGTTACATTTTAAGATAGCCTTAGTTAACCTGGGGCAGGGCAGATATCAATCCTCTAAATTGCCTCCCATAGTGGGGCAGGCATGGATTCCTGCCTCAATCCCATGCCATCTGTTTCTAATAACTTCTATCAAGCTACCTCCCATCCACAATCCCATACACTTGTGAATGTTCTTCATCTGGGCTGGATTCTCCATCCACCCCGGCCATGTGCTTCTCCTCCAGCTAACCCATGGCGGCCTTCCTCTCTTCCCCCTCAGGTCTCTCTCCTTCTCCTCTTAGTGGCCCTCTTTCCTCTTCCCAGGATTCCACTCTCCTGGCCCCACCTATCTCCTGCCCTGCCCAGGTGGGATGGCTTTTTATTAAGCAAAAGATTGGGTCACACAAACAGGCAGCAGTAATTAGCATCAAAATACATCAGACCATCCTCCAACAACCAGAGATTAAATTTAAGGTCCCAAAGTGTTAGCATATTGCCCCCAGTCTGCCTAGCAACCTATGATGTCATTACCTGCCCACCAGGATATAAAAAAAATGCAAACTCACCTGGCTCCCTCTCTTGCTCTTTTTTCACTTCTTTTGTCCCTCTCTCCCTGTCTCTGTCTCTTTCTCCTTGGGGTGCCCCTTCCCCGTCCTGCTGTCCCATGCTTCTATAATAAACCCCGTATTTGTTGCCTGGCACTTTATTCTTCATATTTAATACCAAGCGCTTCCATATTCTGCAACTCATCTCCATCTGTCCAACAAGATTATCTTCTCCCAAACAGTTCTCAATGGTTAGCATACAACGAAAGAAGGGCAGGGCGTGTGTGTGTGTGTGTGTGTGTGTGTGTGTGTGTGTGTGTGTGTGTGTACCCAAACCAAATAAAATCCAACAAAACTCACCACCTAGGGCAGCTAAAGTTCTCAGACAGGTAATTAGGCACACCTCAAGAGGATTTATTCAGAATAAGCTTAAAGGGGAAGGCTGTTTAAGCAACTCAATTTATTCATTTACTTATTATTTATTGAGACACCATTTCCCTTTGTAGCCTTGAACTCGAGGAATCCTCCTGCCTCAGCCTCTGGAGGGTTGAGACTGGGACATTCACCCTCGCGCCCACCCCTCGAATGTTTGACAATATATAAAGATCCACTTAAAATAGCGAAGATTCAAGGGATCCAGAGATCTTAGGAACTTCTGTCCCACAAAGAATAGCTGGCAGCCGAAGGCATTAGCTCTAGACAGGACAGGCTCCATCCGAAAGCCTCCCAGGAACTAGGTCGCCTCAGGCTGCATGGAGACCTAGGCGCGGCCACCCCAGCCAGCCTCGCACATGCGCTCGCACACGTAGGCGGGAGCCGCGGGCGGTCCCGCGCCCCGCACACTGGCCGGCTGCAACCGCGCGCTGCGCCCAGGCACGTACCGGGGCGGGGCCAGCGCGGCCGGGGCAGCGTTCCATTCGCAGCAGGTAGCACCGAACGCGGAGCAAGAGTGCCCGGCTCTCCGCCGGCCCGCGAGGGTCAGGCCGCGCCACTCTCAGGCACCTGCCTTTCTCTGCGTTTCGGAATGCAGCCAAGACCCGAATAAAGGAAATTACATAGTAAGCGGAGATCGGGTATCTAAGCCGCGCCTTGGATTAAACCACTCATAACAGGTAAGAATAAAAATGATTTCCCAAACCCCTGAAGAGTGTCAATACAGAGCTCCAGGGGGCGTTCAGAGGAACGGGTGTGGTGAGGTGTCGCTTTTATTTGGCAGGGGACTATGTAGGATCATATGCAGCACATTGCTCTAACTCGCAAATGACCTTGGACAACAGGTTCACCGCTACAGAAGAAAGAAATAAGAGTAAAGCGGTCTGGGCAGACTTGGAACAGGTTTTTGTTTTTGTTGCTGTTGATTCCAGCCAGCAACGTTTGAGGTTTCTTTGAATTAAACTGTAAAGTGAGGAAAAGCAACCCCCCCCCTCCCGCCCGTATTTCCCCCAACTCTTGCTTAACATTCCTGCCTTAGAACTTTGAACTTTTCAAATCTCTTATTGAGGCTTAGAAGAGGAAGTTAAGATTCGGAATGGTAATTATAAGGCTTAGCCATGTCTATTGAGCCACTAATTCCAACAGCTCTGAGAAAGCCACATACATCTTTATATAAGCTTTTTATATGTCAAGTGCTTTGTCATATATAACACCTCTAATCACTTCAATGCCTCTATATTAAGAGAACTGAAGTTTCAGTTCAAACCCAAAACCCATTAAGTAGCTTTTATAAAAACGCCTTTATTCATTTGTTTGTTGCCTTGCCACTCCTCTTCCGACTGTCACCTCACTCTTCTCAAGTGACACACAACCGCCCATTTTCTACTCTCATGTGTTTTCCTCTGTGCTATTTAAATGTTCGGCAATGGGAAAACCAGTATGTTCTGCAGACTGGTGGTTAGGTGAAATACAAGCATGAATTTCACAGAGGTTGTGTTAACATGCAAAATGGTACCAGTATGTTTAGCATGTAGTATTCAACAGACATTAATGTCAGCTTAGTCTCAGACTTTGCAAAGCACTTCAGTGCCTGCCTTGGTAATGGGTAACCATTTTCAGTTCTAGGCTTAACAGTGACACTAAACAAACAAACACGTGTTTCATTCCCTGTGCCACACGTTTGCCAGGGAAGAGCCATGCATGCATAGCAGTGCCAGAGAGCAGGGTTAGGAAGGCACTGCAAAGAAATCCAAAATGGTGGAATACTGGGAAGGAGTGGCTGACTGCAACCGGAGTCTAGGTACAAGGTGACTTGTTTTCTGAGCAACCACATGTAGGTACTTTCCTACAGCTCCCTTCTGAAACATGGCTCACAAGTCACTTCCCCAGACTTCTAACATACAATAACTGACAAATTTACAAATATTTGAAAGACTGTCCATAGCGTCAGGTTTTCACCTGAAGGCAATTTGTTAAGCATATTTTTGCATTTTTAAAATTTCGTGGACTGGGAAGTTAGGCAACCACTTTATTCTAAAGTGCTACCTCTAGTGCTGTTTATAATTAAATGATCTGCACACGTTGGCTTATTGTATACTGCCCCAACTTTAGATCAGTATTACCACACTGTTCCAAAACTGCCAAGTACTAGTAATCCATCATTGGTTCATCCTAAGATAACAGCAGCTCCCCCAGACTTAGCTCACTGTTTGGTATTGAATCCAGGCTAGAGGACAAGGCTCTCACTGGTTATGAGACTGGCTAGTGGAAATATGCAGTGGCCTGGGTTTGATCCTTAGTGTGGCACAGACAGGTCCTAAAAGACTCTCACTTCTAGGTGTAGGGTTCACAGTGACCTCCTTCCCTGTGTCTTTCTCTAAGATAAGACATCTTCATGTAGCCCACACTGGGCTAGAACTCGCTTATGTAGCCACAGCTGGGCTGCAATTCCTGCTTCTCACGCCTCTGCTTCCAAAGTGCTGGGATTGCAGGAGTGTACCAGCAGTCCCGGACTCCATTTCTTAGGTTTATATCTGTCTAGACTTTCTGAGTTTCTAAAAATTAGAATGTGAAAGCAGAACAGCTATATTATAAATGGAAAAAAGAAGAATAAGAAAAAGAATAAAGCTATTTTAAAATGTTTTTAAAATACTAAAAGTGATATATGATATAGAAAGTCATGCACATAGCTGGAAGCGATGTGGTGTTTATTTGGAAGGTTCTAAAATGCACAACTACCTAGGATGCTCTTGAATTGTACGTTATGCACGATTATCTGTAGAGCACATCTGCTTATTGATGCATAAGGTACCAATGTCATTAAAACAAAACCAAGGAGCCCAGTGGTGGTGGAGCATGTCATTAACCCCAGCATTTGGGAGGTAGAGGCAGGCAGATTTCCGCAAGTTCGAGGTCAGCCTGGTCTACAAAAGTGAATCCAGGACAGTCAAGGACAGAGAAACACTGTCTGGAAAAATCAAAAGAAAAAACAAATGAACAATAAAACAAACAAACAAACAAACAAACAAACAAAAACCAAGCACGATCTATCTAAGACCTAAGATTTCCTGACCTGCTACCTGATCCCTCAGAGCCCAGGGCTCTCTCCTTCCAGCTCCAGCCTTCCTCCTCTGTGAATGGTACAGGCTGGAGATGCACAGAGTAACCTGGAGCCCTTAGACATTATGACCATGTATGATGTGTCAGCATATGCTTCACTTATTCCACTCATACTGCAAATAGTGGAGTTTTATGCTTTATATTTTAATAGACTCAAAAACTTGTAAAGGCAAATTTCTAAAAGAAAAAAAATCTTTACAATGCAATATTATGATTTGTCATTAT
The DNA here is from genome assembly GCF_964271855.1 of Acomys minous. Classification (NCBI taxonomy): domain Eukaryota; kingdom Metazoa; phylum Chordata; class Mammalia; order Rodentia; family Muridae; genus Acomys; species Acomys minous. The sequence continues at coordinate 43,153,706 of NC_140489.1, forward strand.
TTAACATGGCATCTGGGGACATACCACACATTAGATAATGGCAACAGATGAATGTAGAAATGTACAATGTAATTTCGGTAAAGAATTTATATTTTTGGGAAATAATTTTATGAGCTGGAAATGTTGAAACAAATGTTTTTAAACATAAAAGCTGACCCAAGGGGGCCTGGTCCACAGAAGATGTTTATTTGACGTAACAAAACAGTACAGTTAGTGTTAGACCCAACCACAAAGAGCAAGGGAATGAAAAATTTATACAATGCACATAGAAAAAACAAGATGTTTACTATGACAGCTCTATATTCCTAAAATAATGCTTCTAAAATTACTCAATTATTGAACTTCTATACGAAAAAGGATGTTAATAGCGACAAAGTGCATAAAAACAAACATTATATTTGAACAAATTAACATACTAGGCAATTTTACTAACAATGCATGATTTTTTTGTTTACAGTATGCTCAAAATGTCTTTATACCAACAGGGTAGGCAGGACATTTATGTTTAATATCAATTACACAATATTAGCATAAACTTCCACAACTACATAGGGACTGTTTTCTTTTGCGCTGGTAAAGTAACTAAAGAGAAACATCAGATAATTTCTCTGAATTGAGAATTTCATCCAAATAAATGCCACATACCTTCCAGATATATGCATATCTCTCTATATCATGTAAATGGCTTTACCCATATAAAGAAACCATACAGCTTAAGAATCATAATAAGATCAACAGTGTCATGATCCAGGCTTAACAATTTCATAGGCCAAAAAAAACAAAAACAAAAAAAAACCATCTTAAAAACTAGTTTTATAAATGCAGAATATATTGCATGAGTAACTGCTGGTATTTTTAAGAAAATATATTGTGCAATTGTGGCTATCATGTACTGCTGGCAAAGCATTATTTTCACGTAAAACATGAAAAAATGAGTAAAAAACTTTCAACTGCCTATGATCATGATGAAGATTTACTGCCTTCTTAAAAATTATATTGGCATTTCATTAAAAATAATTCAATAAGGGACAAACTCCCTCACGAAAAATAAATAAATAAAAAGGTGCATTTTAAATGATGCTACTGCAAAGCAATGGTGAAAATACTGAGGAACTGTGAATGTGCTGTGATCTGGCATTAAAGGAACACATTAAAAAAGGATTAATGAAAATTAAGTAGAAAGGGCATCAAACTAAACTATCTGAGCTTGTGCAGTATTGCAGCCAGGCTTCTAAAATTAGATATAGAAAATATAAATAGACTGCTGAGCCACCAGTGTCCAAAAATAACCAACAGAAACAAAACACCCAAACAACTGGAAAAAATACAACAACAAATGAAAATACAAAGGAATGAGTTTATGAAAAGCTCAGTTAACTTGATCCAAAGCTCTGAGTAATTCTTCACCCTGCAGTAAGTTTCTGCTTCCTTGTATGGGAGCATTAACTTCACAATCATAACTGGTCAGCTGTGGTAATCCACTCTCATCCATTGATTGCCCCAGCAGTCTACATGCTAAATCTGAAAAACAAAAGAGATACCTAAGAATCATTAAATTGAACCACCTGCTATGCAGTAGGCATTGGGTAAAATGAAACAAAACAAAATTCGGAAAGGGTTTTTAGCCTATGGGGCAAACCCTCAGGGATGTAAACAAGTACATGTAATCAAGTTTACTTCTGCTGTCAGAATGTTTATACAAAGTCTGCTATGAAAAGCCCAACCCTGCATTGTAGCCAGCAGACAAAATGCTACTGTACTTCATTGATTCACCTTCCTCTCAGTATTTATAGTGCTTACTGGTTTGAATCTTACTTTGTCAACCGAACTGGCCTCAAACTCACAGAGATCTGCTTGCCTCTGGCTCCCAAGTGCTAGGATTAAGGGCGTGCCCCACCATGGACTGCCTATCACTTTTTAATCTTTCTAAGGAACCAAAATTACTGTCACTTGGGGAAAAAACTCCTAAAATATTTTTCATATTTAAACTTTCCCTTGTGCTGGTTAAGAACACAAAGAATAGGGCTAGAGAGATGGCTCAGTGGTTAAGAGTACCACCTGCTCTTCCAAAGGTCCTGAGTTCAATTCCCAGCAACCACATGGTGGGTCACAACCATCTATAATGTAACCTGATGCCCTCCTTCTGGCCTACAAGCAGACAACACTGTCTACTTAATAAATAAATCTAAAAATAATAATTAAAAAAAAGAACACAGAGAATAAACTAACCAGAGGGTATTAAAATAATTGTCTTCTGCTCTATCCCATTCTGCTCACTGGATTTGCATCCTTTCACACGTTTCCAAGAAAGTGACGTCGTAGGTGTGCGGTCTCCTGGTTGCTGCAATAATGTTCCCTAAAAAAAATGAAGTTAATATTTAAATATTAACAATAAAAAACTTTGCAACCAGTATATATTTAATAGCAAGCAATAAGCTAGTTTCTTTTTCTTAAGATTTACTTATTATGTACACAGTGCTCTGCTAGAACAGGGCATCAGATCACATTATAGATGATTGTGAGCCATCATGTGGTTGCTGGGAATGGAACTCAGGACCTCTGGAAGAGTAGTCAGTGCTCAAACTTTTTTTCTTGTAAATAATCTTACGTTTATTTTTTTGGTTTTTGAGACAGGGTTTCCTCTGTGTAGCCTTGGCTGTCCTGGACTCATTTATAGACCAGGCTGGCCTCGAGCTCACAGCGATCTGTCTGTCTCTGCCTCCCTGAGTGCTGGGATTACAGGCGTGCACCACTGTGCCCAGCTTCATTTATTCTTGTAACAGTACAACAAAGTTATTTCCTACCCATTACTGTTAATGTGTTTTAAAATATTTTCCCGTCACTCTGTTCTGACAGTAGCCTAACCTCAACTGTCCCTAAAACACAGTGCTTCTTTAAAGAATATTATAGATTTATTTTTATTTTATGTGTATGGGTAGTTGGTCTGCATGTATGTCTGGACAGCACTCGTGTGTAATGCCAACAGAGGAAGTAGAGTTACAGAGGGCTGTGATCCATATTTTGGGTGCTGGGATTTAAACATATTTTGGGTGCTAAGTTCTCTGGAAGAGCTGTCAGTACTGCTGAGCCATCTCTCCAGCCCCAGTGCTTCTGTAATAAGAGAAAATAACTTAGACGAAAATGTGAGTGGTGGTAATAGTGAGGGTGAGTAAAGGGCAAACTATACCTCTTCCTCTAAATTCATCTGTCATGTTTGGATTTTCACATCAGAATCTATTCATTAAAAGTTTTTTTGTTTTATTTTGTTTTTAAAAAGCCCAATGATAGATTTTGAAAATACAATTTTAATATTTTACTGGAAGACAACACACCACTCACACTCACAATTCCTGCTGCTTGAAGAAGGGAGCCATCATGTTCCATTTTTCGCTTTCTCTGGGCATTCTGCAAAGCTATTATCTTTGGGTTTAATTCTTCCTCAGGAACAGTATTTCTGGAAAAGAAAAAAACAAAACATTCTGTATAAAACTACCATTGTTCAGTGGACTCATATTTTGGTGACTACTGAAATACAAGAAGACATTCATTGCTGAATAGTATTTTCAACTTATAAATGTTTCAGCTGGACACGGCACCTCTAAATCCTGTTTGAATCCAGCTTGGCTATACTTTCAAGTTTAAGGTTAGACTGGAGCACATAGTGAGAACCTGCCTTAAAAACAAGAACAACAACCAAACAAAATTTATGTTCATTTTAATCTCACTCTAACACTCAAGGATGGATGACAGGTACTTTGTAACCATTTTTTAAATGAGAAAATTGAGGCCAGTTAGGCAGTTTGCTCTAAGTCTCATTGCTGATTAATTGTTCATATGGAAGTACACTCAGGGCCTTCACATACCTGTCTCCTCCTCAGTGACCTTTGTACTCTGCTAGTTAGGCCTCAGTATTGACCAATATGTCCGAGCTGCTGTATCTGAAATTAATATTAGGCAACAAGGAACTATTATGAAGTCAATTAAGCTTGTTGTATTTATTTTGGTTTTCTAATAGAACGTTAAAAAAAAAAGACTAACTCTTCTATAAATGTGGTTTTTACTTTTAAAATATTTAGAAGCCATGTAGTGCATACACAAGCAGGTTTAAAATTTTTATGCAAGTATGTTGTGTTCATGAAATATAATTCATTTACAATGTAAAGATCACCTATGGCTGTTCTTCTATCACAGCTCTTGATCTGGGGCATGTGCACAGCACCACACAGTCTGAAGCTTGTAATTTTTCTGATTTGGCTCACTCAGGACTAAAGGCAACACTCAACTGAAAATACCAAATCCATCTGAAGCCCTGAGGGTTTTTCTCAGCTCAAGAGAAAAGCAGGCCTGTGCTAGTGCTTTGGGTGAAGGGGGATACAGTGAAACGGCTCCACTCAGAGCAGAGTCCTTTCCTCTGCCAGTAGTGGCAGCTTGCTCTACGCACAGCACAGAAGGAATCATTTTTCTCCACTTACTAACTAGTGAAAACTATTTCCTTGTAGGTACAGCCTCACATTAAAGCATGTCAGATACCATTACTTATGTACACAGAAATTCTACATGTTTGCTCAAGTACTGTCTCATTCCACAGAAACAATATTGTAAATTGTGCTAGGACTCTTGGTAGATGTAATAAAGCTTTTTTCTTTATAAAAATGATAATACAAAAATATGTAATGAATAATAATAACCTTAAGACTCACAATTATATACAACGAGATTTTTAAAAGGCCTGCAAATATCTAAGTTTCAATCTGGGATGGAAAGGAACCATTTATAATTGAAGGGCTTGTCTTTCGGTTAGCTTACAAAAGCCCCCGAATGGAAGGACCTAAGCAAGGAAGACAGCTATTTCCCACTCTGACCAGTAGCATGGAGAAATGCCTGGCATAGAGAACTTAGCGGCTGGAAGACATCCCTCTGACCTGCTACATTTGCACAGCTGATAGAACTGTTTGAGAGAAGTCAGAAGGTAACTTAGAAACTGGCTTTTGAGTGTCTGGGGTTTTTTTTGTTTTTTCTTTTTAAGTTATTCAAGACAGGGTCTCTCTGTGTAGCCTTGGCGGTCCTGGACTCACTTTGTAGACCAGGCTGGCCTCGAACTCACAGCGATCCGCTTGAGTGCCTGTTTTAATGTCACATATGTAGTAGAACATGACAGAACTATGTCCCACATAAATACCTTTGATTCAAAGTGACAGATACGTTAGGGCTCCGTGGGTGAGCTTTCTCTGTCTGTTCTATGACTCTCTTTCCTGCTCTGTCTGGTGAGGCTGTCCGACTGTGAGTACCACTGTATGCTGATGCCGTAGCAGTGGTAGTTTCTTGAGGTACATGGGGTGAAGATGGAGATGCAATCAGTATTTTAATGTCTTCTATATTGTCCTTCGTCACTGTTTTTAATTCATCAGTGGTAGTGGCGATGGTGTCAGTGGCAGCGGCGGTTGTGGTGGCAGTGGCAGTAATGGTAGGTTTCTGTAACTGGGTCTGCTGGAACACTGTAGTTGTGCTCACACTCGAGGGGCTAGAAGAGCTGCTCTCTAGTGGTGACAGCTGATCAAAGGAACGTAACTGGAAGTCATCATCCATTGGGATATAGGGGGCCAGCATCTCCAAGTCTAAATCAGTGTCCTTTCAAACAACAAATAATAAAGGAGTTTTCATAATGACCGCATCTTGTAAAAGAAAAACAACCTAAACCCAGTCACTTCAGGCTAAAAATTAATACAATACAAAATAAACAAGGTAACATACTTGAGTTGAAAATGGATTCTTTGCTTCTGTGTCTTCGGCAAACAGTTTTTCTACCAGTTCCAACTTGAATACATTGACCATATCGCTATCCACATCAAAACAGTACTCACTGGGGCTGTTAGGCTGTGGAGGGGTTAAGTATGTTTATTTTTCTGTTTATTAACAAGTTTCATACACATAGATATTATAAAGTTTTAACTAAACATTATGGTTGAAAGATTTTAGTCAAGTGTGGAGGTGCACACTTCTAATTCCAGCACTCAGGAGGCAGAGGCAGAAGACCAGCCTGGTCTACAAAGTGAGTTCCAAGCCAAAAGGGGCTACATAGTGAGACCCTGTCTCAAAAAAGACAAAAAACAAACACCCTCCCCCAATTGCTTATTCTAAAGAATAAAATTCACTAAGCAATTCAGGTGCCATAATGGTATCCATGTAATTAGATGACATTCTCAGTGGAATCCTAATTGCCTATTCTATTCGATATTCTAAATGGATATTCTATGAGTTATAGGCAAGGATTTCAATAGAGAACACAGTAGCTGGGTATACTAAGCACAAAACTTGACTTTTGCTAGTTTTTCATTAATTGACTTTTGTTAGAATAATTGAATCAAATGCTTCCGTGCTGGCAAACCCTCAGAGCAAAGAATACTTTCTGCGAAAGGTTTGAGCTATCATACTGCTTCACTTACACCTGGCAGCTTTAATCCAGAGCTGTTTAATGCAGCTTGTTTTACTAACCAAGTTACAAAGTTCAGCTCTACGCTGTCCTGCTCACAAGCAGAGTGTTGATAGTAGGAAGCCCTGAAACGTAAGTGTTCTGGTTTGCAGACAGCTGTGACACTTCCACCCAGCCTAGCCGGATATTAAAACCCTTTTTCTGCTGGGTTTTGAGTTCTGTCAGTCTCAGGCATTTGCCCCTGACCTTTCCTTCCATCATGGTACCCACCTCAGGTGAGCTCTGTCTAGTGCTTCCATCAGAAGGGCTTGCTGGCTGGTCTTGAATCTGGGGCATGGTAAAAGAAAGTTCCAGTGACTCTGAACTTGGCTCTAATTTTAATGCAACTTCTTGATTCAATGCAGGATCAGCACTACTTCGAAGTGGCTTTGGAGTTTCAGAGGCAGGTAATGGAGACATTGCCAGATTTATATTTGTTATTTTTTCATTAGAAGAGGGGAACATTACATCATTATATAATGGAACATCTTCAAGTTGTTGGTCTTCAGTTTCTGTGTCTGCAGAGGAAAACTTTCGTCAATCTAGAGACCATCAGGATTTTAACATTCATAGGTATTTTCTTTTTAAAAGATCTGTGATTCATCCAATCAGTTTTCTATAAGTGGAAAGTTTACAGCTATTACAGTATGACCATTAAAACTGAGTTATCTTTTTTTCTCCACCACTGACAACTCCTAAGATGTGTAACTCCAACCTTTTTTATACACTAAAATGTGGCTTAATTTGAATTAACAGCTTTCATTTTCATGTCTGTTTTGTGGTACAGCTGCTCCATTAACCCTTTAGCATTAAGGTGCAGGGAGGAAATTAGAGGGCATCAAGAAATACCTTCAGGGGGCTGGAGAGATGGCTCAGTGGTTAAGAGCACTGACTGCTCTTCCAAAGGACCCGGGTTCAATTCCCAGCACCCATATGGCAGCTCACAACTGTCTGTAACTCCAAGATCTGACACCCTCACACAGACATACATGCAAAGTACCAATGCATATAAAGTAAAAATAAGTAAATTAAAAAAAAAAAAAAAAGAAAAGAAATACCTTCAGGAAACCCTGAGCTATTATTTCCAACAGAACACATAAATAAAAGCAGGAAGGCTATGAAATTTCTAAAACACACATATTTAACAGAATACTTTCAAGAAGCCTGTACAAAGCAAACCACATAAGGTATCATTTAAATGGGTAAGCCAAGAAATGGAGCACAGCTGAACTGGGACAGAAGCAGCAGGAACAGCTTAACAGACGGACAGAGTAACTTAAGCACTCACCATTGCTGCCAAAATCCAGAGATATGATCGTGTCCCCAGCAGCAGGGGCCAGCAGAGTCAGAGCATCCGGTTCTTTCTTAAGCTTATCAAAAAGGCAGCTTGTATCCTCGGATTCAACTTTGGTGAACAGCTGAGTCATTTTCATATCTGAAGATTCAACTGGTTTGAGGACACATTCTGTTTGTTGAAGGGAGAAAATCAAGTCGTGCTGAATAATACCACTGTCAACAAAGGAGAGATTAGGATTCATAAATGAGCACTTGACACAATGGTGAGGGCACTGTGAAATGACCTTGACTCTTAACTGATGCTTTATAAAGAAAAGCATTTTAACATTCCTTGAGATGAATAATCTCTAACACATACTTGCCACATTTCTTTTTCTCCCCAGTGCTGAGGATTGAGGCGAAGAAGTTAAATAAAATTTATTAATCGTAAGTCAACTTATTTACATTGAAACACCCTTTGAGAACAGTGGTGGTGACAAGAACATTTGCAGTAAAGTACATGAAGGACATACAGAGTAGGACTTTTGTGCTTATGTACACAATGAAATGGGCACAAAATCACTCTTCAGCACTAATACACAAGGCACCGTCTATGGATGATCTCAGAATAAAATGATAATGACCAGAGTATCATATTTTCTTGGTGGAGATCATATAGTGATGTCATTCACATAGATGATAAAAAACCACTCAGCTTCACGTCTGGCATCAAGGTACTTTTAACTAACATGTTACGTGTTCAATGTATGAGATGAACTAAGAATATAGAGACTAATGTATAAAACACTTGCCTTCATGCAGTTTATAATCCAACATGAAGTAGATAAACAGACAGTTACAATGCACTATGGTCACTGCTAAAATGGAGAAAGGGTGTTTCACAGAAAGCTAACAAGCTGAAGCTTGCGGTCAAGTAGCAGTACGGTCATGAGGCAGACTAGGTGAGAGGAAGAACAAGTAAGCAGTTTTACATAAAGGCAAAGTCCCAAGAGAACTCTGGAATTAAGATGACTTTCTGTGACTAGAAGTAGTAAGGCATGATCATAACACCAAAAAATGCCCCCAAAGAAATAAAAATGTAAGATCAAAAACAATGGGCAAATCTTCAGAAGTGGGGTAACCTGGATTTTGGTGGTGTCTGTGAAAGTGTTGGAGACTGCTGCAGCAGCCCTGCAATCCTACACAGGGCTGCCGCAAATTTCAAGGCTGGCCTGGTCTTCAGTGAGTTCCAGGACAGCCAAGCCTACTCAGCGAGACAGGGTAAAGGGTATGAAACATAAGAAAATGAGCTTGAGAGCTCTTCCTGGCAAGCAAACTGGAGTGTTTGGTAATGTGAAGAGGAACTGAAACGGAAATAACTTAGAGTCCATAAATGTAAAAACAAAACAAAACAAAACAAAAACCTGTCACACAAACCTTCTTGGCCTCAACATAGTACATGCTTAAAACTGAACTACTAAGAAAACTGATCATAGACTGATGAACAGATGATACTATCTGTGGGATCACTGAGACTGGTGGGTCGGGGCATAAACTCACAATCCAGTAGAAAAAGGAAAGTAAAACCAACACTCAGTTGTATTTGTAGTGTTTTGTTTTGTTTTGTTTTTCCAAGACATGGTTACTCTGTGTATCCCTGGCTGTCCTGGAACTTGCTCTGTAGACCAGGCTGGCTTCACAGCAATCCCTCTGCCTCTGGGAACCCCAGAATGCTGGGATTCAAGGCATGCACCACTACTACTGGGCAATTTTATCTCTTAATAAAGGCACCGCAAATACAAGGAGTGCTACTAATTATTCTCCCAAGTGTCTCTTCCCAAGCTTACCTCACAACATAATTGACACACACAATGCACTGTGGCTGAGAATTCTTCGTATTATAAATGACAGTTGCTTGAGTTTCAACCCAGACATATCCACCTCTTTTGGCAAGCATTCTGTACTGTCCTGTGGTGACTTGTCCTTTAGTAAACACTAGGGATAAAAAAAGCATCACAAAGAAAATAAAACTGATTTTTCAATCAAGTAAGTGTTGAATGTAGATTACTGGTTTTGTTTAAAGATAGGGTTTCTCTGTGTAGCTCTGGCTGTCCTGAACTCCCTATGTAGACCAGGCTGGCCTCAAACTCATAGAGATCTGCCTGGCTCTGCCTTTGGAGTGCTTAGGGGTAGGAGGGGAGGTAAAGGCATGTACCTGGCAGGATCACTGTTTTTGTTGTTGTTGCCTGCTTTTGTTTTTTAAGGGAGAGTTATAATAGTTGACTGTTTAAGCTAATAGAGAAAACCCAAACACAACCTGAAAATAAACCCCAAAGGAAAATTACTATCTTCCTATAAAAGAATGAAAGCTAGGAATGAGGAACAGGGTGGCTGCAGCTCCTTTAATGACCTATGGCCACAGTATCAGACTAGAAAGTAATCACAGGGCACATTCAAGAAAATGGTACAGTTGTTTCCTGAAGCAGCAGAGACCAAACCACTCTAAAGAAATTACACTTACAACATCCTGAATATGTAGGGTGACATCATGATGTAGCCTTCCTGCAATTCATGCAATGTTATCTAAATCAACTGCTGACTTAGGAGAACATAGTAAACCAGTCATGATGATGCTATCGCGAGTACCCATGTCTGACTACAACTTGGGCATATCCTGTAGTTAAGGGCAGTCGCACTAGTCCAGTGATACTCAGTACCCTAAACCATATTTGGAAGTCTGTTTAGGTCCAGATTAAACAGGCAAGAGAGAAATTGTGAACTTTAACTTACTTTGGTGTCTTATACTTCATTTGAGTAAAATTCAGAAATCTAGTGTATGTCAAGGGTGTCAGATATCACAGGTGCATGCACTAATCTCACTGATTCATGGAACAAATGCTTTCTGACTACCTTCTATTGACTAACTACAGGACATATACTAACCTTTAATATTTGACTTTATTTATCTTTGTATTTAAAATTCTAGGAAAGTTTTATGTATTGTCAAATGATTTTATTTTGTAACAAAACAAAACAATAATTTCATGATCAAGACGTCTTATAGAGGCTGGAGGGATGTACTTGGTCTAAGGAGACTAAGTGGTAACTGTAACTACAAAGTTAGTGGTGCAAACAGTAAAGACTACAGGACCTAAGCAGTGAGACTATCTTGTTCTACTGAACTTACTATCATGATGAGTTTTGGTCAGATGATCAGAATCCAAAGCATGGTAGTATTCATAAATCGAGCGGCCCAAAAGTTCTTCTGGCTCATAACCCATCAACTCAGTAATTCTGTTAAAAACAAACAAACAAACAAAAACCAAGCAACATTATTTTTTGCTTAGAAAGTTTACAACTCACCCTTAACAATTCTACACTTACTGTAATACCAAGCCTTTCTGTCTTTAGACTCATCCCTTTCACCCAAGCTAATGGCATATTTAAAACAAAACAAAACACATTTCATCATAATTCTGTTGGTATCAAAGCAGGATGTTAATAAATATTAGTAACACTAAATTAAATAATAAAAGTTGTAAAGACAGTCACGATTATCTTAAAATATAGTTTAATTCTATAACAGTATTTTTTATGAAGTCAAATTGTTTACCTTATACAAGGTAAAGTATAAGTTTTAGGCCCACTGGCAAGGCCTCACTTTAACAGCTTCACTATCAGTAAGCCAAGTACATACTAAATGGAAAGTACAGAAATAACCATTGGGATGTTTTATAAGTTAATACTTTTACTTGGCTTCCATATTAACTACATGAAATTATGAAAATCAATTTCAGATGAAAGAGCAGCATTGATTTGAACATGGGTTGGAAACTAATTCAGGTAGCCTGTCTTTTCCCTGGCAGTTCCTTTAGGGTAGAAACTGAAGCTGACGCTGTATGAGCCTGGAGGAAGCCATGAAGACACACTTATGGTAAAGACAAGGCTGTCCTTGTCACACTATGCCAACTACAAACATTTTCCTCTAAAGTTTCTCTGGGAACAAACATGAAGCAAGTATTAAGACTGCTTGGCTTAGATATCAAAGGACTGAAAACAAAACAAAACTGAGGTACAAGGGAAAGACACTCATTAGGTTCAGCATGCCAGCTAAAGGAAACACCCCATTAGAGAGTGAGCACAAGCGAGCCATCTTTGTCCCTAACAGTATGCGAAGTACCACACCATGGTGCTGTCCCACGTAAGGGCTACCATTTCATCTAAAACCAACAAAACAGATTTATTAAAAAATAAGTCCAACTCTCACTTCTTCACAAAGGGATACACCAAAATACATCAACACTAGATGGCAGCATTACAAATAAAAAAATAAACTATGCTTTAAAAATAACTGTTTTTTCTTCCATGCCAGAATGGTAGTAGGCACTGAATCTAGGGGTTCACAAATGCCAGACAAAGGCCACTCCCTATTCCTTTTTGTGCTGGTGGTGGTGGAACCCAAGGCCTTGTGCCCTAGGAACTTCTTGCATCTATCCCCCCTCAGAATCAAGACATGGAAAAAATTGCCCAATGAAGAAAACTCTTACATCATATGTCTAATATCCAGGGCCACCAAAATCACCTGCTGCTAAACCTGACAGCGTGAGTTCAGTCTCTGGGATCCATGTGGAGGAAGGAGAGAACCAATTCCCATACACTCTACCTTTGGGCTATGGCACACATGTGCCCACACACGAGTGCATCCAGACCTAACAATTGTTTGGATTGCTCTTATATAGTTTTATACACTTAAATACAAATCCCATAGAATTTAATTCTTTTTGACTAAACAGTATGTTTCTAGCACTCTTCTAGACATGAAAATGCACTGAGAAAACCCAACTGTGGGCAATCTTGTGTTATACTTGCCACACTATGAAAGAGGATGGTAAACAGTGATAGGTAACTGTTCTAGGAATGAGAAGAACTACACTCTTGTTCAAGAGAAGAACGGTAAGGTGAGGGACAGATTCTTACAGGATATGTACGCATTCAGTATAGAAGAGTAGCGAAAAGAAGTTTGTAAACACCATCCAGGAAGAAGTTACAGCACAAAAATAAATGCATAGGATAGGTGGTAGAGTCTGATGTGACTAGTGCAGGCAAGTGGAGAGAAAAGATTCAGGAGATATGAGCGAGAGGATCAGATAAATGAAGATTATGTACACTGAATCTTAGTATGCTTTACTCGACCCCACATCAACCAGTGTCTCTCAATCTGAGGAATGTTGGTCACTAAAGGATCCTAAGAAAGCCAGGCGTGGTGGCACACACCTTTAATCTTAGCACTCAGGGAGGCAGAGGCAGGTGGATGGCTGTGAGTTTGAGGCCAGCCTGGTCTACAAAGTGAGTCCAGGACAGCCAGGGCTACACAGAGAAACTTTGTCTCAAAAAACCAAAACCAAAAATGGGATACTGAGATATCAAAACACCAGACAGTTTTCCTGGCAGGCTGATTTCATGTACGTTGGAGGAAGCAAGTAAAAATGAACTCAATTTTAGAGAACTGCATGGTAACTCAGTAACAAGAGGGAGAGAGATCCAGAAAACTGGATTGTTTTTGTGCTGTGACTTGATCCACAGGCTTGCACACACTATGCAAGCACTGTACTAGTTACTTCTCCAATCCTTACAACTTTTTTTTTTATTAGAAAACTTGTTTTCTAAAGCAACTATATGGTATGACATTCATCCACAACACACATCCTATGGGGAGGAATCATCATTTCTTATCAACACTGCAAATGTGCAAATATGTGCCAAATGATTATATGTGGACAGTACTAAGTAAAACAGCTATTTATGGATAGCCTGGATATTAGAAATTTAAACTTTATTACATTGTATTTGCTTTGTGTGAGTGCATGTATGTGGGCACATGTGTGCCATAGCATGAGGTTAGGAGACAGTCTGTATGAACTAGTTCTCTCCTTCCATCATGTAGGTCCCAGAGACTGAACTCATGCTGTCAGGTTTGGGACCAGGTATCTGCTGGCCCTGGTGAACCAGGATGTTTGAAATGTGATATAAAATTTCTTTAAAATTCAGCAGTTTTCCCCCATGTTGAAAATGACTCTGATAGGTTATAGACACAAGAAGTTCTAGAGAAAAAAAAAAAAGAACCAGAAAGCAAGAGTCTCCTTGTGTGTGTTATCTTTAAGCTGGCTGTCTTTTAACTGACATCATGATCACTGTGTGAATTCTCTGACAGAACCAGAGTGGGGTGCCTCTACTTTTCTCATTTTGATTCCTTTGCTTTCCTTTCTCTCCAGCCTGCCCTGTTCTCTGCTACAGAAGTATAAAAATAAAAGAGGATGGGCATTTCACTTCCACTACTTTTTAAATGCTGGCAATAAACACCATAAAGTAGTTCTTAGGTTTTTTTCTCTTCCTTGTATTAAAGTTGACACCAGTGATAAGTGTATTGGACATACAACAAAATCCTGCAGGCTTTAAGACAGAGTTTTGAGGTCTGATCCCCCTAGAGAAGGACTGCGAGTTTTATATCAGCTAAGTAACAAACCTCAGAATGGAATCCAAAACTGTGTGACTTCAGTCAGTGCTCTGTCAATATTTCTTTGTCTATAAGCATGAGGAATTATAAGTATCTACACGCTAAAAACTTAAAATTGGTGTTTCTATAAAATGTATTCCATAATGTAATTACATTAACTACCTCAAGTAGGAGGTAAGAAATTTATGTTTCCTGGATGTAGTGGCATAATCTCAGCACTTAGGAGACAGAGGCAGGTGGATCTCTGTGAGCTGGAGGCCAGCTTGGTCTACATAGTGAGTTTCAGGACAGGCAGGGCTATGTAGACTCTGCCTCAAAACCAACCAGCCAGCCAACCAACCAAACATGTCATATTGTAGAAGAACTGATGTGTTCATTATTATCTGGGCAACAGTATCAGAATTTCAGCTGGCTACAGAATCTATTCCTCTAATCACAGGCTACACAGCTTGCAGCAAAAAGGGACCAATAAAAATAAATACTATGACAGAAGCATGTACAAGGAATATTGCGTAAGAAGATGCTCTTAGAAGGTGAGTGTGTGCAAAGGCACTAGACACTTTTAAAAAGTGTATGGAATTTTTTTTTTTTTTTGGGTTATAAGCAGTTGGAGCTATATCCAGATGAGTGACTTTCCCACCTCCTGATTAAGTTGGAGAACTAAGAAAGGACTAGACTATAAATACATTTTAATAAATAAAAATCTTCCCATCTACAATTCTACAAGAAGCAACTGATGCATTTCTAATAAAAGATTGGCATGATCTGACCATCACCTTGAGAAGCCCCCTGTGGGCACACCAGATATAAGAATTAAAGGGCACAAATCTGTTGGTAGAAATGCAGCTCAGGAGTTTATAGCAATAATTCAGGCCAAAGGTAATGAGGTAGAGAATTCAGTGACAGGAGCACAAGGGTAGATAGAATGATGAGGAGAGACAGCCGACACAGAACAGTGCATTTATCATATTTACAGACAGTGTAGTCTGTGGTAAAAGTTAGAGTCAGAGATCAACAGTGCAGTGCTATATCAACAACACTATGCACCACAGGAGGAACAGCACTGTGTTATGCAGTTGTGGCGCACTTCAGTAACAGAAGTATGTATTTCACCACTCGGAAAACAATGTAGATAAAAGGCTAGGTTGGCAATTATACACTAGTAGTAACAGATTTGGGAAATGGTAACAGGAACCACGGGGGTGGGGTGGGGTGGGGGAGTTAGAGAACAAATTCTGTTGCCTACTCTACAGAAATTATTTTTTCTGCGATAGGTTTTCTCTGTGTAGCCTTGGCTGTCCTGTTACTCACTCGGTAGACCAGGCTGGCCTTGAACTCACAGTGACCCACCTGCCTCTGTTTCCCAAGTGCTAGAATTAAAGGCCTGTGCCACCACCTCCTGGCTCTAAAATTTATTTTCTCAATTTAAGCAAGATCTCCTAAAACAAAAAAAAATTGCGTTTGTGTGTGTGTACGTTTGAGTGTGTGTGTGTGTGTGTGTGTGTGTGTGTGTGTGTGTGTCTTGCAGTACTAAGGCATGAACTCAACGTCTTTTGCATGTTGGACAAGTGATACACCTCTGACTTACATCCCTAGCCCAATAAATATTTCTGTAAGACAGCTGACTTAGAATTTACCTTCTTCCTGCCTCCATCTCCCAATAGCTCAGATTACAGGAGTGTGCCACTGGACAAGATCAAGAATCTCATCTTAATAGGTTTTGTGTAACACCTGATAGAGTATTTATAGTACAAAAGCTAATCTTAATGTCTTTGGTTTACAGGATGCATCTTTATATTCACCTTCATGGACATAAGCCATGTACCATAAGTTTTTACTACAGCAAATAGAAAACAGCTACAGAAAAATTTACATTTTAAAAATATAAAATAGAGCTTAATTTACCTTTCATCACAGTAAGAAAATTTCATATCCAGGCTGTGTCGGCTGAGAAATGTCTTGCTGTCTAAAGGAATTTCAATATTTGATGGATGAGGAATGGGTTCACAAATCAGCACCAAGCACGTCATGGGTGGCTTCTTGTACCCACACTGAGGCTGGTTACTGTTGGTATCATATACATGAATGTGGCCGGTGCAGTGAAGCACCTGTACATAAATAAGAAAGCAAGTAGTTACCTTATTTTTAGGGGGGGGGGGGAAGCAGGTCAGTAGTTGAGTTTGACCTGATAAACTTCGATAAAAGTGTATATTTGAAAATTTTAAAATGTTTTCCCCACGACACCATCCATGATCTAATAGCAGTTAAGACATTACAAGATAATTAGCTATTTTTTAAAAAAGCATTGTGAAGGTGGGTGCTACATAGGTAAGTTACTGGTTAGGAGTACTGACTGCTTTTCCAGAGGACCCTGATTTGATTCCTAGCATCCAGATGGCAGCTCACAACCACTTGTAACTCTATCTCCAGAGGATCTTTTTCTCATCTCTTCAGGCACCAGGCATGCATGCACTGATAAACACGGAGATAAAACATCCATGCACATAAAATAGAAACTAGGGATCACATATAATCCAGAATATGAATCTAATGCCTTCTTCTGGCCTCTGCAAGCACTGCCAGCATATGGTGCACTTACATAATCCAAGTAAAACACACACACACACACACACACACACACACACACACGCACGCATGCACACACAAAATGAAACAAAAAAGCCTTTTTTTTAGTGTTTCTTTTTTCTTTTCTTTTCTTTTTCTTTTTCTTTTTTTTTTAAGACATCCCTTTCTTTAAGTCTGGACTGTTTCCTTCACTCATATGATCATTATAGTTGATTATGCTAGGGTGACTGTGCTTCAACACTGAACAAGGAAATGAAACAGTGGACAGAACATTGTACTTAGGCTTTAATTACTAGTTGGGAAAGCTAACTGATTAAGTTAGCTTTGTATAGAAATAGCACATTTCCCATAATCTAAGTTTTGAATGGAAACTCCATATATTGGACGCAACTGCAAATATACAAAGGGGGACAATTACACTTTCCCCTTCATAATTCTTTTTAATTTATTTTATGTGTTCAAGTGTTTTTCATGCATGTGTACACTGGTGCCCAAAGAAGGCAGAAGATACTGTATGTCCTGGAATTGAAGTAACAGGTGACTGTGAGCTGACACGTGGGTGCTGGTAACCAAACCCAGGTCCTTGGCAAGCAAGTGCTTTTAAGTCATTTCTCCATTTCCCCCTCACAACTCAAGCTCTCTTTGGAGGGATTTTTGTTTATTTGTTTTCTTTTCTGAGGTAGGGCTTGCTCTGTTCCCTGGGCTGGCCTGGAATTCCATGTGACACAGCTGCCTTCAACCTTATAGTAGTCCTTCTCCTTCCTAACACTTCACCACTCCTGGTGAAAGCACTTGATACTAGCATCATGCCAATGTATGGATTTATGTATCTGTAAGTTAAATGCACATGTAGCTTACTTACTTTCCATGTTGCAGACTTTATGTTCATCGTTCTCCCCCGGCTAGTTAGGGTACATTTCATTCTGAGAAAAAAGCTCCGCTGTGTGTTTTGTTCTTTCCCCTTTTTCACTGGGCCTAATGAAAGCAAGAAATGAAGTCTTAAGTCATAGTTAAACACAGAAATGTGTTACAATCAGAGAAGAAAGTGAAGATCTCAGTATTAACACAATCATTAGATCCCTTTTCACCCACTCAAACACATCCAGTAGGTCTGACAGTGTTTCTAAGACTACAGAGATTCCTTGACCTGCGGAAGGATGGTCCACACTGATTACCTTTTCATCTGTGCTGGTGAGTTTGGACAAGGTAGAGAAAATACGAAAATGGTATGGGTTTGCCATCTAAGTTAGTATATAAACTGTCATTATATAAGCATGTGCCCCCCCCGCCCCCCGCAAAACAAACCTGAGTACATACTCCATGTCCTTTACCAACTGTGATAATTCAATTCTGAATAAGCAGGAATGTGTTTATAGAACTCTTCAAATGCCAACTTTCCTTTGGTAGTAATTAGCATATCTGTGTGTAAATGCCAGATAGAATATGCTATCACAAGTTACAGAAATCAGCCCTGATGGTACACATCAATACCCTCAGCACTAGAGAGGCTGAAGAAAGGGGATAGAGTTCTAGGCCAACCTAAGCTACACATGAGACCTAGTTTAAAAAATTTTTTTAATCTTTTTTTTAAAAAGGATTTATTTATTTTTGTATATAGATGAGTGCTTTATCTGCGTATACACCTGCATGCCAGAAGAGGGCACCAGATCTCATTATAGATGGTCGTGAGCCACCATGTGGTTGCTGGGAATGGAACTCAGGACCTCTGGAAGGGCTCTGTGCTCTTAACCGCTGAGCCATCTCTCTAACCTTGCTTAAAATTTAAGGTTACTGAAATGAGGGCTGGGAATGTAGCTCAATGGAAGAGCACTTCCTTAGCACATACATGAAGGTTCGTTGATCCAAGAAAAAGCCACAGAAATAAAGGAGAGGCAAATCAATTCAAGTTTATTTAGTCTTACGCCAAACCCAGTGACCACAAAATGAGATTATATTCAGATGAATCTGAAACAGCACCTTGATTTCTCATTTCATTGCTTACTTAGCCTCGTTCAAAACAAATGTCTCATTTATATGCGATGCCAAGAGAAGGTGGACTAGAGGGCGCTCAGGACTGAGCATAAGGAGCATACTAATCTTTTTTGAGGCAATGAATTTTTCTAAAATTGCGGAGCGTAACGGTACATGTCTTTAATCCCAGCCTTTGGAAGGCAGAGGCAGGTGGATCTCTATGAGTTCAAGGACAATTTGTTCTACTTAGAGTCCTAGGCCAGCCAGGGCTACATAATGACCCCCTGTCTCAAAACAAACAAACAAACAAACGTACATACATACATGCTGGTTGTCCCATGTCTATGAATACACTAAAAATCATTGAAATGTATCAGATGGGTACATAAAGTATTAGATGAAAACCAGACACAAATATTTATTATTGAGGAGCTAATGTATATACTGTGAGTGATGCAAAGATGAATAATTAGACACTATGCCTTTAAACATGTAACAGATACATGAATCAATCAATAGCAATACAATGTAAAACAGACAAGGCTTAATAAGAATGCTTTCAAAGAGCAGGGATTAGAAGTAAGAGAAGGAGCCAGTGTACTGTTTAAGAAAGCATGAGTATAAAAAACTTGAACTGCTAAGCCCCTGTAATTCAACAAGTACGGCACAAAACTCTCAAGAGTTACAGGTCTCTTTTACCACTTTTGTTAATGTTTGAGTACCCACAACACAACACTTTTGTTTTTGAGATGGGGTCTTACTGTGTAGCTGTGGCTGGCCTGAAACTAGTTACATAAACCAGGTTGGGTAGGAAATCAAGAGATCTGTCTGTATCTGCCTCCCAATAGGCCATGACATGTGGTCCAATGTAACGTAATACTTCCAACTACAGTCTCAAGGTACTGAAAACACCCTTAGAAGTTAAAGCATTTTTTTTTTGTGCTCTGAAAATCCTGGTTACTGCTGGGTGGTAGCAGCACACGCCTTTAATGCCAGCACTTGGAGGCAGAGGCAGGTGGATCACTGTGAGTTTGAGGCCAGCCTGGTCTACAGAGAGAGAGTCCAGGAAAGCCAAGGCTACACAGAGAAACCTTGTCTTGAAACACCAAATAAACAAATAAATAAATAAATAACAATCCTGGCTACTACCCCCCCATCCCCAATTTGGGGCATCAAGAAAGCCTGAACCCAAACTGTCACGTGTCTTCAACAATCATCTAAAATCCTATTACATGTTAATTGTTTTATGAATTTTTGTCTTAATCCTTTATTTTTATTTATAGCTGTCTTGGTTTTTAAATTTATTTTTCCATTTTGTTTACTCCTGTTAATTCAAGTTTTAAAACTTTTTTGGAGTTTTCTAAACTGTAGAATAACAGTTTTAACAAAGAATAGTATTAACATTAAAGGCAAAATAACATTCTCTCTTAAATTGTACATTACCAAAAAATAAAATAAAATTAGTAACAGTATCTGACTGAAAAAATCACCTGTCATATTAAATCAAACAATAGACTTTTCTTCTCACCATTTCTGTGTGTAAGCATTTCTCTCATTTCCTCATGGTCACATGGATGAGTAAAATCAAACACACTGTGTCCAGTTAGTTCAAACTGTAAACACATGAAAAAAATTAGATCTATAACATATGGTCATAAAGTACACAGAAATGTTCTTCATATTTGGAGACTGTACCTGTGTTAGCCCCATGTATTTGTTCACGTTATCAGAAATGTAAATCATGTCACCATCATCTGTTAGCACCATAACAAAGCCATCCAGGGCTTTCAAATAAAAGCAGTTCATTTGTGCTTTCATCTCATCTTCAACGTCCAAATCACCTACAAGGGCACAAGAGGGAAGAAACAAAATAAGCACCTCAGATACCTTTAAATATCTACAGTACATATGTTTTTTTCCATATTATTTTCCAGTTGTTTTATATAACTGTTTGAAAAGATGGTCGTATTTTAAAAAGACAGGCCATGCCTTTACACTCAGCACTAAGGAGGAAGAGGCAGGTGGGTCTCTGGGAGACACCCATACATGTAATACAAATGTAATTTAATGAAAAAAGAAAAAAGCAGCATTGTGGGGATAGCTCCACAGTTTAAAATGCTTGCTGCTCAATCAACAGTGCTGCACGTGAGTGTATGTGTGTGTGTGCGCGCGCATGTTAATATGCTCACAAGAAGGTGCCTATGAAGGCCAGAAGAGTTTGTTGCATCCCTTGGAGCAGGAATTACAGGTATGTATGAGTAGACACCTGAGGTAGGTACTGGTATCCAAAATGCAGCACTGTTGATTGAGCAGCAAGCATTTTAAACTGTGGAGCTATCCCCACAATGCTGCTTTTTTCTTTTTTCATTAAATTACATTTGTATTACATGTATGGGTGTCTTACTACCAACTCTTTCATGCCTAGGACCTGCAGATGCTAGAAGAGGATGTTGCATTCCTTGGAACTGAAGTTACAGTTCTGAGTGCTGAGAATTTGAACTAGAGTCCTCTGAAAGATCAGCCAGTCAGTGCTCTTAACCACTGAGCCATCTCTGCAGCACGGTCCCCACACACATTGGGCTCATGCATGCACACACTAAAACTAAAAAAGAAAGCACTGTGGCCACCTGCTAAATTTAATTTTTAATTTTCAGGTCTATTATGTTCTTGCAGAACTCACCAGCATCTAGAAGCTTTCTCACACGTAAATAACTGATGGTGAGCCTCATAACAGAAGCTTTATCAAGATGTGAGCTCACATTGTGGGGAAGTGGCAGCTGATGAGCAAGCTCATAAAAAACTTCTGACTCTTTGCTTCGCCGAGATCTCGCTGCATCTCTAGACTTTTCTTTTCGACGTTCAGAACTCATCCTACTTAACGAAAAAGAGAAAGAGAGGGAAAAAAAAGACAAGAATGTATATGTTAGTTTGTCTTAACTTCAATAAAACTAATTTTGCATTTTCCTGTTTACTGTATAAGGATTAAAAGAAGCTATGTACTTATATAAGACTTATATGGGGCATGAACAGATTTTTATATAAGGTGCCTATGCAAATTCTGTATCACTGAAAACATCAATACTTCCCCCACCTACTCTCTTCCCATGGGACTTTACATTAGCAGCTATAACAAGCAACCACTTTCAGTTACTTCCTTAGACATGTCTTATCTACTACTGGCATTATAAATGCCAAATGAATGCAGGAATTGGAGGAAATAGAGATACATGTTGGGGACTCTTCCAGAAACAGTCAGATTTGTTTAAGTCATATCAAACAAAGCTGTCTTCTTTTGCTTACCTGCCTAGCAACACGCTCTTCTTTCTTTGAATTGAATATAAGGCTAAACCTGGCTCTGTTCTTAGTTGCTTCTGTAAGCCTGCCACTATCAAATAATTACTCTGTTATTAGGAGCTTAGTTCTCTCATAACAACCCATAAATAGATTAAACAGTACCCCCATTTTATGAAAATAAGCTGGGGCTTCTTTTATAACAGCAAATAGGATAGGAACACCTGGGTTTAAGTCTTTACTCTTCCACAGTCTTTATTAATGGAGAATGCTGCCTCTATTTTACTCCTCAGCTCCAATCTTAATAGGTCAGGTATTTGGTAAATGTTGAAAACAGCTCCTAGAATTTATTAAACGTTTAGCAACTCAGTTCTCCTTGTACTCTGTGAACAAAGCACACAATCATCACTTCTTTAAGTCTCCTTCCTTTCAATGTAAGGCTGCAAGCTGCAAGCATAGAAACCACCTTCTCAAGTATCAAGAGTCCTCAGCAATTTTCAAAAGTTTAATAAAGAATGTGTAGATTTCTTAGAATCGAAATTGTGATACAAAATTTCAATTCAAACATTTAATGGATATGTTCAACTTTTTGACACTGAGACACAACATTGTCATCAACTGTGCAACTAAGTTACAAAAAATGTTCAATAAAACCTCATGTTTTATGTGTTAGCCACATCTGTAGATATTGTGGGGCACATGTGGTCTGCAGGCCACTAGCTGGACACACCTGATTCTAGAGCAATTTGACTCAAGAATCTTAAGATTTTAAGTAGGGCTATTAAGAAATATGTCACAAATAGAGGGTTAGGTAATGAATAAAATACAATGCATGCAGGTGCAAAATTCTGAAAGAATAGAAATATTGTATAAAGGAAACCACTTAGAGCTACTTATATAAATGTATCAGTATATTCTTAGTACTCTATAATAAAAAAATATATTGAGGCCATATGAGAGTGCCACAATGTCAACAGTCTGAGAAATTTTAAGCACATTAAAATTGACTTGTTTTCAAAGTCTCTGAGAACTCACTGTTTTCAATTGAATTTTAAAATAAAACATACAATGAAATAGTTTAGAGATAGCAGAGATCTACTGGGTTATAATGGACACCAACAAATGCTACACACACACACACACACACACACACACACACACACACACACACACACACACACTTTAATCCCTGGCTGGCTTTGAACTTGCTATGTAGTCCAGGCTGGCCTCAAACTGCCAAACGAGATCCATCTGCCTCAGCTCCCAAGGTCTGGGATTAAAGACAAGCGCCACCACACCTGGTACATATTTCCTCTTTTAAATCTGTGTGATGGTGGCTGTGGAACACAGTACTCTATATGGATCATCAGCCTAGCATTAAATCAGTCTAGGTGTAGAGAACCTTATAAGCAACTTGAAACACTTAACCATCCTCCCTTTTCTAAACCACTTAAATCCAAAAACAGCCACTCAAATCAAAGACTTGAGGGGGAAAAAAATAAAAAAATGCATCCAGGGTCTGTCTTAGAACCCAAACTACCTACCTTCTTATGTACTCCCATCAGTCATCTACCACAGAGTTGCAGCGTTCACAAAGAATGATTTGTTGCCACAGATGGATCCTGTCTGAGAACTCTTGAACTGAATTCATATGTGAATACACACACACACACACACACACACACACACACACACACACACACACACACACACACACCCCAAAACAAATGCTCATAAATCTTAGGCTATCATTTCAAAGCTTAAACTCTGCTGGCTTCAAAAGTCCAAATACATCCCCAAATACAAGTTACAGGGGTTAGCTTTAAATATAAGGCTGAACACTAAGCATTCATTACCAGATTTTGGTAAATCCAAAAGCCTAGTTGAAAATCACCTTCTCTCATGGCAATCAACTGCTAACTACTGACCACTAACTCTTCAAAGCAAGACAACTTTTAAAATTGGCACTGGCCAACCTGTATGATGAAAGAACCAGCCTGGTAATTCAGTCAACCCTACATATTTCCACATGTTGATATCTGCACAGAGCATTTAAGTGAACATTTTATTTCACTATTACCTTTTATTTGCTCAGAGGTCTTCTTTACTATATAAAGCCAAACTAAAGAATAAAGGCTGAGGCTTTCTTTTTAAACCCAAAGCACTTCAGACCTCCTCAAGATAATGAGCACAATATAATAAAAAATACATTTTCGCCAGGCGAACTTTAATCCCAGCACTCAGGAGGCAGAGGCAGACAGATCACTGTGAGTTCGAGAACAGCCTGATCTACAAAGTGAGTCTCAGACAGCCAAGGCTACACAGAGAAACCCTGTCTTGAAAACCAATTTTTTCCCAAAAGACTGTATCCTGAGATTTGTTTTTAAGCAAGAAGGGGCCTGTTTTAACATTGGAAAATTACCCTCCTAAGGTTTAAATCCATAATTTTCATGGGAAAACAAAGGGAGATTTTTACCAAGTTTTTAGTTTGTATTTCACTGCACATTTAAGGGATTTAAAAAACAACAAACAAACAAACAAACGACACTGGAATTATAGAGATGGCTCAGTGGTTAAGAGAGCATACTGCTCACAGAGGACCTGAGTTTGGTTGTCAGCACCCATGTCAGGCAACTTACAATGCCTGTAGCCAGTACAAGTGATCTGACCTGCATCCACATATACATACTTCCCTATACTTAAAAATTAAAAGGAAATAAAAAAAATTACATGTATGAGTGCATGTCTGTGCATCACCTATATGCTGTGTCCCCCCACTCCCACCCAGAGGCCAGAACAGGGTGTCTAATTCTCTGGACAGTTGTTAAGTTCCATGTGTATTGGGAACCAAACCTGGATCCTCTACAAAAGGAGCAGGTGCTCCTAACTGCCAACCTCAAATTAGAAACAAATCTTTTAAAACACAATCACTACTTGATATGCTAACATCTCACAACCCCATAAGAGAATCCAGTAAGCTGCTGTTTGCACAGGGCTATTTAGTGACTTTTCCATGTGTTCTCATGAGAGGGACACTAGAGTTTCTGCATGATCCAGGAAGCGCTCAATTTGGTGCATTATGACATTAAGATAAACTACAACAACAAAAACAACAACTACCACCACCACCACCTACTACCACCTACTACTTTTCTCCTCCTGCTCCTCTTTCTCTTCCTTCCTTTCTTTTTTTTTTTTCCTCTCCCTGAGACAGGGTTTCTCTGTGTAGCCTTGGCTGTCCTGGCACTCACTCTGTAGACCAGGGTGGCCTTGAATTCAAGAGATCCAATTCTCTACAGCTTACAGTCTACTTGGTTAATTTAACTTACTTTGATGACTTTGGTTCCCTCTCTCTCCATATATGTGTAGTTCCCCCCAAATTTTACAAATATTTTAAGCATTTGCTGTATTAGAAATTAATTTTTCCAGAGTTTATTTTTTGTATTTGTTTTAAAGTTATTTTTTTCAACTAAAATTTTATTAAATGATTTTATTCATACTTTGTACAGATAAAATGACTTAAATATGTAGCAAGAAACACTGATACTCATTAGCTGTCTAAAGACATTTCTTATATGGTGAAGATCCCCAAGGCAAAACCAATCTGTGTGTCCCTTTCAGGAGATCTGAACAAGTATAAACCAGTTACCACCAAGATACCTAACAGTATGAAGTATCATGAGGGAAAGATGAAGAGTTTTAAAAATATTTACTAAGCACTTACACACAGGCACTGTCTTGCATGCTTTCTGTGTTACTAGCTCACTTAGAAAGCCCCCTTCCCCAAAATAGGGCAAGTGGCCTCCTGGAGCCTCAGAGTGCTCCTTCACCCAACAAATACTGAGAATGGATAAGGGGTCTCAGCAGTTAAGCGCACCTGTGGTTCTCACAGAGGACCAAGGTCCACTTTGTAACAGACAGTTACAAACACTGTCTGTAACTCCAGTTCCAAGGGATCTGATGCCCTCTTCTGGCCTTGGAGGGTACTGAATACATGTGGTGCAATTGCATACATGCGGAACAATGATATACATGCGTACAAAACACTCAGACACAGAAATACATCTTTTTCTTAAAGTAGAAAGAAAACACCAGAAATTTTAAAAATAGTATGTATTCAATATACTACAGAAAATTTTATAATAAAATGTTTATTATTTCACTTTATTACTTATAATAAGGATTATCATATATATTGACCATATACATGTATTAGAACTGTGCTTAGGCACTAGGAATATACAGTGATAAAGGTTTATTGAAAGTGATTAAATGCAATATTGCCAAATGCAATCTAGCTATAACATTAATCACTCGGGAGATCATATAAATTTCAACTACCTTTGCCCCATATTTATAAATTCTGATTCAGTAGCTCTGAGGCAGAGATACTATTATATTTTTAATTTATTTGGAAGTCCCTGGCTAATTTTTGTCACTGTTAATTGTCATAGTTTTGCTCTCAACTCATCATGATAGGGATTCTTTAGAACAAAGAAAGAAGGTATTGTCCCATTTAACGTCTTAATTACTTTAAAAGTGCACCCTATCCTAACTCCATTTGTCTCTTTATTTTACCTGTCTGCTGCCCAATCCTTAGCCACTCCACACCATTACTGAAAGGCTCTGCATCTCACACCTCTGGGCTTGCTCACTCTACCCTCTGCCTGGATCCCCTTCCCAACAATGCTGTGGGAAATTTATGTGACAAACTTTCAAGACTCAGTTCAAGTATCATTTTGTTTGTTTTCTTTCTAGTTTAGTATTTTTCTAAACTGCTCCTTTCCTGTACCCCTTTAGTTATTTGGCTATATTCAATTGCATTCTTCAGAACTCTCAAGCTTCCTCCAGAAAGAAAACGGTCTAATTTACGAGTGTTCTCAGCACAAATGTGCATGAATTTGACTTGATTTCAGGAAGAGAATTAACTGCTTTTTCAACATTCCCTTTAAGTATCTCTAAATTTGTGC
The DNA here is from genome assembly GCF_964271855.1 of Acomys minous. NCBI lineage: Eukaryota > Metazoa > Chordata > Mammalia > Rodentia > Muridae > Acomys > Acomys minous. The sequence goes on from NC_140489.1 coordinate 43,180,782, forward strand.
TCTTGTGGTGCTCCCGTCTAACCTTACAGTTTTGTTTGTGATATAGTCTTATGTAGCCCAGATTGGCCCTTCAGCTTCCATTTTCTTAGTGTAGGGATGACAGGCATATGCCACCATGGCTGGAAGTCTTATACCTTATATTATAACTAACCAGTGCAACAAAGTCAGAACTATGAACAGAGCCTTTATATTGGGATTTACTGGGATTATCTGCATAATTACCTGAAAATTTAACTAAGCATATCAGATGAGGGGTATAAATCTTAACATCTTTCATTTGCTTTTCTGTTTGCTCTGCCTTTTCCCTCCTACAACAGTTACCAGAATAATTCTTTTAACAGTAGATACCTTTGCTTAAAATTGTTTGTCCCTTAACAAAAGTCAAAGGTCCAAGGTCTATATAACAGCCAGGGTGTCCCTGTGATCTGTTCCATCACCGTCAACACACCTTATTTCGGCTCCCCTCCCTTTGTTGTTGTTTGGTTGGTTGGTTTTCTTTATTCTGACAGGGTTTCTCTACATATCCCAACTCAGAGATCCATCTGACCTCTGCCTCCCAAAGGCATGCACCACCATGCTGGTCACTCTGCTAACTACACTGGTTCCTTGCTGTTCTTTAAATGATTCAGACATATCCTCCTTAGGACCTTTTCTCACTAGCTGTTCTGGACCATAGCTCTCCAATACCTAACAAGGTTTGCCTCTCCACTTTTTTCAAGTCTTTGTTTCAGCCTCACATTTAAGTTACACATTCTAAGTACTTAGAACAGTTCTTGACTCATAAAATATATTTGGTAAATGCTGGACAAATACATGAATCAGAGCCAGTGGTGGTGGGCACACACCTTTAATCCCAGCACTTGGAAGGCAGAGGCAAGTGGATCTCTGAGCTCAAGGCCAGCCTGGTCTACAAAGCAAGTTCCAGGACAGCCAGAGCTACAAAGAGAAATCCTGGGTCTCCAAAAACCAAAAACCAAATCCAAACAAACAAACAAATCAGTAAGTTGTTATGTTGGGGATGGTCATGTGCACCTTGTATGCAGATGCTGATTTCTGTGCCCAGATATCTGGCTGCAGTCAGGATGTAGACATTGTCATTACCATGAAGAGTCTCCTGTCTCAATGCTGTGTAAAAATCGTTGTCCATCATCTCTGATGATTAGTAAAGAGCTGAACAGCCAATACCTGGGCAATTAGGGGTCCCAGGTGGAACAGAGAGAGGAGGAGTTGGTCACTATGAGGAGGAGGTACCATGAGGAGGAGGTGGCCATGAGGACAAAGATAGAGCAGGAGCAGCCAGGGCCAAGACTAGATAGATGGTAGTTAACAGGATACGTGGCTTGGAAATAGTCCAGACCAGCATAAAAGGGTTAGAACAGAAGAGTATCTTCCCAACTATAATGCTTGGAAGCATATTAATAAATCTCCATGTCATATTTGGGAGCTAGAGCAGGTGTAGAAAAAATCTATATTGTTATTATTTTTTTAAGATTTATTTAATTATTATTATGTATAATGTTCTGCCTGTATGTACACCTGCAGGCCAGAAGAGGGCATCAGATCATATTATAGATGGTTGTGAGCCACCATGTGGTTGCTGAGAATTAAACTCAGGACCTCTGGAAGAACAGTCAGTGCTCTTAACCTCTGAGCCATCTCTCCAGACCCATATTTTTATTTTTTACATTGTCATTTTTTCTTTGACGCAAAGTCTTGTTATGTACTCCTGGCTGGCCTCAAACTTGGTTAAGTCTTCCTGCCTCTGCTTCCTGATCAGCCAAAATTATAGGCATGTATCACATGTGGCTTAATTTTATTGCTTGGCTGAAATACACCACACACACACACACACACACACACACACACACACACACACACACACACACACGATTACCAGAATAAATACAACAGTGACTAACCATGACAGCTAATTTTATATATAAATATATCATTCATTTATCTAGCAGAGTTCTGCCACATAAATGTTCAGTAAACAAATCACGGAATAAATGTGAACACAGACAAATTTAGGCATTAACACAAACAAATAGTAATCTTGTCAAAAAAGAGGTTTACAAAGGAAGAGAATGGAGGTCCTGAAACAGCTGAAAAAGGGCCAATGCTTAAAAAGTTTCCCAGCTTAATCATTTTCACAGTCTGTGAGGATCTTCTGCCTCAGCTCTCCAAGTACTGGACTACCCATATAACATTCATTTTCTTTTCTTTTCTTTTTTCTTTTCTTTTTTTTTTTTTTGGACAATAAGATTCTCTGTAAAGCTCTAGCTGTCCTGGAACTCACTCTGTAGATCAGGTTGGCCTCGAACTCATGAGATCCGCCTGCCTCTGTCTCCCAAATGCTGGGATTAAGGGCATGTGCCACTGCATGGCTTAGTATTTTTATTATTAATAGGCTTTTTTCATCTGTTAATAAAACCAGAGTATCTGAACCTGATAATATTTAATAAGAGAGAAACTGCAAACTGGAAAACCCAACAAAATGGTTATCTCAATGTAGGTAGAAATTAGTCATGGCATTATAACCTAAAGTATGTCCTAAATTCTAACAGATAAGCTTTAAAATGAACCTTTAGTTGGGCATGCTGGTACATGCCTTTAATCACACATCCTCAAAGTGAAGGCAGGCCAATCTCAGTGAGTCTGAGGCATAGCAAGTGCCAGGCCAGCCATGGGTACACAGTGAGACTTTGTCTCCAAAACAGACAAACAAGGGGGGGGGGGTCCTGAATGAGTTTATTCTCCACCTCTAGCACCACCACCACAAAGTAAAAAGAAGCAGGAGGCTAGAGATAGCTCAGTAGTTGTGAGCTGTACTTCCTGAGGACACGAGATCTGGTCCTACAGTCATGTGTAGCTTGAAGCCATCAGAAGCTGGGGCTTCTATGGGCAGCTGCACTTACATGCAGATGCAAACATACATATGCACACATATAATTAAACATAATAAAAATATATCTGAAGAAGGAAAAGACTGAGACACAAACAGAATACTTCTCTAGTTGCATTAACTTGAAAACTGAGGCAGAAGAATCACTTGAGTCCAAAAGTTAAAAGCCAGCCAGGTGACATAGTAAGACTCTTACTGAAAAAATACAAAGTAGTAATCTAACCTTTTACATCTTTCCAGGAAGACCAAAAACTTAGTAATCTAATTTTAAGATCCTAGAAATCCTGTATTATTTTAATTAATTTTATCAGAACTATTTGAATAAGAAAAAGTAAGTAGTTATATATGCCAAAGGTCAATCACTGACCAGACTTCCTATATTGGAGACTGAAGGTCAGAAATTCTTTTTAAAGAATTCCTTCAGGGGATTGTGGTGCACATTAAAATTTGATATATTGGGTTAGTAAGAGGGTTCAGTGGTTAAGAACACTGGCTGCTCCTTGGGGTTCAATCCCCAACACTCCACAAGTAGCTAGTCAGCTGTAGCCCCAGTTCCAGGGGATCTAATGCCTTCAGGCCTCCGTGGGCACTGCATGCATGCAGTATACAGACACATACACAGGCAAAATGCCCATATACATAAAACAAAAATATATACTTCAAAAAAATCTGGTGTCTCTCACATTATTATGAAAACTGTATACCCATCTTCTGTTTACTTAACAAAATGTCTAGGGATGAGAGATTTGTGGATTGATTCAATAAGTATGGGTCAAGAGATTTTTTTTTCATTATTTAGTAACAAATTAAAACATAAAAATAATCTAACAAATCAAACTTCAACAAGCATAAAACTGAAGAGTAATAATTAAGCCATAGAAACTAGGAGAGAGCCACCAGCAGGTTTTATAACAAATTTTTCTAAATATAGGCCAGAAATTTTTGAAAAATGACAGAAATATTTTTGACTACAGCAACTATATATACTATAAAATACTATTTAGTGTGAGCTAAGATTGCTGGAAATAAGCTACAAAAGCACGAAATGACAAAAACAGTAAGAATGCCTGTGTATTTAATAAAATATACAATCACAGTGCCTCAAAAATATGAGTAGAGTTCAAAGACAGTCAAATGAGTAATTTTGCCCCCATTCTCTGTAACTTGTGTGTGTGTGTGTTGCTAAAGATGGAAAGTAAGGGCTTTATAAACATGAAGATTTTAAATATCTTTATTAATGCTACAACTGTCCAAGTTAAGATGCAATGGGCCATCAGTAGCAGCTGTGTTAATGGCTTTCCCCAAACCATATCAACCTCTCTCCACTGAACAGTGGGAGCTTCAGTAGAGTCGTCGCTATTTCCCTCCCCCTCCCTAAATGTTTCAATTCCTGGTTGGCTGAATCTATAGAGGTGTGCCCAAGGTTACAAATGGCAAACAATACTGCCTTTTATCTAGATGATTTACAATACCCATGTGCTACACTGTTGAAGAATGACCAATTCTGTGCTTGCTCAATAGGAATGTTATTCTCCCCACCCCCAAATGTTTCAATCTCTAGTTGGCTGAATTTATACATACAGTACCCAAGAATATATAGAGAGCCAACAGTATCCCCTTCTTTTAGTTTATGTGATTATATACTCTGACACAGTAATGGATTCAAATTTGGATCAGAGAAACCAATTTTTGTACATATATTCAAGAGTATGTCCTTTAAGACACTTTTTGAATATGATGGAAGATGATTAAGTTTTGTAAAAGACCAGAATAAAAGTATATACACAGAAATCATACCTTGAATTTTTTTCTTTAGTTCTAAAAGTTAATTATGATGAAGATGCTGAAAATGATGACAAAAAAAAGTTCTTGTAATACAAAACTCAGTACTCACCATCTCCACTAGTTGCTCCTAACCAGTGTTAATAAATTTTCTGCGTTCTAACCTTCTGATCTTATTTCCTTGTTTGTGAAAAGGGTAATAGTATTGTATGTAGTAAGTGTCACACTCCACGTGAAAAGATACCTCCATTTTAAAAGTGGTCTATGCCTTTCTATATTTCAGATACTTAATGTGTAATTTAAGTTACAAGATTAAAAAATTAGAATAGAGGACTTCTCCCCTAACAATAAGGAACATGAGAGTTGCCTTTAAATATTTAAAAGGATGTCCTACAAAAGACAGATTTGGTCATTTTTGCAACTTCAGAGAATAGTTAGTGGAAATTACATCATTCAAAGAAGTCAAAGCAGTGCTAAAGGCACAGTTTAAGAGGACTGTAAAAGTGTTTTCATTTTGGTGGTAACGAAGTGTATTCTGGATTATAAGTGATCCCTATTTTTTATGTTACATTTTTTTTTGCCTGCATGCATACATGCATACATGCATGCCTGTTGCCTGAAGAGACGAGAAGGTGTCAGATCCTCTGGTACTGAAGTTACAGATGGTTGTGAGGTACCATGTGCACAGTGGGAATCAAACCCAGGCCCTGTAGAAGAACAGCTCCAGCCTGATCCCTACATAGTTTATATTCCTGCTACAAGTCTATATTTGAGGCAATCAAATTGGTATCATTAAAAAGGTTACTCTGTAGCCCAGGGTAGCCTTGAACTGGCACCAATTCTTAGCCTCCCAATTTCTAGCTTACTGGGGTGAAGTCTAATTCAGTCATGAACGGCTGCTCTGACAAGGGATCACATATGTGATCTGGCTGGAATGAAGACACACTGTGGATTACAGTACCATCTGGCTGCCCTTAGTCCACACCTTTACTCTCAAACAAAGGAACATTAGTTTACACAAGGAAGCAGCCATGCTTGAAAGTGATGTCTAATTGAGGGGCAGACAAAGTAACTAATCAGAGAATGATTTGACAGAATGAGTCAGAAATAGGACATGTCCAACTCTCACGAGAACAAAACAGGAAAGTGAGGCTATTTAAGAGCAGCACAAGAGATGAGAGGTTTTGTTTGTTTGTTTTGTTTTGTTTTGTAACCAGGACAGTTTTACAGAGACAGGTTACAGAGAGAACAAGCTAGACACAGGTGAAGATACAATGAACTAGATAGTGAGGAGGAGCCAGAAGATCAAAACATATTGCCAGAATTAGTTTGAGGCCAGGCAGAGCAATTCAGTCAGAAGCCAAGAGAGGAGTTTAGGCTAGAACAGCTGAGTTGAACCAACTAGCTAGAGTTCAGTAGGAGTTAAGAGAGGCTTGGGAACAGCTCTCATTTCATCCCTTCATTTGAGGAAATAAAAACATTTACACAACATCAATGTATAACTAATAGGAAGCCATAGTAGTTCAATACTAGCTTTGTGATCAACAGCTACTGAAAACATGTTTAAAAGTGTGGGGAGGGGGCGGGCGGTGGCACATATGTGTGTGGGTGCCTATGGAGGCAGAAAGAGGATGTCAGCGTCCTCAGAGCTGAAGTGATAGATATTATCTGTAATGTGGATGCTGGGAACTGAACTCAGGTCTTTTAAAAGAAACAGCACTCTTTACTGCTAAGTTATCTCTCCAATTCGTAAAGAAAAAAAAAAGACATCAACTTATTCACATTCAACAAGGCACTTTCCCTCACTCCCTTCACAGTGAAGACTCTGACTTGAGAATCCATTTAATGCTATTTTAATTGTGTCATCTACAAAGACAATTTCTAACTTTGCTTTACTAATATGTTAAAAGCTATTTCATAGGATTCTTGATACCAAAAGAATTTGAAAACATCTTTCTCAAGTTCCTGCCCTCTAACAACCGAAACACCATTCAGACTTTCCCCTTTTCATTAGTGTCACTACAGAAAATATCTAGTATATGTTATGTAACAAAACCAAACTTTCATTTAATATATAAAGGCTAGATATTTGTGGAAAAAAGAGGAACATTAACTATTTTGTCACTGTTTATAGTTCATTTTAATTTGGCTCAAAGGACTTCTTTTTTTTTTTTTTTGGTTTTTTGATTAGCAAACAAAACATTTCATGATTTTAAACAGAATCTTCAAGGTTCTGAAGAGTGGAAAGTCTTATGACAACAATTTAACAAATATTATAATGTGAGCATTGAGTACCAAGAACTATTCTCAGTGTTGCACATGGGCTAGTGTTTCTTTTTATCTTAACAATCCTCTAAAGCAATGATTCCTAGATCTTAATTCATACACTAAGAAAGTGAGGCCTAGACAGACAAAGTATTGCGTACCGCTGCCATTTTATTTAAGATGATGAAATAGCTTGATAAATTTGAAAACAGCTGCAGAATACTATGCTTGACAGAAACTTCTGTAGAATATAAACCCACAGTGTCAGTATTGGTCACAGTCTTGCCCTATGCATGAGTGGTGATAATCTCAGAGACATCAAAATATCTAGAGTGAGACACTTGACTCATATGATCAGAAAATCCCATTCACATGGTTAATAATGAGTAACTCAAGCAGGGCAAACTGGCATTATTCCAGAAAACTGATACCCAAAATATTAGGAAAAGAAGTTTTTCTTTCTTTCTTTTTCTTTTTTTAAATTACTAACTATATGCATGCAGATGTGAGAATGCTACACTCTTTTAATTCTACATAGGAAACCTGTGAAGGACAGAGTGACACTAGCATGCAAACACAGAAGTATACATGCCAAATAGCAATCAGATAAAGCCAGGGATAACATTCTGAAGACAGTATTTGAGATTCTCAATTTAACTATTTCTTAAGCGAAAGCTAAGATGTGTGAACTACAAGTGCATTTTTTCCCTTAAACTAGTTGTATTTCATCACACTCAATAAAAATAATGCTGCTAGGGTTTCAAATTAAATATTAAAGACGATAAAGTTCAAGAAAATGGCACTTTCCTGAAGCTACAGAGATGGCTTCACAAGTCATTGCTGTTAGAGAGGGCCTGGGCTGGATTCCCAACACCTACACGGCAGATCGCAACTGGCTGTACCTCCAGTTCTAGGGGATACAAAGGCTTCTTCTGACCTCCGTGGGCACTGTATGTACATGGTGCACTTCGGATATACACAGACAAAACACACATAAAATAAAAAGTACAGAAAGAAAACAGCACTCTGAAATACTGGGGAAAGAATAAACTAGTTCAAACTTTCTCAGAGTTAAATAGTCAATAGTATGGAAAGTATTCAAAATTGCCATGTTTTTGACTCAGCAATTCCACTCCTTAGAGTTAAGAAACATGAATTAAAGGTTACTATTAATCCTGCCTCTGTTAATAACAGGGAGCTTTAGATTTACTCTAAATGTGCCAAGTAGGGGAATATGGGAACAGTTCTGCAATGTAATGCCATTCGTTGAGCATTCTTTATTGGCAATATTTAAATGTTTACTACATACACCAAGGCAAATATTTTTAGTTAACCCTTCAATAATCGCCTATAAATCACATCCTAAACTACAATGTTAGGAAGCATCTACCCTTCTGATGGTGTTTGAGAATTAGTTTTGCTATAAAAACAATATTGACAAGCAGGGTATATCCAATATTTAAAGAAAAGTGAGAGCCATACATTTCACTACACATTCAACACTATTATCTTGTTTAAACTCCATCAGTCACACACAAGTCTAAGGTCTTTTCCACTTTTTTTTTTTTTTTTTTTTAAAGACAGGGTTTCTCTGTGTAGTCTTGGCTGTCCTGGGCTCTTTGTAAACCAGGCTGGCCTTGAACTCACAGAGATCCACCTGCCTCTGCCTCCCAAGTGCTCGGATTACAGGCGTGCTCTACCACACCAGGCTTATCTTCTCCACTTTTAACACTGGGGGGAAAATACAGATTTTTTTTTTAAAGGTAGGTTGAAAACAATAAACACATGTCTGAACAATGGTCTCTAGGTAGTGAAATAATAGGTACTCATAATTTCTGTGTACTTACAAACTTCTCTAATCTTTTCCACCTACCAAAAACTTACTTTCATCAAATATTTTTAAATGGGTTTGAATATATCTAGAGAATTCCTACTAAACTGTGAAAGGGGATGATCAAACCCCAACTTTTTAACATTTAAAAAATTTATAATATACCTACATCTAATATCCAGAGTTTTCTTTCTGTGTCTATGTGTGAATAGGTATGTGTGTGGGAGTGTACAAGTGTATAGAGGCCAGAGAATAAACTTGTGTGGTTCCCCAAATACCATCCATTTTTTGTCCTGAGACATGTCTGTCACTGGCCTAGAACTCACAAGTAGGCTAGGTCAGCTGATCCAACAAACATCAAGGATTTTCCTGTCTGTTTCCCCAATGCTGCAATGCCAAATATGTGCTAAAACAGGAGTCCTAGAAATTAAATTCAAGTTTTCTTAAACATTTAGTATTAATTAAACTATCTGTCCACCCGAAGGCTTTCTTTTCAGTTATTATTAATTTAATATCATAATATTGCTAGAGTAAGAAATAAGTATGGCCACCTCCATGACTGGCTTAAATGCCTAGAAGAGTTTACTGAACAAAATCTTGAAGCCAGACAGGAGACCACTGGGAGAAAGTGATGTCAATGTCTGCTACCAATATGGGAGGAGGTAGCTATGCTAGCCTTGCTATTATTTGTTATTGCTACCCTTACCAAGGTTTAAATACATTTTGTAGAAAAGATAGGAAGAGAATTTAAATATCTATGAAGAAAAGTCAGAGTATTACCTTTTAACTTTCTTCTTTTTAGGCAATGAAAAAGGGGGTGGGGGAAGACAGCTGAAGGAGAAAACAGGTGAAGTGAAACAAAGAAGAATTAAAGGGGCCCAAAAGGCCCGGACCAACAAGTGAGAGGGCTATAGAACAGGTCTTGAGACCTGACAGGATTAACGCAGAGAAGAACCTGAGCTGCGTTGATATGAAGGTCCTGCAGTACGCAAGAACTCTGGCTGGAAACAGCTCGTGGACTTTGTGTGGTTATAGATGATCAATCAAAACAGAAGAAACATTACTCTTAGGCAGTTGCCGAGGTCATGTGCCTTGTTCTTTAGATACCTACATTACAGGTTTGAAACATATAATGAATGCTCACAAGTAGAAATATGGCACTCTAAATGCATTCAAAAGAAGATTTATTACTATATACACATAACAGATTTTAAACAGTCACCATAGATTATAAAACTTTTCCACCGTAGGTTATGTTTGCCATCTGTAATTTATACTCATTGATAGAAATGAACTGATCTCTAGCTAAAGGTCATCAATTGTGCTTCAATTTAAAAATGCAACATTAAATATGTTGTAGGACTTCAAAGCTCAAAATTAGAAGTATAGTTTCATATTAGAAATTAAGTGATATTTATTTGTACTTATTAAAAGCACTATGAGCTTTTCAAAAAGATATTCCCAAAATTACATCGTGTTTATTCAAGAATAGGGGAGATTCAGGGGATCAAATACCAAATATTAATGTTTCTTGTGGGTAAGAACTGTTAAAGACTGTATAATTTTCAGGATAATGTTCATGATAGATTAGCCTCTACTAAACAATTTCTGCTCTATTTCATGTTTTGATTTTCTGAGACAGGACTACTACATAGCCCAGACTAGCCTCATATTTGGCAATCCTCTTCCAGAGTGCTGGATTATAGGTTTGTACCACTACTTCCAGCTTCTAAGTAGTTTTTTTTCTTTTTAATAATTTTTAACTTTCTCTTATCAGTAAGCCAAAGTCTCTCTATCCTGTAGATAAATTCATAATCATCTCAAAGGCCTTCTAAATTAAAGGAAGAAATGACTAGGGGTTATCTCAAGTCAACTCAGTCATTCTTGGTTATGAATTACAATCAGTTAATAGTAACAAAACCTAGAAACAATGTCTAACACAGGGCAACAGCTAGTAATACCAAAATAAAAACAGCAAACATTATCATACAAATAATAGGCCACATCAGCCAATTACTAATAAAGCTGAGTTTTAAACTTAGGCAATCTTTGTTTTTATTTTGTTTTGCTTTTGAGACAGGGTCTCTCTACATAGCTCTGGCTATCTTGGAGCTTACTATGTAGACCAAGGTGGCCTCAAATTTCCAGGTATCTGCCCCCCTTTGCCTCCGCCATGCTGGGACTAAAGTTGTACACAACACCCTGCATAAACCCAGGCACTCCTACTGAAGTGTTTTAACTCATAAGAAACACCACCTCTCTAATGCCCTCTCACTTAAAAGCATGTGTTTAAAACAAACAGGAAATGCTCACAGGAAGTGAAAAAGGATATGAAAGCATACCAAATAGTATAATTTTAGGTAGTGATGGTGGTGGCGGGGAAGGCTCAGGAAATGGCTCAGTCAGTAAAGTGATGGACACATAAGCATAAAGACCCAAATTCAATGCCCAGAAAAGACAGGCACGGGGTTGCAAATGGTTTGGTATTGCACATTTGAATCCCAGTGTTGGAAAGGCACTGAACATCTGTGAGACCCAGGGCCCAAGTATGAGACCCTGCCTCAAAAAGCAGGGTGCTTAGTTTCTGGTTTTGACACTAGAGGCTAGCCTCTAACTTTCTCAGACACACACACACACACACACACACACACACACACACCAAATATTAACTGTTACCAGTAATCTTTAAGTGAAAAACTTGCAAGCACATTTTCTACATACTTTTAGGTATCACTTACGTTTTGCTATGATTTTGAACAATCATTTTAAGATTACATATTTAACTTCAGGGCTAGTCAGTGCCTTGCTCATAATAATAATGGCACATATATGCTAATTAAATATGGTAATTAAAGGGAATGAAGTAGTTCTTATAGCTAACAATCAAAGAGTCAAGATAGTATGAAAGAAAAAAAGATTAAATGAAAGAACATATATAAACCAAAGCTGGGCAGAACACATATAAGTCATATAAGCAGGAAATTATATCAATTAAAATGACCTCTCAGAGACGCATTAAACTTTAGGAGTTATTGCTTTATCAAGCTGGCAGTAGTGGTAGTAGTTAAGACATTTTCAGTTTTTCTTCTACTCTTATGTATAATTCACTGTTTTTTTTACAATGAAAACATAAATATATAGTAATTGTGTAATTTTGGTTTTTTGTTTTGTTTTGGTTTTTGGAGACAAGGTTTCTCTGGCTGTCCTGGAACTCACTCTGCAGACCAGGCTGGCCTGGAACTCACACTGATCCACCTGCCTCTGCCTCCCAAGTGCTAGGATTAAAGGCCTGTGCCACCACCACCCTGCAATTGTGTAACTTTTTTAAAAAGAAAACAATATAAATGTTTTCTAAGAAGGCTTGGATTGTAATCTGGTCATTTAAAAAAAAAAAAAAACCCTACTGGACAGATCTGAAGTCTTATTCAAATCTTCAAGAGAGTCTGAATGTTCTGTTTACTATAACAAAATTGAACTGATTACCTTCTTTAAGGCAATAAACAACCCAAGAGCAGCCTATTAATTCTAGGCTTGCAACACTACGGTTGTCCCAAGGATGACCCTTCCAGTAGATGAACTTTGAAAAGAAGCATTTCTATTTTAGTCACTGTATTTCATTAACAAAATACTTGCACAGTTAACAGCTACCTTTACTATTTGATTTACTATGTATCATTGGCATAATGGTATAGACACTTAATGTGTAACACAGGAAACAGGCATGGGAAGTTGAGTATTTTATCCAGTGGTACACTGTCGGGGGATGGTCTGATGTATTTTGATGCTAATTACTGCTTGCAGTCTCTGTGATTAATAAAAAGCCATCCCACCTGGGCAGGGCAAAGGAGATAGGTGGGGCTAGGAGAGAGAGGAATCCTGGGGGTGTGGGGGGTGGGGGAGGAGGAACCACCAGGAAGAAAAAAAAAGGTTCCCAAAAGGAGAGGAGAGGAAGGCCACCATGGGTTAGATGAAAGAAAAATACATGGCCGGCATGGATGGAGAATTCGGCCCAGATAAAGAACATTAACAAGTATTTGAGATTATGGATGGGAGGTAGCTTGATAGAAGTTATTGGAAGCAGATGGCATGGGATTGGGGCAGGGATCCCATGCCTACCCCACTATGGGAGGTAGTTTAGAGGACTGATATCTGCCCTGCCCCAGGTTAACTAAAGCTATTTTAAAATATAACAAATGTCTGTGTCTTAATTGATTGCTAGCCCAACATACTGATAATACAAATAATACAGATAATTTAAAAACAATAGTACACAATGGAATTTTTTGCAGTCAGGCTTCAGAGAATATGCACTTACACACTTGAGATAGACAGGTGTAGCACAGATATACTTAATGAATGTTTGCTAAAGATGAAACAGAAGTGAATACTTTCTACATGCTTATTTTCCACAGGGATACACAGGTGCCTCATGTTTACTCAGTGTTCTGAACAAAGAGAACTTAGAGGCACTTTTAACATACCTTAAAGGATACTAACTTACTTCCCAGGCCTTGGACATACTACACAGCTATATTTATCAACAAAATATGCCCTCTAGTCTGGTTCCAATAAACAGAAAAAGTATCAAAAAGGTGATAAAATTAAAATTCAAGATGGAAAAAAGTAGCACGAGGATTCAAAACATAAGAAAGGTTTCTATGAAAAACAGCCAGGAGATACAGGAAAAGACAAACAAACAAACACACAAACAAAAGCACCCTTTAAAATCCTTTGAATTCCCTTGGTTCATCCAATTATCTATTAGTTGTTTCATTTGTTCATTCAAATACTTAGGGGCTCATTTGTGGCAGTATTGCATATTAGATGTTTTTCATATGCAATCTTTTTGCGATTTTGCCTATAGAAACATGTGCTCAATTTTATAATAGAAAAAAGCTTAAAAAAACAAACAGAAACTTGCTTAGTGTCTAAATTTATAATAAAGACCCATAGGAACTAAAATATATCATATTAAAGACTCTAATTTTCCACCTTTAAACTGCTTATTTATTTTACCAATGTTGAATAAACTTATCTTCATAACTATTAGGGAATACAGAACACTTGTCATTCATTAGTGAAAATAGCAACAATGCAGCTGGAGAGATGGTCAGCGGTTAAGAGCACTGACTGCTCTTCCAGAGGACCTGGGGTTAAATTTCCAGCACCCACATGGCAGCTCACAACTGTCTGTAACTCCAAGATCTGGCACCCACAGACACACATGCAGACAAAATACCAATGCACATAAAATAAAAATAAATAAATTATTTAAAAATATTTTTTAAAAGAAAATAGCAACATTAAACAACACTTTTACTTTATCTAATTATGGCTGTTCTAAACAACCAAAGACTACAAACATAAGCTATGTTTTACCACTAGCTTTTCCCCATTAACAAGAAAATAAAATTTCAAAATGATATCTTAAAATAATCTTTATATTTGGTATTCTAACCAAGTAAATTTAGTAAGAAAATACTAATAGATAATAGTGGAGATAAACCAGGTGGTAGTGGCGCACGCCTTTAATCCCAGCACTCGGGAGGCAGAGGCAGGTTTGATCGCTGTGAGTTCAAGACCAGCCTGGTCTACAAAGCAAGTCCAGAACAGCCAAGGTTACACAGAGAGACCTTGTCTCGAAACAAAACAAAACAAACAAACAAACAAAAAAAGTGGAGATAAGCAGAACAACTAAATGGAAGTGTTTTGTTTTATAAATGATACCATTTCAATTATTCTCTTAAATGGGGCTTTATCATCAATAAAACAGGTATACACTAGTTGACAGTAAATATTTCTTTTTGAGAAAATTGTAGGAGAGCAACTCTTTCTAAACTATTAGAAAAATTTCATTCCCATAATAAAGGTATTTAACATTAATTTTAAAAGCTTTTTCTTGCAAACTGTTCTCTGATGTTTTGTTTCGTTTGTTTGAAGGTAGCTTCATGTCTACTGATCAGCCACAAGCCACTAGAGATACAATCTCTTCAATACACTCGGATGGCCACTACCAAGAACAAGTATCCTGCATCAAAACCTACAAAGTGCTAGGCCAGCTACAGAGTAATAATCTCTGTGCACTATTGGTAAGAATATTAACAAGATGGAAACTGCTATGGGAAAAGTATGAAGGCTCCTCAAGAACTTATTTGTTGCCTTGTAATTGAACAGGACCACACAAGAGCAGGACCTTGGCGAGATATTACACGCACACACTCAACACCAGCACAACAGAATCCAGGTGTCAATGAACAAACAGCATGGCAGCAAAACAACACAAAGTCTCAGACAGAGGGAGATTCTAGCACAGCTTACAACGGGAATGAAAAGACATCATCTGAAGTGAAATGTATAAAAAGGCGAAGCCCATATGACTGTAGCTACATGAAGTATCTACCTAGAATAGCTAGGTTTGTGATTCAGAGAGAATGCCTGTACCAGAGGCTAAGACTAGTGGGAAGCCGGGAGTTGTAAGATGGCTAGATTCTGTTTTGTAAGAAAAGGTTGGTCACATGACAAAAATTGCCACTGCTAAATTTTACACTTAGAAATGGCTAGAATAAAATTAAAAAATAAAAAACAAACAAACAAAAAACCCAAACACCAAAACAACTAAATAAAACATGCACGATCACTTCAAACACTGTAGGGACATAGTTTCCATGACTATTAAAGAGTATATCTTTAATTTTTGTTTTACAATTTTGAATTCTTTATATTACGTTTGTCTAAAAGACTATACCTGGCAAACAGATGAGTCTGTTAATTTTTATTGGAGAAAGCAGGAACTTTACACAAAGTAGTTCATTCTTAATACTTCAAGAGGTACTGTTCAAGAAAAAGTGTTATAATTAAGTTTTTATGGTTAATTTAAACACTCTCACTATATTTTTACCAAAAATACTGAGCAATGACAACATTAGCTTGTTAAATTTCTTTTTAAATCCTTCAGAATCAATCAGAAAACATGTAATAAATATCTATACCACAAGCAAGAGAAAGCTAGGTAAAAACTAACTGTTGCCATCTATCCTAAGGGCCAGTGGGGTGGTGTAGGGTGGGGTGGACAGACACTGACTTATATGAATAAGATAGGACTGAAAGGAAGTAACTTTTTCTTGTGAATTAAAATCAATTTCTTGGTAGGAAGGTAGCTCAATCCCATTCTACATCTGTATTTAGATGACTTCTGATGAGGAAACAGACCTTTGTTAACTGTCTTAGATTAAAAAGTCATGTAGTGTTTTAGATTTCCATCTTAAAAAAAAAAAAACTAGAGGTTTAACCTAAGTCTTTAATATTCATATATGGAAACAATTACCTTACAATCAACATCATAAACAGTTTTAAATTCTTAAAACAGTAGCAACAAGTCAAGAGACTTATCTGCCTTAGCCTCCTATATACCATCCTTGGCAAACAAACAAACAAAATTGAAATGTAAGCAGTTATCTAGACCTTGAGCCAGGACACCACCAGACCATAAAGATGACCCACAGAAAGTTGGGACAATGTCTAGACCTCACAAGGTGCTTACAGGAGTG
Organism: Acomys minous; assembly: GCF_964271855.1. Taxonomy (NCBI): domain Eukaryota; kingdom Metazoa; phylum Chordata; class Mammalia; order Rodentia; family Muridae; genus Acomys; species Acomys minous. Next base: position 43,197,112 of record NC_140489.1, read on the forward strand.
AACCGAAACATGTTAAAATAGCCAGACAGCTCAATAAACACTAAACAGAAAAATAACCCATGTTTCATACAACTGAACCACCAATATCTGACCAGTACAAAATTTTAAAGCCTTGCCTTGAGATGAAAGCCAATGGTCTTAACAATAGAGGTAGGCATAAGCAAAACACCATATTGTTCCTAAATTCCTGCAGAAATTAGTATTTATAATTGTCTACTCAAAACTTGAGCATTAGAACAAGGGGGGGCGAAAGGTAAGTTACTACGAGCCCTAAAACTACATTACCTTAGGCCTCTCTCGCTGAAATGACCAGCATGACTAGAGTGTGTGTTTGTGACTAGAGCAGATTCACAGTGACCATTTAAGGAGGAAGGCACTGGAAGTAGGAACTGTGCTGAGGGGCCCAGAGCTTCAGTCTCAGCCAAACAACTGATACTAGAGGCGTGGCCCAGGGACACTGCCTCAACAGAAAGAACTCTTCCAACCTCTGAATTCAATCCCAGTCTTTTAATTTTTCAAACTATAGAGAAAAGAAAAGGCATGAAGGCACAAAAGAGCTAAGAAAATATATCCAGAAAGTTCTGAAGGTTATGGAAGTCTGAACTATAACTTTAATAGTTAACACTATTTTCAAGTATACAAAATGTACAAAGACTCCATTCCATGTTCTGACCTAAGTGCTTCAGATGCATTCTCTCATTTTCAGAGGGTTCGTATTATCATGGGGCGGGGGGGGAGAGCTAAAACCCAGAAATAAAGTAACTTGCCAATGATCACAAGTGGAAAGGCTTGACTCCAACTTGTGGGTACCTATCTGCGTCCACATCCCTACCCTCTAAATTGTTAGAATGCTAATTCTTTAAACAAGGGAGTAAGCTAAATTGTAATAAGAAAAAGATTTATTAATAAATGAGTTTCTTTATTTTTAGTGAGCAAAGCTAAAAGGAAAATTAGAAATGTCTTTCTTAAGAGATTTACTTCAGTGACCCAATAATTCTGTTTGAAAGCACTGAGAAGTTCAGCTAGAAGCTGGAAACAGAATAAGCTTGGCATTCTTTCAAAACATGAGGACTCATACGCATGTTAAGTCAATCATGTCCAGACCCAAAAGCTACGGCATCAACCACATACCCTGTTACATTTATTATGTATCTTCTATTCCACTTTAGTCCCAATCTTCTACACCCTCTAAAAAAACATTATTCTTTTCCCCATGTTCACTTTGGAGACTCATTTAATATGGGGGGAAAAAAGATGGAGAAAATTTTTATCTCGCAATCTTTCAACTATCTTTTGAATAAATTATGATTCCAAAAGGACATCTTTAATAAATAGCACCTAAAGGTTGAGTGACCCATCACTCCTCTTTATTATCTTTTAGCGATATTAAGAACCTCTATATTAAGAAATATAATCCCATCTGATCTAAAGCTCCTAACATCTCAAATGAGAAAAATTAAATATAACAGATGGCTCTGAGGAAAATACTAAAAACCATTTAGACTTGGGTTCAATGCACAACAGCTAATTCTCTCATCCATTATAAAGCTACTATTAAAAAAAAAACCCAGAGCATATAAAAGAGAAGTGACTGGTGTATAACTTGGTGTACTGTATTCAATATAATTCAGCATTTAATACGGACAGTAAGTTGGCACTACACAATGGCAATCTGCCTAAGGTTTAAGAGAATAGCAGCCCCATCATTTCATCAAAAGCATTGTAGTCACTTCTGCAAAATTAATTGCAACTAATTCTGGTAACTCATGGAGTTAAGTCTAGACTTGTATGCTCACTTTAAAAAACACTTTCAAAGTGCTTCCTTTGGTGCGTACAAACTGAGCCCTGGACCTTCTAAGGAGTAAGGACCAAGACAAGGACGGGATCCACAGAGCTGCAAGAAAACGAACACGTTTATCTTCAGCTGATATGGATAAAGGGAACTAATCTCTTCCAGAAGACTGGAGGGACTTAACAGTAAATTAAGCCAACCTTGCAACCACAGCTCTTACTATAAACCTTCAACTCCTTAAACTGATTTCCTCAAGGTTAAAATAACGAAGTAGACATAATTGTCTGGCGGCAGGGGTCGATCTTACCGCCACTAGCTGCGCTCATAATTCCATAACGTGCTCCTTACACTCAAGCCACAAGATGTTTCAGAAACTTACATGAAGTTCTGAAGATTTCCTCACTTCGGACTTACGTTTTTTTGATACAACTCTTTTCAGGTGGTCCAATGAGAGTTTCATTCGCTCTCACTATATCCTCTCCCCCGCCCCCCCTCCCGCCAATCTCATTAAATTATCAGCCTAAGTTTAACCAAAACTATCAGTAAGCTGTTTTCAGGAATGAACGAGACACATATACATATTCATACATAACGTCCGGGCTCTCCTGACAGGTGATGCAAGCCCAAGTTTGTAAAAACTGGAAGTCGTCTAAAACGACGCCGTTTCCCTAAATCCCCGTTACTCTCTGACGGAGGCAAGTTTTCCCCGATTACAACAAAACCTGCACGTGCAAACTGGAAAAGTTAGCATCTCCGGGACACCCCCCCCCCCCGAAGCAACACCGGAGCGTACAAAGGCAGCAGCGGCGCGGCGCGGCTCGGCGGCTCGGGGGAGCCCCGGGTGTACCCCGGAGGGCCTCGACCCCAGGAAGCTGGCAGCGCGCGCGCAGGGTCTGCCCGGGGCCGGGTTCTCGCGGCTAACGCGAGGGGGGAACCCGGGCGGGAAGGCGCGGGAGCGAGGGGCGTACTCTGCCCGGGCCCTGCCGGCCGGATGGGCGCGCGGGGCAGGCTGGGCTGCGACGGCGCGGGGCGGGTGTCCGGGGCGGAGACCCCAGCCCCGCCGAGCGCTAGGCCCGCGACTCCCACCCCCCGCGCCAAGATGGCGACGTGGACCGCTGGGGAGCCCAGGCGCGCGAGGCTAGGGGGTGGGGTGGAGGGGGGGACGGAAGGGGAACGGAGACAAAAAAAAAAAAAAAAAAAAAAAAGGCCAGTTTCCCGGAACGCGGCGGCCCGGCTTACTTTTTCTTCTCGTTCTCGCCGCCGGCGCCTTCCATGGCGAATCGGTGCCCGCGGTGGCTTCCCGGCCGGCGGCCCCGGGGCTCGCTCCGGCCTAAGCGCCGGCTCCGTCCGCACACGCAGAGAAAGGGGCAAGTCCAGAGGCGGGGTGCGAGGCGGGACGCCACCCCCCGGGACGGCGAGGCGGGAGCTGCAGGCTGCGCTCGCCCGGGCTCCGGCTCGGCTTCCTAGGCGCTCCTCCGGCTGGCTTGTCAGGGCCTGACCAGACACTGCCCGCGACGGCCGCGAGGACAGTCCTCGCGTCCCCTCAGACGAGGAGGCTCTGTGCACCGAGGCGCTGAGGCAGCGGCAGGGGGCGGGCAAGGGCGGAGGCGCGCTCGGGCGCGCGGCGAGGGGAGGGGAACCGAGCATGGGGGGGGGGGGGGGCGCGTCCGCCAAGCCCCGCGCGCCCGCGCCCGCGCGCGCGCCCCCGCGAGCCCGCCTCACCTGAGCGGAGGCGGGTTCCCCGGGAGCCAATGGCGAACGACGCAGGCGGCCAGGCCCCACCCCAGCCCACGTTGCTCTCAGCCAATCAGGAAGAGGTCAGCTGAGACACAGCTGGGACGCTCTGCCCCGCTCACGTGCTTGTCTGTGTGCGGCTGGGGAGGGAAGAGAAAGGGGAGAGGGGTGCGGCCGAGCTCGGCGGCGTCTGGCTTCGGGAGGCGCTGCGGCGGGGGAGAGCGGGCTGCCGAGGTCCGAGCCTGGCTTACAACCGCGCCGCTATCATTGGAGCAATCCGAGGCTCGCTCACCCCGTAGCTGCCTGGCTAGACCGGGTTGCCGCCCAGCCTTTCTGAGTTTCCAGTTGGGAAAAAGAAAAAAAAAAAAGTCGACTTTGCGTCGTGGCAGCCAGCCCCTGGTGTTAGGCTGGGGTCTCTCCTTCCCAGGTGGCCCGGAGGAGACTCGGTCTCTGCTCTCAGTCGCAGGATAAGGGAAGTCTCCACGTCATTAATATTTTCTGGGCCAAAGTTTGATTACTGAGCAAATGCAAATAAAAATACAAAACAAATCCCTCTTGCAAAACCTCTCAAGGGAAGTGAAGTTGCAGGGCCATTTTAAAATAAACTATCGTAAGCGTTTACAAATAAGTAAAGCTTTAATAAGTGAAGGCATAAGCCTGAATTTGAGTGAAAGGGGAAAAGGTTTTGAATAAACGTGTTTTGCTTTCATGCCGTTTTAGAAAGAGACAAAGATAATCTTAAACGGATGCAGAAAAGGCGCAAGAATAGTTTGAGACTGACTTTGGTTCACTGTTTAGACTAAAGGAAGGGATAGCGAGTCCCTAACCTTGATAGAGGACTGCGCGCCGCCTATGCTGGGTGCTAGGGAATAAAACAATCACTTTTAGTCCGTCTTTGGGAGCATAAATGTTAGGTCTGTGGGTATGGCGGTTTTTGTTTGTTTGTTTAAAATGTATTCTGAGCCTAACAAAGGATCAACACACACCCACACACACAAACACCCTACACACAGGTGTTGGAGGTACAGCTGAGTCTGGATCTGGGTGTCTGCTTGAGACTACCTTCCACTAGACTGTTTAAATATCTCTTCTTTGCCTTATTAGTACATTGTTACACTCTAACTTTGGCTTGTGTATTTAATGTAGCCATCTAAGGTAGATTTAAATTACATGCAAATCTATAATAAACAATGCCCTTGAAAAATACATATAATGTCTAAGTCTAATAAGACAATAAAAATGCATAAAGCATCTCAGTAGACCCATAAAGACATGGTTACAGCTGGAGATGTAGCTCAGTCCTAGAGCAGTGGTCTAGGATGCAGCAGGCCCTGACTTCAAAAAAGAAGCTAAACTATACAGGTTGATTATAACATTATTTTTGTTTGAAATATAAAACACTACCTACCTCTGAAAGAGCTACAGGGCATGTCTGAAAAGAGAAAAAGACCAAAAATAATCACTTGTCTTTTGCTTTTTTTTTTTTTTAACTCATGGAATTAATTTTTTAGTGGAACACTCTGAAAACACAGCTAAGAATTCAGAGTGAGTTGGATATAAGTACCACTGCACACAATCATTTAACGTCTTTGTGCCTCAGTTTATTCACTTGTAAAATAGAGATGTTATTTATGCTACAGAATTGCGGACAATTATAGCACATGAAACAATACATGGCAATAGGAAGCCGTCAGTGAATGCTGGTGGTCTTGTTTTTTATTATCCCCCAATTCATGTGTCTGCTAGCAGCAATTAGTTGCGTAAATGCTTACCGACTCCCTTTTTTTCTTACATCATAACTCCTCAGAGTGTTTCCGTCTCCATAAATGAGGCTGGTTGCTGAAATCCCCAGTCATTTCTTTCCTTATAACTTAACTAATTCTCTCTGGCCAGGGATCACAGCTGTAGAACATAATGCTTTTGGAATAAAAATATGAGCATTGTATAACATCTGGTCTAACTCGATTAAAAGTTTTTTGTTGTTGTTGCTGTTGTTGTTTTGTTGTTGTTTTGTTTTGGTTTTTTTTTTTCAAGACAGTGTTTCTCTGTGTAGTCCTGGCTGTCCTGGAACTCTCTCTCTCTTTGTAGACTAAGCTGGCCTGGAACTCACAGAGATCTGCCTGCCTCTGCCTCTGGAGTGCTGGGATTAAAGGTGGCTGCCACCACACCCAGCAAAAGGCTTTCTTTCTTTCTTTCTTTCTTTCTTTCTTGCTTGCTTGCTTTCTTTCTTTCCTTCTTTCTTTCTTTCTTTCTTTTTTAACAATTTCAAAAAGTTTAAACAATGATAGTTCAGTGAACAAGATATCGTGAATATGTATTACACTTTCCTCAAGCTTCCATTTGCCCTTGTAAAACTTTACAGAACACGATATTTTGTGCATGGCTATAAATAGATGCAAACATCGGGAGCAGTAATATCTAACCAAATACTTTTAACCCAATTACAGAGGTGCCAAATACTATCTCCTAATTCAGATAATCCTGCCAACAACAGAATGTTAAAAGGCAAATTTTCTTATTTAATAAAATTAAAATCACTTAAAAAAAAAAAAAGAAACTGCATATTAACACACACATTTAGGTTGCTACCAAATAAGTACATCTGGGAGAGCAGTCTTATTTCGTCATTTCATAATCTTAACAAGTGTCCAAGGTCCACTCCGACTCACTTTGCAGAACATACTAAGGAGTTTAAGAGAACGTTACAAAGTGACTTCACTGACCTTTAACCTAATTTGCAGTGATTCACCAAGGAGTCAGGGTAAAACTTGAATTTAAATTGCTACAGAAAATATGGAGCAACAAGGCTTTTGAAAGTGAAATATTCCAGGTGCCCACAGTTTAAATGGCACCAAACCATGTGGGGAGGAGGAGAGCTAAAGAAGGGTTCTTGGCTTGGTATTACCCTTTGCTGTTGTTCTTCCTTTCCCTCCTCATCTTTTCCTTTTTCTTCTATGTATTTGTAACAAAAATAACGATGATAATAAGTATATGATTTGGGAAGAATGTGCTTAGAAAATGGAGGCGTTAAACATTTTTTTTTTCTTTACAAGAATCAAAACAAAGTAAAGATGTGTATTTTTAAGTTTATGCACCATACAAATAGACAGGAAAATTGAAGTAGCATTTTATAATTCATATAGTGATACACTCATGGAGGTCAGAGGTCAACCCTTAGGAGTCAGTTCTTGCCCTGTACCCGGAGACGGAGCTCAGGGCATTGGGTTGGCAGGGCACTTGCTACTCTATCTGACCCTATGGCTGCTAGTGTAAATAAACTATATCTCCTATTGGAAAAAAAATCACAAAGAAATGCTAAGGGGTTTCCTGTCTCATGTGCAGAGAGCTAAGGACCTGTTGCTGGAGGTATAACTCAGCGGTGGAGCTCTTGCCTAGCACGCCCTGGGTTTAATATGCAGTACCACCAAAAACAAAGCACAACGTCCATGAAAGGAAGGCCACAGACATTTCCACCTCCACAACAAGGCAAAGGCTAATTAAACTGAAATCAATAATTATTTAACCAGAACTAAAGTCACAGAGGCACCACTGTACCAAAAGTTAGAGAGACAGACGGTGCTCGTCACTGAAGGAAGTCAGGACCAGGACAGGAACTCCAACAGGGCAGGAACCTGGAGGCAGGAGCTGCTTACTGGCTTGCTTAGCCTGCCCTTTTTTTTTTTAGAACCTAGGACCACTAGCCCAGGGGTGGGACCAGCAACACTGGGCTGGGTCCTCCTCCATCAATCACTAATTAAGAAAGAGCCCTCCAGGCTCACTACTGTCCAACCTTACAGAGGCATTTTCTTACTTGACAGTTCCGCCCGCCCTCTCAGATGACTTTAGCTTGGGTCAAGTTGACATAAAACTACCTAGCACACACCAATAGATCACAGTTTACCTGGAGCGGAGCCAGTACCACAGGCAGCGATGTATCAGCGGAGCACATGAAAGCACTGCCCGGGACTCGCTGGGGCACAGTGCAGAGCAACGTGCCAGCTTACAACTCCAGATGCTCTCGCCTATGGACTTACCTTGAGTTTTGCTATTTTAAATTGTCTGAGTTTCCCTCTAGGAACACAGCCAGATCCTGCTATCAGAATCCGAGAGAGCAATGATCTTTTGCTTTTGTCAAAGGGTCGCGCATGTGCATGTGGGCGGGGGTGGGGGGAACAGCGGGCGCACGTGCATATGGGCGGGGCGGGACGATCTTTTAAAAATGCTTAGACTAAGAGAAAGAGGAATGAGATTTAAAGGGCGTCTATAAGAAGCGTGGAAAGGGGACCAGAGACGGTATTGGAATATATGCAACATGAAAGTGCAAGGAGGAACTGTTGGAAGGGAGAGAAAACAGCGAGCTCGGGAGCACAAGAGGGCAGCGAGGGCGCGAACGAAGCATGGTTCGACATGTATGAAATGTCACAATAAAACCCATTACTTTGTACGCTAACCCTTAAAACACAACAGAGAACAGAAACTAAAATAAAAGTAAGAATTGAATTCTTCTAGATCTCTCCGACTCAGCTAGGTTCAGCAGCCCTCCAGGAAAATGATTTTTATCGGTGCCTTACCAAGTCATATAAGTCAAAGCAAAAGGAAACAGCAAGTCTAGTCAGTTCTAACCTTGCACATAGGAGAGTAGAAATGCTCAGCTCAGAGCAACAACACAACTGAGACCCAATCACAGGAGCACAGAACGCTACCCTAACCCCTCACCTTACTGCCCATCAGAGTGCCTGTATAATGGTACAGCATTATACATAAGAGATCTCAAGCCTCTTATCCTATTGTAGGAGCATTTGGGGAACCCAAAGATAACATGAACACACACACACACACACACACACACACACACACACACACACATTACATATTCCTCTCAGGGTCCATACTAGGATGTTTATCAGTTGGCAGAGACCACGCCCCTGCAGGAGGCAGTTCCTCTTCCAGTGGACAAACGTCCCTGTTCTCTCACAAGTCTGTTTCCAGTGGAAAAACACCACACACCCTCACACAAGTCTGTTTCACATCCCACACTTGGGATCAAAAACATATTTATGTCCACTACACTATATATTATAGACCTGTCTGCCACATTCCTAATATAGCTCATCTGTTTTAAATTAATAAGTGTCAACACAACAAGAAAAAGGAAAGAACAGAGGAAGGGGTAGGGGTAGATGGTAGCTTAGTTGGTGAGGTGTTTGTGGCTCAAGCATGGGACTTGTGTTCAGCCCCATAACCCATGCAGAGAGTAGCATGTTTCTGTAACCCTTGGGAAGGTGGAGACAGGAGGAGTCTTGGGCTTCACTGGCTACCAAGTCTAGCCAACTTGGTGAGACACTCCCCCGCCCCCAGTCTCAAAAAATAAGGTGGAAAGTGCCTGAGGAAGACACCTAATGCAAACAACCTCTGGTTTCCACAAGCACATGCACACTCATGGGTATGCATCCTCCATATGTACACACACACACACACACACACACACACACACACACCAGCCATTGTCTAAAATGATAAACCACACACAGGCAACATCAGATGGGCAATGCAAGCAAGCAAGGTGGGTATGGAAGGCTTAAGAATAACTGCAAGAACTGAAAATGAAATTAGAATGTCTGTGTTGCGCTTATCAACAGACTGGACCCAGAAAAGAAGGAATGCATGAGTTTGGAGATATGTCAATACAAACTTCTAGAATTGAAATGCCATGCAAAACAAAACAAAACAAAACAAAATACCAATCCCCCCAAAAACAACAAAAACACAAACAAACAAACAAACAAATAAAAATCCCCAAACGGAATATTCCTAACAACTAGGCATAGGACAATGGCAAAAGATGAAACCAAGCTGTAAGAGGAGAATAGTGGAGAAACAATTGCTCAGAATGTTCAAAAAGTACTGCCAAAAATCAAGCCATAGATGTTAGAATCTCAGAGAAACCAACCACAAAAATTGAAAGAAAAAAAAAAAACTTGGCATCCAGGAAGAGTGTACTTTAACTGGAGGATTAAAGAAGAAAAGCTAGAAGAAAAAAAAAAGTCTGGGGAAAAAGGAAGGTGAGAGAAAACATCTTATACAAATGCAAAGGTGAGAGTCCCAGCAACATTTTTGTCAAAGCTGGGAGGGGGAAAAACCCTCCCACCAATCTAAAATTCTATATTTGGTGAAATGACCCGTCAGAAAAGAGTCAAAGCATCCTCCTTCCTTCCAAACGAAGCCCGATAGACCTTAGGCCAGCGAAGCTGAGGCGGGTTGCTGCCCTCAGACCTGCCCTGTAAGAAACCTTCAAAGACCTCAAAAATAGCATAGATCAGAAACCTGAAACGTCGTAAAAAGGAAAAATACAGAAGGAACCAAGTTAAAGGAAAAGAAAACGCGCATTCTTACTTACCTTTAATGGCTCGCACAGGTTAACAGTCTGTCCAGAAACCTGGTGGAGAAAGGGATCCTGGCTTCTGCCTTACAGAAGAGCAGGATGAGACGGAAGAGACACCGTCATGGAAACGGACGGGAGGGAGGAACGGGAAACGGATATAAGCCACTCGCATTACCAGTGACGCAGGGTAATATTTGGAGTGGACCTGGATTAGTCATAAATATATGTTGCAAACTCCAAGGCAACCACGAAAGTTTTAAAAGTAGAATCTTGAACTGGGCATACGGCTTAGTGCAGCGGTGGCTTAGTGCAGCGGTGGCTTAGTGCAGCGGTTCTCAACCTGTGGGCCACGACCCCCTTGGCAACCTTCTAACTTCAAAACATTTACTTTACGATTCATAACAGCAGGATATGACAGCTATGAAGTATCAGTGAAAATAACTTTATGGCCAGGGGCAGGGGTCACATATGATGAACTGTATTAAAGGGTTGCATGCAGCGTTAGGAAAGTTGAGGACCACTGACTTAGTGGATAAAATGCTTGACATGCAAGCATGAGGAACTGAGTTTGGATTCCCAGAGCCAATGTAACAGCCAGCCAGATGAGGTGAGGCACACCTATAACCCCAGTGCCTGGGAAGCCCAGATATGTGGATCCTAGGGTCTCTCTGGCCAACTAGCCCAGACAAAGAGCTCCAGGCTCAGTGAGAGTTCCTGTCTCAATGAAATAAAATAATAATAATATAAAATAAAATAATGGAAAGCAGTAGAAAAATATTCCTAGTGTCAATCTCTGTCTTCCACATATGTATGAATATGTGGGCATCTCCCAATTCCCCCACAAAAACATCCTTCAAAACACACACACACACACACACACACACACACATTTGCACAAAGACTCCTGCAACAAATTCACACTATAACAAGGTTGCAGGATATGTTTAATATATGAATCAATCTCTTCCATGCATAGAAAAATAAGTAATTAGGTTTGAATTTAAAATACAGTATAATTTAAACTAGCACTAAATAAAATAAAAGAAAAAGAAGAAGAAGCTATACCTGAGCATGAACATACTAAAGTCTATATATGACTCACAGGAGGCAAACTGCAAATTCCTGATGATGAATGAGAACAAAGGGACCTAATAAACAGAGAGGCGCTTCACACTAATGGGTAGGAAAACCCACCATTGTTAAGAAGTCTGTTCTTCTATCCAACTGGTCTATAGATTCAGTGCAGTTTAATAAAACCTCCAACAACTTATTTCGTGGTTATCGCTAAACTAGTCCTGAAATGAGTGCAGTAATCTAGAGGCCAGAACAGACACTACAGGAGATTCAAAAGAGTGACATCACCTGCTCAGGACTGTCTACAAAACTAAAGTAACCAAGAAAGCATGGTGTTGGCAAAGTGACACCACCTGACCAGGACTGTCTGTAAAACCATAGTAACCAACAAAGCATGGTGTTGGCAAAGTGACACCACCTGACCAGGACTGTCTATAAAACCATAGTAACCAAGAAAGCATGGTGTTGGCAAAATGACACCACTTGACCAGGACTGTCTATAAAACCATAGTAACCAAGAAAGCATGGTGTTGGCAAAGTGACACCACCTGATCAGGACTGTCTATAAAACCATAGTAACCAAGAAAGCATGGTGTTGGCAAAGTGACACCACCTGACCAGGACTGTCTATAAAACCATAGTAACCAAGAAAGCGTGGTGTTGGCAAAGAATAAACAAATAAAACTACAAGACTTGACAGGACAGAAACAGACCCACAGGAAATAGTCACCCTGTCTTTGACAAGAGAGCCAAGATAATTCAATAGGATTTGGGGTATGTGGGAAGAAAGAGGGAATTTGAAGAAACTGCACTTTCTGTTCAATTTTTTAGTAAACTTAAAATTTCTCTACGAAATTAAGTCTAATGGCTAAAAGAGAAAACTTAAGATGGTCTTTCAAATCTCAGTGGATAAAGCAGAAGGTTTACATCTGTAGAGATGAGGCCTGATACAGTGTTTCTTTGTCTAGAGATGAAAATTATACTCAGATATTATTGTGACAGCACAGTCAGCAGGGCCATCCTCAAAAGTCACAGCTCAAGAGGATTCTAGAGCTGGGCATGGCAGTGCACGCCTTTAATCCCAGCACTCAGGGAGCCAGAGGCAGGCGAATCACTCTGGGTTTGAGGCCAGTCTGGTATCCAAAGCAAGACCAAGGCTACAAAGAGAAACCTTGTCTCAAAAAGCCAAACCAACCAAACAACCAAGCAAACAAAAAACAAAAAACAAAACCAAAACCCCAGAGGGTTCTAGAAAGGCAAGGCATAAGAGAAAGAGAAAGGGTTTCATCTTTGAAAGTCAGTGGTCACTTCTCTCCTGACCTAGACACCTGCAAGGTTTCACCATGTTTCTTCACCCATAGATTTAATTTTAAATTGTTAAATTTGCCTACCTCAAAAGTAAGTGATTTCACTGTCTATTAGGTAGCACATGAGGGAAAACAGAAGGAATATGTTTGTGAATCTGCCTGCCCCACTTTCTGGCCTCCATGCCACACCACACCAGCATGTTAGCTTAGATCATGGACCTCGATCATTTTATTATAGTCAAGCATAAATTTAGTCTAATCTGCATGCTTGTGTGTCATTTGGGAATTACTAAGGGACCAGTACCTTGTTCATCTTGGCAGTTCTATAATTTAAGATTGGTGCCTGATACACAAATGCATTTTTTTCCCATTCTAAACCTGGACTCTGCATTTACCCATGATTTTTCACCAAGGTTCCAAGCTAGCCCTATGAGGAAAGAGTTATGATGATCATATTATGTATCAGGAGTTAATGACTAAACAAGTGAAAAGAGCTAAGTTGAGAGCTAGGGAGCAGGAGAAGCAGGGTTCTGGACCACTCCACAGCCTTTCCAACATGCTCTGATGGTTGTGTTGGAAAGCTCAAGGCTCTGGAAGAGGGGGGTGTGCCCTAAAGTAGTGTGTCAGCTACTTAAAAACTCTACAACTCTCTCTCTCTCTCTCTCTCTCTCTCTCTCTCTCTCTCTCTCTGGGCACATGTGTGAACTAACACATGTGAGACACTCCTATGGGGCTCTCAGGAACACTTTGGAGAGTTGGCACTAAATGGAAGGGGGCCCATCTACTAGTAAAATATAGCACTGGGTTATAAGACAGTGAAAATTGTTTCTGGATTTGGGCAGTTTTTAACTTTGCCACTCCAGTTTAACACACACACACACACACACACACACACACACACACACACACACACACACACACAGGTTAGAATGGGTGTTACATCCCCCAGAGGTCCATCTGACATAGTTGCTGGAATCTGAACTCCGGTCTCTGAAAGGCCAGAGGGTACCCTTACTGGGAATCTCCCTACTTCCCCTATCTTTCAAAAAGGTTTTTAAAATTACATTTATTTGTGAGTGTTTGTATACACATACACATGGTGCATGTGTGGAGGTCAGATGACACCTTTTGGGAGCTAGTCAGTTCTCTCCTTCCACCAAAGTTTAGTACGTCCTGAACTCTGGTTTTCAGGCTTTGTGGCAATCACCTTTACCCACTGAGCCATCTCACAGGCCTCCAACACAAAAATCTTAAACTTAAATTTTCTTAAAATACAGTATTTTTTGTGTGTGTATGACTTTTGTTCTGGAACTTTAGAGCAGTGGCTCTCAACTGTCCAAATGCTGTGACCCTTTAAAACCTCATGCTGTGGTGACCCTCCAACCGTAAAGTTTTTGTTGCTACTTCACAACTGTAATTGTGCTACTGTTATGAATTATAATGTAAATATAATTGCATTCTATTTCCTACATAGCATACCTCCTGGTATGTAGGGTGTCTGATGATGTATGACCTCTGTAGAAGAGTGTTGGACTCTCAAAGGGGTTGAGGCCCACAGGGTGAGAACCACTGTTTGCTTTCAGATAGGGTTTCTTGTAGTCCTAATTGTCCTGGAGTTCCTTGTGCATAGAGAAGGCTTTCCTTGAACTCATAGAGACCCTCTTGCCTCTGCCTCCCTAGTGCTGGGATTAAAGGCCTTCTGTGGACTCGTTCTCGAACATAAACCCTGTAGCTGACAATGTTGTGTCTCAATGTTGTGTCAAAAGGTTGGACATGCCTTTGTGGTCTATGTAATTAGTATTAGCGCTGATCCTGGAACAGCAGGTAGAGGTCTCAGCACAATTCCTACCCACCAGTCAAAAATTCACATATACATTTTAGCTTCCCCCAAACATTCCCAATAACCTCTTCACTGAAGATCTGATCATTAACATTAATAGATATTTTATATATGGGGTAAATGGCTGCAGCCAGGATAGACTATATGGGCATTTGAGTGTGCATGTGGGTGTGCGTGCGTGCGTGCGTGCGTGCGTGCGTGCGTGCGTGCCTGTGTGTGTGTGTGTGTGTGTGTGTGTGTGTGTGCACATGCTCGTGCGTGCATGCATGTGTGTCACAGTGTACATGTGGAGATCAGATGATAACTTCTGGTGTTGGTCTTCACTATCCACCTTGTTTGAGACAAGGTCTCTTCCTGGTTGTTTGCTACTGTCTACGCCAGACTACCTGACCCACAACTTTCCAAGGCTTCTCTTGTCTCTGCCTCCCACCTGGCTGTAGGGATACTAATTTGTGGATGTACAGCCCCGTATCAGGCTTTCCATGAGTTCTGAGGACTTGAACTCGCGTCCGTATGCTTGTCTAGCAGCCACTTTACTCACTGAACCATCTCCCCAGCCCATGAAAGATTATTTTCCATTGCGAGCCACAACTCACTGCTCACGTGGAGACAGTGATCTTCACACAGCACTCCTCTCATCCGACACCTACAGCGCCTGAGCAGGAGGCAGCACAAGGTTATGCCAGTACCATATGTGCTTGTGCACATTGTATGCAGATATGACTTAATTTGCATCTTTATGTTTATTTACGTTGCTTTCCACTGTGAATGGAGGCATGCTTGGTGTCTGTACTTGTTTTGTCTGTACTTCACAAGCTTTGATACGTTTGAACTTTCAAATAAGAATTATACATTTTTATGGCAGAACAGGATGAAATAAGTCATTACTTATTTATATTTTATGTACTCATGACATACCTTTTCCTTAATTTCTCTAATGTCTATGCTGTCACTAAGTTTTTTCAAATTGTCACATATCACACACACACACACACACACACACACACACACACACACATACATAAGTGGATCTATGTACTTAGGCCTGTATTGTTCAAGGTTGATGGTATTTGTAAGCTGCTCTAGAGGTGATCTACTAGTCTGTATTTCCTTCTCTTCATGTACAAATAATAAGATAGCATATGTCATCTACCTCACAAATTTATTACACAACAATTTTGCTAGGTATTATCTCTTATAAGTTCACATACAAATATAAATTTTTTAAAGACCAGGTTCCATGTAGCACAGACTAGCCTCAGCCTTCTTTGTAGACCAGGCTGGCCTGGAACAACTGATTTTTCTCACCTCAGTCACAGCACACACCACCATCACACCTGGCCTATGAAGAAGCAGAATGCGAAGTCACAAGATGCTTACAGTTTATGGTATTTATGAACAATGAGCACATGAATTTGACTTCAAATTAAACTATGTTCCTTGCCAGGTTGAAAAAAAGACATTATTTTGCAGAGAGGCAAAGCAGATACAGTTTTCTCTGGCCAAGTCATATCAATTTCTGCATAAAGATGAATTACGGTTAGAGAGAATAGATTCCCACCTAGTTTAAAAGTTAGCTTTTATTTCTCTCGTCTTCACTGTCTATAGAGTTATAGCTCCAAGTTTACACCATACATAATTTTTCAGCTGCAAGAATGTTGAATCTCTTCATGGCAGACGATTAACAACTTCATAATCCAGTTTGAATCAGCTTAAATCTAACCTGATTTTTAATCACACTGAGTTTTAAAAGGTATATTACCACTCTAGGAATTTCTTAAACTTATTTTTATTTTGTAAGTATAGATGTTTTGTCTGTATGTATGTCCGTGCACCCTCTGCATGCCTGGTGCTTGTGGAGGCCAGAAGAGAGTGCCAGACTCCTGGGACACTGAGTTACAGGTTGTAATTCACCACGTGGGTTCTGGGAATCGAACCCTGGTCCTTGTGGAAGAACAACAAATGCTCTTAAGCACTAAGCCTTCTCTCCAGCACTCCACTCTAATGCTTCTGTAAGGTATGAGGAGCTTTAAGAATGCAATTGCTGGAATTGGAGGATATCATGGCTGTAATACAAATCAATATTATGTAGTTAACATTTACTTGAAGCCAGACTTTAAATTTGTTCCCATCTCTAGAGGAAAAGCATCTTCAAGCTTTGTACACGGTCTGCTGGACATCTGGCCAGACATCTCTAAATAAGAGGCTCTTGGTAGATGGTAAATGCTCCAGGATTTTTGTGCATTTTCATCCAACTCTGTCTCCATGGTGCAATGAAATTCTCTCTCCTCTCCTCTCCTTTCCAGGCCATAAGTCAATAAGTCAGGTGATGAAAGGTAAGTGAGAAAAATCTCAAAATGAATCTTAGTAACTTTTATATGTTCCTTGAGCAACATCATCACTTTCTCCAGAACAACTGTAGCTTCCATCAGAGGAAAAGTACTACCCAAACATTAAAACTGCCAGAGAATAAAATATTCAAAAATATCTTTCCTGTAGATGTTAATTTCCTCTTTCTTTTTTCAGTCATCTGGGATTTTAAAACAAGCATATAGAATAAAGCTTGTAATAGAATAATTAAAGCAGATGTGTAAGAGGCATTTTAGATTGCTTAATATCTATCTTAACTTGGTTTTCTTTCCATGTGCCCTGAGCCATTGGCAACTGATATTTTTCCAAACACTGAGTGGATAATGTTTCTCATTGGTTTTCTTTCTTTCTTTCTTTCTTTCTTTCTTTCTTTCTTTCTTTCTTTCTTTCTTCTTTTTTTGGTGGGTGATGTAGAACCATTAGTTGTTTGGCTCTTCCCTTGGAAAAAACGTAGAAAATTTCCTATGGTTAAGTGTGTCAGAACTTGCCTGTGAAAAAGCAGTCAGTGACAAGAACTTGATTAATTTTATACCAGTACTTGCAGGGACAGGTTGGTTTATCCTGTGAAAGTGGCTGTCCTGAGGTAGCCAAATCTCTACAGAGTTATCTTATGATCATAGATAATAATATTATGTGTACACTATGCGCCAAACTTGGGGGGTGAGTCTTGGGAACTAGAGACACTTCCCTCTGCTTCCTCACCCAAGGCTTTCTGAGTTCTGGCTTCAGCCCCATGTCTCACCTTTACTCTACTATCATGAGATTGTAAATGACTAATTGAAGACTGTCCTGTGAATTATCAAAGTTCCATGGTTCTGTTTTGCATTTGGAAGGTAAATGTCTGGCCTCTTGAATTGACTTGTCTGTCTTTCTATATCCTTTATGGCACCAGACAGCAGAACCTCTCTATTCCTGTCTGAGTCACAGTTCTCCAAACCCTGTCTTGGAACCTATTAGCAAGGTCTGTGGTACCTAGGTTCATGGTCAAGTGTCTGCCTCAGGGTCTGGCTAAAGTGCTTCTTTGGTGTTTGCTTTGGGAGCAAAGGCCATCTCAGAGTGTAGCTAACCTAGGGCCTGTAGGAGAAGGGAGCTGACAAGAGTACGTGGATAGGAAATGGGAGAACACCTCAAAACACTGTAATATCAGTGCTGTGGTAGATAAGCATGGCCATATCACAAAACACACCAGACTCGCATAAAGTAAACATTATTTTATTGTATATAAATCACACCTCTAATTAAGTCAATTCGCAGTGATTGTGTCATAAAGAGCTCCCCAGGCAGTGCTCTTCTTTTCTTCGTTGGGATCCCAACTGGCTATATTTCAACTGTCAGGTCATTGTTGTCACACAGATTTTTTTTTTGTTTTTTGACACAGGGTTTCTCTGTGTAGACCAGGCTGCCTTCCAACTCACAGTGATCCACCTGCCTCTGCCTCTGTCTCTGCCTCTGGGATTAAAGGCATGCGCCACTGTGCCTGGCTTGTCATCCAGGTTTTATCAACACTGTAGAACTTGGTCCTGCTGTAGGCAGACTGGCTCTAGGAACCCAGTCCCATATTTTAGAGCTTTTTATATCCTGGTATCCCCACACTAACCAAAACATTCAAACTAGAATGATTGTCAACAAGCAAGATGGAAAAACTGAGAGCGTAAATTAGCTGGATGAATCCTTACTTGTTGGAAATATGGAGGGGAACTAGAACGGCAGACACAGAGGCCAGAAACTGGCTTCCCCTGCTCAAACGCCGGCTAGACCATGCTTAGGGAGCAGAGGCCATTAATGCTACAAGCCAAGTAGCTTGAGTTGGCGGTAGGCGCCTGAGACACACAGGATTTCTCATGGTGTGTGAGCACCCATCTAGATGAAGGAGTTCTCTCTTGAGAACTTGGGAACCACCTTTTGGAAATGGGAAGCTTGTGTATTGATTCAGGATGGAAGAAAAAACCCAATAGACATTTCTAAGTTAAGAAACACACTGCTCAGATCAGTGTTGGTTGTGGGCAACTTTTACCAATTATATTATATTATAGCACTTTTCTGTCCACCATTTCAATGGGCTGTAAGCTGTATTATGCAGTGATCTGTATGCCTAGCTGTCTTTACCTTCAGTTTCCCAAAGAACGCCTCACTCAGAAAGAGAGATCAATATATTCCACTGTTGATTACTATTATAAAAACTGGGCTCCCCAAGAAGAGACTTGATACCCTATGAGCATATAAAGGGGGAGGAAGTCCCCCTCAGTCACAGTCATAGGGGAGGGGAGTAAGGGGAAAATGGGAGGGAGGGAGGAATGGGAGGATACAAGGGATGGGATAACCACTAATAAGAATAAATTAATAAAATAAAAAAAAACTGGGCTCCACGGACCTTGGAGAAGCTCAGGAAGTGAGGGATGGTGTAAAATTGTTGTAGCTTACTTGGAGGGCCAATGAATAAACGTGTTGGACAACTACTGAACGTGAAAGAGGATGCCTTGGAGAACACTCTTCTATGATGTAGGGAAGTGAGCACATGTGTGGATCGGGAACTCTTGTTCTGCCAACCACGATCTTAAATGACTCTTCCTTCTTTAGGCCTTATTTTTCCATTTTTCCCAAATCAAGGAGTTGAGATAAGTCATCACAGAGTCCCTTAAAGTAAATCACTTCTAAAATAGTTTGTCCTGGGCTAAAGGCATGAGTCAGTGGTGGAACATTTGTACACTGCGGATGAACTCTGGATTCAAACCCAAGGACCACTTAAATAAATGAATAAACCAATAATAAATACAAGAATCCCAAATAGTCATTTGAAGAATGAGACTCAAACACACAGCAAAGGTTAGAACTAAACAGGTAGACAAGATGAATTTTGTTAACACTACAAAGTTTCAAATCTTTCACATGGGATCATAATACTTAATATTTTCATAGTTCTTTGAGACCCATCACCCTGCTTGATTTGCAAAGCAGCCTTGCTACAGTGTTTTACAGAGCACACTGAGACGATCACACAATGAGAACACTTGGAGAAGGAGGGACTACATAAGCCTGGGTCTTCTGACTATCACTTACAGTTTGTTTCCTCTCCTGGACACACATAATCTTTCGCAATGATCATGAGAGTGTAATAACGTAATCTAAGTAGGCTGAAGTTGAGATCCTAATACAGCTATCGACGGATACAGATGATTTCCTTGCCATCTAAATTTATTTGCATCTAGCCCATTTAATTTGATTTATGCAGACAGTGATATGTTTTCAGGGAAAATAATTGGAATAATGCTAATTACCATGTTTCTGCCATATATAGGTCTCTATAGGCTAAGAACCCAGTGGGAGCACACAGCTGACTCCCAGGGCAATGTATCCTATAGGGGAAAAGTCTTGGTATAAACAGGATGCAGCTACAAAAGCCAAAGAGTTGAGCAGAGTAATTCTGTCTTGTTTTTAAAAGTGCATTAGGGCTTAAGCAGTCTTGCTGAGGGGGAATATGGCTGTTTCCTTTCTCACTCTGCAGTCAGTACTGCTAAATAGTCACAATGGGACAAACACTAAGACCACAGCCATTGCAGTGGACGGAAGAAGATGTGCTTGGTGTAGAACATTTTGAAGGTAGCAGCATTTGAAAGTTTACCATTTTGTCTTATAAAATAATGGTCTCAACTACGGAGATCAGGCTGACTTAGAATCTACCACGTAATTCGGGCTGGCATAGAACTCCATGGTCCTCTCGTTGGCTTCCCAAGTGCTGGGATTCCAACAGTGAGCAGTGAGCAGCCACCCTGCCTGGGTCAAGCGACACTGGGACACATCTCCCGCTAATGTTTAATTTCAGCAGAGCCCCTGCATGGCAGCAGCCAGGCACCACTAGGAAAGTTAATGTCCTAGACTAATCAACTAACACATGGGAACTAACACATGTGAGACACTCCTCTGGGGCTCTCAGGAACACTTTGGAGGGTTGGCACTAAATGGAAGGGGCTCGTCTACTAGTAAAATATAGCACTGCGTTATAAGACAGTGAAAATTGTTTTCTGGACTTGGGCAGGTTTTAGCCTTGGCCCCCGCCCCCCACACAGATGGTATAACTGGGTGTTAACATTTTTCAGAAATTAATATAGACCTTGGTCATACTCAGACAATTGCTGAGCCTGACACATGAATGTATAGTCTACAATCATGAGGTAACTCTAGTATTTTAAAAGGACAGCCATTGCTCTGTGACTAACTTTGGATATGTCTGTGAGTGCTCAGATAACATTGAAAAACCAACTAACTGGCACAAAACAGACAACAATTTCCTGTTCAGACTGATCAAACAGCTCTGACAACAAAAGTCTTCTATTGATAACTGTTTCTTATTCCAATGATGTCTGCAGTTGCAAGAAAGGGTGCCTGCCAATTCTTTAGCAGCTAACAATACTGTAGCCAGGCTTGGTGGTTCAGGGCTGTAACCCAGACACTGGGGAGGCTGTGGTGAGGGGGTTGTGAGCTGAAGGCCAGCTTCAGCTGGAGACTGAGGCCCTGTCTCAGAGAACAGCAACATTTCAGTCAGATGAAACCTAAGCACCTTTAAAGAAGTAGATGGCTCAGGAACCATGCTCTGAAGTTCTTGCACTAAACTTTGTAATCAGCTCACTGAAAAAAAATATTAATTCCCATCTTCATCACCTTACACTATAGATAGAAAATACGACTGCTTTTTATAGAAAATAGAGTGTTGATAGGAAACACGGTTCAATCCTTTTCCTACATATCGAAATCAAGTAATTTCATGAAACCAATTGGCAGCAAGATTTGTAAAATATTTTGATAAGATAATTCATTTTAAGGCAGTGGAAAAAATGCAGATTTAGCAGAAGAAATTAGCAAGTACAAAATAACATTTATGTTTATGATTGTGTGTTTTTTTTAAAAATCCATTTTAAAAAATGTTTAAGAGTACCTAAACAAATCAGCCATGGATTTATTCTGACTCACTTGGGAACTACTTTACATGACATCCCACTCCGCCTTCTCCGTCCTTGGCACATTCAACCATGACTGCTGAGAAGATCAGCTGGAAGCTTGCAGCCCCATGTCTTCCCTTAGAGAAGGGCCTTGACAAGACCTGTCTCACCAGTAGTTGACTGCCCATGAGATGGCACAGCACAGCTTGCCTCGTCTGAGGCAACTTGGAAGGGTCCCCCAGCTATAGAGCTCCCTGTTGCTTAGCCAAAGTCTCAGCGACAAACAGGTTGTGCGTACATGGTGGCTTCTCTTACTCCCCAGGTCTGTCACAAGTACCTCTCCTTACAGCTCTCCTCAAGAAATCTTCTCACTGCAACGTTCAGGTTCAGAGATTGTTTCCAGAAAACCAACCTCAGGAACTACTCCAGAGCACAACCCAAGTTTTCGGTGGTGGTCAAAGCTGCAAGCTTTGTTCATAGCATTTTTGTTGTCAATCTCAGGGGGAAAAATGTCTATGGATTTATTCACATTTTAAGAAGGTTCTTTTGTCGTACAAACATATATAGAACAGTAGCAGAGAGTGGCAGAAAAGCACAAGTATTTCTCTCTAAGTGCAAAGTGGATTGACTCCCCACCTCCCCGGGGGGGGGGGGGAGATAGGATAAAGAAGTGCAGTGAACACAAAAGGTCAGATAGGTCAGAAAGAAAGTTTCTTAGCCCTCACACAAAGTGAGCTCTCTCTGAAGTTGTGCTGGTCCTAATGTCACCAACAAATACTTGAATAGATTAAAACATTTTAAAAATACATTGTTACTATTCATTTTTATAAAGTGAGACTTTGCACTTCACTTTCCATAATTAGCCACACTAAAGAACTTAATTTATAGAAGAGATTGACCTATATTCAATCCTCAGTTGTTCATGAGGAAGACTGCTGATGGTGTGTGACTGTGTGTGTGTGTGTGTGTGTGTGTGTGTGTGTGTACATGTGTGCTGCAATGACTTCTCAGCCATGGGGGATTTTTATGACTTAGTAGGTAAAGCTGTGTAAATTTTAAAAAGTCTCTGAATACCTCACACAAAAACATCCTCAAAACCACTACTTTGTGATCAGAATTTCTAGCACACTACTCAGGCCCTGTGAAAAGCTCTTACATGTTAACCATAAAAATTAAGACCCATTTGATTGTGGTCAAATCAAAACATTTCCTTATAGGTGGGGTTCTGAAGTCCTTGCCATGGGAACTCCAGATTGACATCTGTAGACAAAGGGCTGGGTTAAACAAAAATATATATTTGGTCTCTGACCTGATTCCTGTCGCAGAGCTGCTGAAACCCTTGTAATTTCCTGAGTGATTAGGGTGCCTGGTGGGGCTTTTGTTCTAATACTTGGTCTTTGACCTTGGTTTCTGAGAACCACCCAGCTCTTGGGATTACATGGATGATGGGAGCACCTTGTGACACTTGTTGCTGGTCCAAAGAAATACTGAGCAAGCTTAGAAGTTGAGGGGTTTCTGCCTACTTCTGCCCCATCCTCCAGGAATGGGAGAAGGATTAGAGGCTGGGTTAACAGTTGATCCTGCTGATGCCAAGCCTCCATTCAGCTGTCCAAAGTATGAAGTTCAGAGAGTTTCCCCATGGGTGAACATACCCCTGTGCCAGGAGGGCACCACACATCAGATCCCAAAGAACAGAAGCCCCTGCTTTGGGACCCTTCTGAGCCTAGCTTTAACATACCTCTTCATGCGGCTGTTCATCTGTAGCACTGACAATGTCCTTCGTAATAAGGAGGAAATAGTTAACGAACCATTTTGTGGAGGTGGGGGTGGGATACTCTAACAGATTATTGAATGTGAGGAGGAAGTTGTGGGATCCTCTGAGATGTTGGCAACCTGTGGAATGCTTGTGGATGAAATGGGAAGCAGTCTCGGGAGCTTGAATCCTTCATCTCTGGTGTCGGATGCTATCACATGGTGTCAGCGTTGAGTGCAGAACGCCCAACTAGTGCCCAAAATCTGGCTGGCATGGGTAAATTCTCATGCATTTTGGTCACAGACCATGCTCTTTGTTGAGTGTGAATATAGAGGAAAAAAGCCTGACTTGTTTTTCTACATGTCTGATGTCAGAAGTAGAACGCTGAAAGGAGTGCTGGAGAAAAGCTTTTTTTTTTTCCTATTATACAGGATGTTATTTGCTTACAGTGGAATGGTATGACTCTTTCACCTAGAAGCTGCGACAACCAGCACTTCCTGTCCTCTTCTCACACTTTCAGGATGATTATATTGCCGTTTTGTTGATACTTGTAAAAATAAAAGCGGCTGACAATGACTTGACCCAGCAGCTTTTTTATTTTCCTCAGAAAGAGAAATAGAATAGATAGCAGAAACGGTTGAAGAGAGGGAACAGGGTAAGAGAGGGAAGGCAGAGAGAGATGAGGGTGAAGACCAGGTCGGGGGAGAGAGAGGCAGGAGTACAAAGGGCCTGCAGAGAGAAGAGAAACCATGGGCGAAGTTGGAGACCTAGGACAGGGTAGGCTACTGGAAGGATGGGGGGAGGGGCGATTCTAGCTGAGACTCCTAGCAGCAGGGGTCATGGAGACTGAAGAGGACACCTTCTAACTAGGCAGGACTCATAGTGGAGGGAGGGGAACACCAACCCACCCACATAAACTTTGACCTAAAATTTACCCTGCCTATAAGATGCGCAGGGGTAAAAACAGAACAGAGATTGGGGGAATATTCAACCAATGCCTGGCCCATCCTGAGACCCACTCATGGGAGAGAGTCAATCCTTGACACTATTAGTGATATTCTGCTATGCTTGAAGACAGGAGCCTAGCATAGCTGTCCTCTGAGAGGCCACACCCAGCAGTGGACACAAACAGATACAGAGACTCATAGCCAAACATTGGGCTTGAGAGTCTTGTTGAAAAGTGGTGGTGGTGGTGGGGTGGGAGGGGAAGACAGAGGGACCTGGAGGAAACAGGAACTCCACAAGATGACAAATATAGCCAACTAACCAGGGCCCAGAGGGTCTTTGCAGAGACTGAAGCACCAACCAAGGACCATGCATGGACTGGACCTAAGCCCCCTACACAGATGTAGCCGATGGGCAGCTCAGGCTTCATGTGGGTTCCTGAGTAAAGGAAGTAGGGTCTGTCTCTGACATGGACTCTGTTGCCTGCTTTTTGATCACTTGATCCTGGCGGGACTGCCTCAGCAGGCCACAGGGGAAGAGGCCTTGATGAGCTGGGGTGGGTAGGGCTCCCCTTTTCTGAGGAATAGAGGAAGGGGGAGGTAAAAAGAGGCAGGGAAGGTGGGACTTGGAGGAGAGGGGTGAGGGGAACACGATCAGGATGTAAAGTGAATTAATTAATTAATTTTAAAACGTGATACATATTCCAGGGGCTAAAAGAAGGCTCAGTGGTTAAGAGAACTGATTGGTCTTACAAAGGACCTGAGGTTTGATTCTCAGCACCCACATAGTGTCTCACATTAACCTGTAATGCCAGTTCCAAGGGATCTAACTCTCTCTTATGACCCAACCCCATGGGCATCAGGCACGCATATGGTGCACACACAAAGATGCAGGCCAATCACTCAAACACATAAAATAAAGTTAACAAATCTTAAAAGAAAAACATATTCAGTGGAAATCACACCGAGGATTTTGATCTTTCCCATGCTAGTGGTTTGCCATATGGTACTCTCCGGTAGGACTGAGCAGTGGCACCGAATCACAAGTGCCAAATAGCCTCCTGCCTATGAGGAGACTAACTGACACACCCCAGTGTACCATGGATGTTAGGCATGATGCATATCTGGTTGTATGTATCCAATGTGTTTACAATTTATGATATTTCCAATTACAGTGGATTTATCAAGATATAATCTCATCATAATTTGAGGTGCACCCCCCATAATCCACAGGCGTTGGAAGATTTAAAAAGATTAGCTTATGTTCCATGGCGTGCAATATAGCGTTAATTGTATTTCTCCCTTATGGTTTTCTAATTCCAAGAGTTTGGATAAGCATTTTTAGTATATGTATAAATTACATTGTCTCGGTGGTCCTAGCCTCTTAATTGCTGTCTGTTTAGGCTATGGTTTCCCTATCCTTATCAGTGGCCATGAGTACCAATCCTTCAGGCCTTTGCTTGAGGCCTTTGGAGAACTCCCTGGACTTCGGGCTGGACTTCAGGCAACTCCCTTGGAGGGTCACTGGTATCTACTCCTGTCCTTCTCTCTGCCCAGCAAGAGGTGGCTTCCTGCCCCCAGCGCTCATCTCTGTTTGGGTTGTGTTCGGGTTTTTTCATTGCCTTTTCCTCCCCCAGGCATCTGGAATCATCCTTCCTCCTCCCCTTCCTCCTCCTCCACCTCCCAAACTGTAACATCTTTCACAGCTTAGCCTGTAGAGTACAGTATAGATATTACCTTCACAGAGAAGTCTTCTCCAGTTGTGTTCTGAGCACTTTGCCACCCCTTGGGGCTGGGTGAGGCATCCTCACAGGGCGTCTTCCCGTAGAACCTTGCACGTATGAGTTAACTGAATTAATAAGGATTTGGAGGATATAATATGCCCAGAACTGTGTTAGGTGATCAAAACACACTGAATAAAATAGAGCTCCTGCTCTCAGGAAATTTATATACCACTTGAGGAATCAGGCAGTAAAGGCAGCCGTTATAATAAGGCTCAGTTAGCTCACAAGGAAGTGTATATGAGATACCGTGAGGGATGAAGAGAAAGGATTCAGGTCCAGACTTGAAGAGCGAGAGATGATTATTCAGAAGAAGAGTCATCTTGAATGAAAATTAACAAAACAAAACAAAACAAAAACAAGACTGAGGAGTCCGTACTGGGACACGGAGGGAGTGCCTAGGAAGAAGGAAGAGGGGGGGCATGAGGTTTGGGCTGCTGGGTAATGCCGTGGTGGCCTACTCGAAGTAAGGACTGACAGAGTAGACACTCAGTGAACACTTCTCCAATGAAGGAACAAGAGAACAAGGCTGAAAGAAGCCGTGGCCAGATCATGAAGGAAAGACTTTAAGCACGAGGCTGACATCACCCAACTTGTTAGTTATAAAGATTCCTCTGGGTTGAACAAGGCCCACAGAATCAACTGGTTGGGACTAAGTAAGACTCGCAGAGACTGGGGAGCCCGTAAGGGTCTCACTTAGGTCCCATATGTTACGGCTCAGTAGCTTGGACGTTCTTGTGGGAATCCTAACAGTGGCCATGGGAGCTGTCTCTGACTCTCTTGTCTACTTGTAGGACCCTTTCCTCCCTCTGGGTTGCCTTGCCCAGCCTTGATATGAGGCTATGTGCCTGGTCTTATTGTAGCTTGTTATGCCACGCTTGATTGATGTCCCTGGTAGGCAGGCTCTTTTCTGAGGGGAGGTGGAGGTAGGGTAGATCTCGGGGGAAAGGGGGAGACTAGGCATAGGAGAGGGAGGGGAAAATGCAGTCGGGATAGAATATACGAGAGAAGCGTTTCAAAAGGGATTCCTGTGGTGAATGAGCTCCAGGGAGACTAAGAGGTGGTCATGACAGAGGGAGATGGGTGAGGAGGCTGCTGTTGCCCAGGAAGGTGACCTGAGGGAAGACTTTGTGGTTGAGAAGGAAGACAAACAGACTATTTCAGGTTGAGGACACAGAGGTCAAAGGGCTTGGCGGCCCACTGTGCGAGTGAGGACATGAAGGAATCAAGGATGAAATCCATGCTTCTGAGCAATCAGTCATTTGAGCTGGGGGATGGTAATAGGGCTGCGCCGTGTGTTGCATTTCTGATCGTTGTGACTGATTACCAGGAAGAAGCGATTTAAGAGAGAAAGGGTGTGTCTTGGCCCACGGTTTGAGGAATATAGTCTATTACAGTGGGGAAGGCATGGCGGCAGGTGCCTCCCTGGAGACTGGACCCCGCGGCAATGATTTACAACATGGTACCCAACAGGGAACAGAGACACAGGTCAGAGGCGGAGCTGCGCTATGAAACCCTAACCCCTAGCCTCCACTGACCCACTTCCTCCTCCTAGGTTGCACTTGTCTAAAGAGTCACAATTTTCTAAAATAGTTCTACTAGAGACCAAATGTTCAAAGCTGTGAGCCTGTGGGGGAACATTTCACACTCAAAACGTAACACGCACTCTCAAGGGTTTGAGGTGAGCGCGAGGCTGGTAGTGACTAGGACGGCTTGCACGCAGACTATTTTCCTTGCTTTTCCTCTGCTCTCGATGTGTCACGGGAAATCATTTTCCTAGTTCCATTTCTCAGGCCTCATGTCAGCTGGCAAGGAGAGGTCCTGGCAAGGGATCAGAGGACGAAAGGAAGGGAAAACCCACACAACTCCTCCCTTTCTACCTCAGGCATTGTCTGTAGCCCTCGATGTCTCTGTCATCCCAGCTCTCTCCCAGCAGTTCTTACCTTAGCCTTTTCCTGAACTCCCGGTCTTGAATTCTGGGGACTTTCAGGGACTTTGCTCCCTGGCTGTTTTTCTTTGTCCCTCCACTCTTGGGGTGGTGGTGACTTCCTGCTGTTGCTAGAGTCATGGCTCCTTGGGGTTTCTTATTTAGACTTTTATCTCTTTCTCTTCCCTGTGCTGCAGTTAACCCTTTCGTTTTACCATATTATTGTATACTATGTTTGTAATAAGCGTGCGTGTATGGTTGTGTGCACATGTGTGTGCATGTCCATGTATGAGGAGGCTAGAGGTCTGATTTGAGTATCTTCCTTGATCATTCTCTCTACATTATTTATTTATTTATTATTTATTTATTTATTTATTTATTTTGAGTTTCTCACTGAGCATGGTCCAGCAATTCAGCTAGACTGGGTGGCCAGGGAACGCCAGGCTCTGCACTTACCCATTGCTGCAGTTGGCAGGCATGCACCACTCTGCCAGGCTTCTTACTGTGGGTCCTACATTCAGGTCCTTGTGCTTTCACAATGGGCACTTTACCAGCTAAGGCATCTCTCCAGGCCCTAAACTCTGGCTTAAACACTCAGGGTTTCCTCTGTTTTGCAGAGGAACTCGGCAAGTGGAAATGCTCTGAGAATAGGTGAGTATATGGAAGAAAGCCAGGGGCTGAGAGTCATTGACACATGGGGAGTGGGACTTGCTATCACAGCACTTACTTCCTCAGAGAACAACTGTTGTCTCTACTGACCACAGCTTACAACAGCCGAGAGGCCCTGGAGTATGTGAACAGTGTCTTTTCTACTCAATTTACCATAGTTCACTTAGCACTTGGCACATGGGAGGTGATCAATTCTGTTTGTCTGGAAGCCAGTGTATAAACCCCATGTACTGCTTTAGGTGTCACTGATGGCTCGATACATTTTTATTATTAAACCGGGCTTACTCAATGTGAGGAGTGCCTCGCCTGAATCATTGAATACTCATTAACATGTGCAGTTTTATTGCCTTCAAGATTGCTATAAGGGAAACAAATGGACAGCAATAAGTCTCCTTGGTTGTTAAGTCGTTCACTGAGCAGATAAGAATGATGAGCAATTTCGGCGACTGTTTACGCAGCTTCACACACGAGCTGAGGCTGGTAGGTTTGTTTAAGTGGCTCAAACATCACCCTGAATACCCTCACCTCAGGTGCACAGTGAACTCCCCTGGCCATGATCTCCAAAGAGAGCCTCAACTAGGATCTATATTGACATCTGAGCTGTGGCTAAATAAACAAGCCACTGGGGAACAGGGCATTGTGAAGTATAGATGCTGGCCTTGGTCCAGAAGAGGGGCCGGGGTATGGCCCTGAGAGATACAGGTGCTATGCTTTGCTTTTATCACCAGGGAAGGAGTCACACTAGGCTCTAAGGGCTGTATATGTGCTGGACACAGACTCTATAGTGGAGAGGGACGATAGGAAGCCGATGAGCCTTCCGCGTATCCTTTGTCCTCTCATGGGTGAGATTTTCTCTTGCTTCCTACTTCATAAACTGGGGCTGTCATGAAAAAGTAGGCAAGGTAAATGCCTAGGACCTTATTTTGAGTAGCAGGGACAATATTGCTATATTTTAGAAACATTCTTTTACAATCTGAGCCCACACAATCTGTCACAAAACTAAACAGAGATCAGGCGGGGGAAGCAATAAAAGTAAAGAATTGTTAGCTTCATTCTGTAGAGGCCACCCCGTCTAATGATTTAGAATAAATCCTTCTTAAACCGTTTCCATGAAAATATGTATACTTATAAGGCCTGCTGTGTTAAACATACTATCTGTAACTCACTTTTTAAAAGAAAAAAATGTCACAAATAGCCTTTCATGACAAGAAGCAGATGTACATTGCAGGATTATATTAAGGTATTCCATTTCATAAAATCATCATAATTTATTTAACTAATCTCCCACTGAAAACCCTTTGGACCAGCTCCAGTTTTTTTTCACTCCTGCATGCACACAATGAGCCATCAGCAAATGACTAGTAAAGCAAATATTCAAACATTTGTAATGGGACAGTTTGGCACATAATGTAGGAAAAGTAGATATGAAAGGAGTCCAAGGGAGAGGAATATTTCATGAATGGGTATTATTTTTAATATAGGTGACATGTTAACTAGAGTGGGATGAGGGAGGGACAGTGTACAGAGGAGAAAGTGGAAGGGTATGCAATGACAGGCATGGACAGAGAGATACACAGAGGGACATCATCCTCAAAGACAGGCCAACAGTATCAAGAGGGTAGTGGGAGAAGGAGAGGGAGGGAGAGAGAAAGAGATTGATTTTAAGAAGCCTAGATGACAATTTGATTCTTAAAATCTCTCTGTCTCTGTCTCTGTCTCTGTCTCTGTCTCTGTCTCTGTCTCTCTCTGTCTCTGTCTCTCTCTCTCTCTCTCTCTTTCTCTGTCTCTCTCTCTCTGTCTCTCTCTCTCTCTCTCTCTCTCTCACACACACACACACACACACACACACCCCACATGCTTATCAGCTGTATGATAATTCCCAAAGAGACAGAAGTAGTTGTATCATGTTCATGATGACATGTCATGGATGATTCTTCTGTGAGACATGTTCCAAATCCCAAGAGTTTCTTTGGTGAGTAGGGTAAAATAAGAGTAACTTTAAACTCCCACACAAGTAAAAATAACCTAAAGAAGCCCAACTCTGTCGCCTAGCACACGCATATATGTGCATGCCATGTGCTGAATATTGTCTCTAAAAAGGTTTAGAAAATCCTTTTCTGTAATTCTGGCCTTTGATGTCTTTAATTGTGTGCTCGCCTATGGGCGGTGATGGAGTTCAAAGCACTCTGCATCACGGCTTCAGAGAAAAGGAAAAGGGAAGAAGGCATTAGCTTCCCCTTTCTGCCGCTCTTCAGCCCACTTCCTCTTTTGGAGAAGTTACTGTAAGGTG
This sequence comes from Acomys minous, assembly GCF_964271855.1. Classification (NCBI taxonomy): domain Eukaryota; kingdom Metazoa; phylum Chordata; class Mammalia; order Rodentia; family Muridae; genus Acomys; species Acomys minous. The sequence continues at coordinate 43,227,909 of NC_140489.1, forward strand.
TGAGTATCCACTTTCTCTCCCCTATCTCTCTTCTCTATATTTAGGAGTAGGGTAGAGTGTGTATTTGTGTGGGCTTAGTGGATGGCTTCTGCAACATTTCTTACAAAAAATCCCTATTTACACTACTGAGGAACAACGACATTTATACAATGAACATCACATAGATATTATAACGAATTCAATTTATTTATTTATTTTAATTTGAGTTTTTTAAAAACACCAACACATATACAGAGAACAACCCTCTCACCTGGAAATGGTGAGGCAAATGTGTGTGTGTGTGTGTGTGTGTGTGTGTGTGTGTGTGTGTGTGTGTATGATGCATGCATGCATGGTTGTGCAACTTTTCTCTTAGCACTCCAGAGGTTGAGGCTGACAAATCCCTTTGAGTTCAAATCCAGCCTGGTCCACCTACTGAAACCCTGTCTCAAAAACAAAACAACAGCAACACCCCTGCCCTAACCCCAAAGTTATTGAGGTGAAGGTGTTTGGTTAACTCTAAAGACTTGGGTCAAGTTTTCTGTTTTTGTTCTGTTTAGTTTTGCTGTGTAGCCTAGGCTGGTCTAAAATTTACAGTCTTTTCACCTCTATACCTAGAGTGTGGGGATTATAGATGTGGCCAACCATGCCCTCCAAATTCAAGGCCTTAATTACATTACTAGGACTGTCTTATACTCCAGTATCTGTAGGTCCAATTCAAAGACAGAAGTTGTTAAGACTTGCCCACACCTTGAAGGTAAAATGGAGGGTCTGATTCTTGCTTCCTCTTGGTTCTGTCCCAGCATTCTCTTTTGTATAGATAAGAAAGCTTGGGAAGTTGGCTTTTTCTCTGTCAAACCTAAAAAAGTGGTCAATCTGCTCTTCTTTTAGCTAAAAACAAAAAACAAACAAACAAAAAACCTACTCAAGACTCTTTCATATTCAGCATATCCAGTGTGGAGCCCTGTTCTGTGTCACTTACACCCAGAGCAAAGAAGGGAGAGAGGGTGGGGCCTGGCTCTACACACTCCTAAGGGCACTTTAATTAAATCACGAATTCAACATGCCCAGCGAGTTGGCGATGACTCAGCAAGATGAGTCAGTTGGCGCCATCCACCTCAGGAGTATAGAAGCATGTCCATCCACCTGACAGGACCAAGAAGAAGGGCTAGCAAAGTGGATCGAGCTCCTAAGTGAACACTGAAGTCAGTCTGGGAGCTGAGCTGAGTGAGGACAGTGTATAATGCTGGGGGTCCTCCTCAGGACTGGAGTCTCCTGATGTGACTGTTACCTTGTGTCTAACTCAGTGTTTGCCAATTGCCTCAGCAGAGGGCTGAGTCAAACCCTTCCAATGGTTCATATTTGAGTTTTCTCTTGGAGAAGGTTTTGACTCTATTCGTATTGTCTTAGAAATCTCTGTATTACACAAGCACATGCACATGCATGAGCCCAGACACACACACACACATACACACACACACACAGATATAGTATTTAACATTTAAAACGCCCTTCTGACCATCACCAACTATCTCCTACTTTTTTTTTTTTTTTAAGATTTAACTATTTATTGTGTATACAATGTTGTTTGTGTCTGCATGAACACCTTGCAGGCCGGAAGAGAGCACAAGGTCTCGTTATGGATGGTTGTGATCCACCATGTGGCTGCTGGGAATTGAACTCAGGACCTCTGGGAGAACAACAGTATTCTTAACCTCTGAGCCAGCTCTCTTTCCCCAGTTTATTAAGTCTTGTATCTACATGTGATTTAGAACTCTCTGCGGTGCTGATCTGCTGAAAGCCTACGCAGCCTGTATAATTTGCTTACCTTGTCATTCTGAGACCTTTATGCCCACGGCTCAGACATCCTGTTGAATAGGAGCAATGACAACTTATTTACCGTAATAGATTGCACTTTTTTTTTTATTCTTCCGAGGAAAAGTAAAGCTAAACACCAAAGACACATTTAAACCATTTCAGTATCTAACACACAGGAAGCTGAGAAACCTCAGTCTCACCCTTCTGGTGTATGTGCACGTGTTGTACATGGCTGTAGAGACAATATTGTTGCTGCAGAGGGCAGAAGGCTGTGTTTGGGATCTGATTGGTCAGTCTCTTCATTCATTCATTTTGACAAGTTTAAAATTGAGCATTTCTGATGAGGAAGAGAGTTTTAAAATGAATATTTGTGGTAAATTGTACATCCGTGCTCTGTTTTGTGTTTCAGAGATGTTATGGAGTCCGGTTTTAGAATCCTCGCAACCACCCTAGCAGTTTTTGTTGATTTCTGTAGCATGCTTTAGAACCTGCATAATATTAACTGCATGCTCATGGGTTCTGCTTTGGATGTGAAAAGCATGCTACGCAGCTCAAAATGTGGTGGCGCACGCCTTTAATCCCAGCACTCGGGAGGCAGAGGCAGGCGGATCTCTGTGAGTTTGAGGCCAGCCTGGTCTACAAAGTGAGTCCAGGACAACCAAGGCTACACAGAGAAACCCTGTCTTGAAAAGCAAAACAAAACAAAAGTATCCTTTAGTTTTGCTTCTCAGCATGTTGTATTTGTTGCAGGAATCACAAATAAGCACTCCTTTCAGCTAGCTCAGGCTGGCCTTGAACTCAGTAAGTAGCAGAGGGTGACCTGGAACTTCTGGCCCTCCTGCCTCCACCTCCCATGAGCTGAGGTTACTTCATGGGTGCATGAACACACTGTCCTGTGCGTCAGACACTTGTTTTTTCTAACCTGTGACCACTTGATTTTCCCTAGACAAAGAGCTCACTCTCTCCCCCTGGGAATGGTTAGGTCTCTCAGCAGGGCCGCAGCAGCAGCAGCAGCAGCAGCAGCAGCAGCAGGAGTGTCTTGAGACTGTATCTGCATTGCTTTCCGACCGCTGTACAATGAAAGCTTTGAGAATTCCATACAGACTTTCAAGAGCAACGCGTTCCTAGAATGAACATGTTTTTGTGTTTGTTTGTTTGTTTCTTTTGTTTATAGAGTTATTACTAGGAACTGGTTTAAGGAGTCCAGTCATTAGCATATCCGGGTACCACACCAGAATGATTGATGTCTTCCTGTAACTTGAGACTCAGCACTTCCACCCACGGCTTTTCACGGTATTACCCACTTGCTTCCTGAGTAAACGATGCCAGTGAAGAGAATGTAAAGGAATTGTATTTAAAATGTCTCCGCACACACTCATCTATGTACAGAGGATACAGTCCTTTAAAAATAGACGAGTGAGTGCGGCTTCTTCGCCCTTCAAGTGTGTTTGCTATTCATTAAGCTTTTTAGAGGATTTTGATCCCCAGAGGAAACCTCCAAAAGTCACTGAATCTATCCTTAGACATCTGAAGAGACGGGCTAGTTCTATGTTTATTTTTTTAACATGTGTGGCCAGTGCTTCTTATTTATTTTATTTATGGCTCAGTTTTATTTCTATTTCGAGGGAGGTGGTTTTGCATTTTTTTCCCTCGAAGTTGAACATTCCTTGTTCAGAGCATTAAGTCAACAGCAGAGTCCACGTAGAGAAATTGAAAAGAGAAAGGTGAGCCAGGGAGAAATTATAATATTTAACTTGAAGACCATCTAATATATGAGCAGACACTGAGAAGCAAATTTCTATAGCGCAATCCAAACATGGCCCTCAAATCCTTTCTCTTGCTTCCACTTATAGCTGTCGTTCTTTCTCCAACTTTCTAGGAAAATCGTTCAGAAATGGGGTTTTCACTACTGTAGCTGCCTGACTGTTGGAGTAGTTATTGATGTCCAGCGAGAAACAGTTCAGCACGCGCAGCTCGTGCCACAGGCTCCCAGACTAGGTGCTGAGTATAGGAACAAAGAGAACAAGTCACTCAATGCACAACACTCCGGCTTCCTTCTCTGGTTCAACAAGTCGGGCTTGCTCGTGGCTGCATGACATCTGTTTGCTTCTTAACTCACGAGTGTGGTTTCTCCTTGTCTGCTTCAACCCTTTCACAGCTTTACGAGGTCCACATGCACTTTGGCACTTCTCTGGAATTTTGTTCCCTGGAAAAGTGTCTCCTTCACGCACGCAGCTTTCTGCGTCATCGTTTGGTCACTCAGATCCTCTCTTTCATGCTTTACCTAGATATAGGATTTATTTAGGGCCAGTTTATTTGCTTTAGTGGGAACTGTTCTTCTTGCTAAGAACAGTGGATTTTTATCCTATGAGAAACTTATCTGTTGAGGGTTTTTTTTTTCCATTTTGGGATTGAAAACAAAGCTGGAGCTCAGAGAAATTAAGTGAGCCTTTCAGTTAACAGCTGGCAAGAGCTGAGACTAGAAATTGAGTCTTTATGATATCCAGGACAGGGTTTTCTTCCCTCTTGTGTGTCTGGGAGAGAGAACATTTTGTCTCTTACATTCATTGTTACTGAGCTTTTGAAAATCGTAATTAGACCATACTAACAGTGCTTTACTGATTTATGTCTTTGCTTTCTTCTTCTTCTTCTTTTTCTTCTTCTTCTTCTTCTTCTTCTTCTTCTTCTTCTTCTTCTTCTTTTTCTTTTTTGAGACAAGGTCTTATGTAGCTCTCACTGGTCTCAAACTCACTGTATATCTGAGGCTAGCCTTGAAATCCTTCCCTCGGTCCCATCTCCTAAGTTCTGGGATCACAGAGTGTACATCACTATTTCCAATTCCTAATGACTTAAAGGGCATCCCCCAAGTTGAGCATACTTTCCCATTTGGAAGCAGGGATCTCACTTTCCAGACTGGCACTTCTAGGAAGCACTAAAAAGAAGTAACTTACTTGCACATAGGTGGATGTAGTGTCTAATCTTTAGTTTGCTAGTCATTGATTGTTTGTATTGCAATGGCTTGTGTTTGGCCTTGTTCCCTCCTTCCGTGGAACGCCAGCAGTGCACAACAGCCTCCACTCACCTCCCTCCTAAATGTCATTAGAAAGAATTTTGGGAAATGACATGCAGAGAAACCCTACTCAGGAATTCAGATTCCATCTGCAAAAGTAAGTAAGATGTGCCTTTCCAAAATCAAAGTAGCAGACCGACCAGGGAAGAAGCAGAGAAATGATAGCTCCCTGATTAGCTCCTGCAGACACAGCTCTTCCGAGGAGAAGAGCTGAAGGGCTCCAGAACAGCTGTTTTCCCCGGTGAGTGGTGTCACTGAGTGGGGATCTGAAATAATCCAGACTGAGTGGTGATTAGAAGTCGCCTTAGAAGACAGAAGTGCACGTGAGCTCATCTTAGGGAGCTTGGATGCCGGTGAGATGCGCGAGAGCTGTGTTTCCCAGGTGCCCACTGAGCACCATAATAGTTTTTGCAGCTTCTACACCATTTATATGCTTCTGTTGTTGTTCTCTTCTTCCTCTTCCTCTTCTTCTTCTTTTTCTTCCTCCTCCTTATTCTTCTTCCTCCTCTTCTTTCTCCTCCTCTTTCTCCTGTTCTTCTTGTTTTTAACATGATGGGGATCAGATCCAGGGCTCTTTGCATGCTAAACACACTCCCTGCCACTAAACCATAATGCCCCAGCTCTGTTTTTTCCTGTACATTGAATTCATTTAAAACATAAATGTGTTTTTAAAAAGAAAACATCACTCCTATAAATGGGAAACCAACATCATTTGCCACAAATAGACAGTAATTGTGAAAATAGAAATCAGTTTTAGCCATGAGGAAAATGAAAACTTTGCGATGTCATCTCATCCCATCCAGAATAGATATCATCAAGCAAACAAATGGTGACAAGTATGCAGATGCAGGGAGCAGGGGGATGGGGGAGGGGGAGGGGCACTCGTGTACTGCTCATGGGAATAGAAATTTGTGCAGCCATTATGGAAATAAGTATAGAAATTTCTAAAAAAAAAAAAAAACCCTGAGAATAAAGCAAACTTATGGTTGGTTTAAAGAGAAATATTCTCCCTTGGACTGGGGATATTGTGCAGTAAGTAAAGGTATTTACTGCCCAGCTGATGACCTGAGTTCAATAGGCAGCATCCACATGGTAGAAAGAGAGATTCCAAAATCTGCTATCTTTGTACACACACACACACACACACACACACACACACACACAGAGAGAGAGAGAGAGAGAGAGAGAGAGAGAGAGAGAGAGATAGAGAGAGAGAGAGACACTAGTAATTGAAAGAGAGAGAAATATTCTCCATAGATTCAAGTCCCAGTTTGGGGGTGTGGTTTGGGAGGTTATGGGGCTGTAGGACATGAAGCCTTGCCGGAAGAAGTGCCCCAGCATGGGGGAGGGCGCCTTGAGAGGCTATAGCCTAACCTCACTTCCAGTTCTTCGTTCTCTGGCCTTCCACTCAGGCTCCACACACCTGCTGCTATGCCTCCCAGACTATTATGGACTATTCCCCCTGGCACTGTAAGCCCAAATAAACCCACCCTGCTGTAAGTTGACTTTGGTATGGAATTTTATCCCAGCAACAAAGAATAACTGATAACATTTGGCCCAGCTACACCACTCTGGGATATACACTTAAAGGGCTCTAAATCAACACACCACAGAGATACTTGTGATCCTTACTTATTGATGCACACTATTCACAATAGCTAAGAAGTAAGGGCAGCCTAAATGTCAACCTGTGAATGGATAAGAAAAACGTTGTACATGCATACAATGGGATTTTGTTCAGCTACAAAGATAAGTGAAATCATGACTTTGGCGGGAGAATGGATGTTAAACAAAATAAGCCAATCTCAGAAAGGCAGACACTGCATGCTTGCTTTCATATGTGGAACTTAGATTTGATAATATATATATTTACACACACACATATATACACATGTGTATGTTATAATATTATATTTGTTATATGCTTACATGTGCATGGGATATACACATGTTTGCATGTATAACAAAACTAGAAATTGTATTACGTCGAGAAGGAGGAGATCTTAAAGAATGGAACACAGAGTAATAGAGTTCATGTGACATGAGAATAGACAGGAAATGGCATGTAGGAAGGGCAGAGGACATTGGGGAGCACATGAGAGGAGGGATAGATTAGAACAAAGTATCATGACCCATGTGTGTAAAAATGCCATAGTGAAACTCATTATTTGGTGTGCTAACTTTAAAGATAAATAATAACAGCAAATAAATAAAAAACAACAATGCCATTATTATATTATAGTTAAATATAATTGCCCTAAAAAGCTATGATTCCAAAATCTGCTATCTTTGTGGAAAGTTAGAAAAGCAAAATCAGAAGAATATCAAGTTTGTGCTAGCATCAAACTGAGAAGGGCTGAAGAATGGGAATTTCCATTGTCAGTGTCACCTGTGGCCTCCCCATTCTGTACTGTGCTGTGCTAGCTGTTGGGGTTCCATGCTGTTGTCCAGCCCCTGGACTCATGGTGGTCTTGCTCGTGCCCCTCCCTTCCACTGTGCAGGCATTTTCCTCTGGATTCTTGCAGTGATCCATCGCTCCTGATCTCTGCACACATGCTGGTTTGTCAGATAGGTTGCAGAACTAACTAACGTTAATAAACCCAGCTACCCAATTGCTCACTAGTCAGCCATCCTGGGTGAGCATCCATTGTTGCCTATTCAACTTGCTTTCTTCTTTGCGTTGGTCCTCTTCCTTTCTGAATGGCTGGGTTCTCTTTGCTAGTCAAACAACTACACTGTGTAACTTCTCCCCTGGCTGTTGAAGCAATATGATTTGGAATAGGTAGAAGAATCATCTTCTTTTCTTTTTTCTTTTTGTAAAAAAGGGTGAATATTTTATATATATATATATAATGGGATGGAGAGATGGCTCAGAGGTTAAGAGCAATGACTGCTCCTCCAGAGGTCCTGAGTTCAACTCCCAGCAACCACACAGTGGCTCACAACCATCTATAATGTGATCTGATGCCCTTTTTGGCCTGCAAGTGAACAGGCAGGCAGAATACTGTATACATAATAATAAATAAATCTTTTAAGAAAATACAGATGAGTACACAGAATGTCTTAACAATTTGACCTTCAGCCACAGGAATTTTTTTCCTTTACTACGCATTTTAGTATTGAAGAATAAAAAATCAGAGAAAACAGTAGTATTAATTCCTTGTGAAAGAAATGAGTACTATATAGCGTTAATCCTCATCACATGACACCAGGGAGCTAGCAAGAATAAGGGCACAGACTTACTCTCGGTTTAAGTGAGTAAATTCAGCAAGAGAAATCCGGTATCTAGAAATTACAGTTTAGATTCTCAACTCCTGGCAGCTATTTTATGAGTGATTTTCTTTGGTCACTCAAGAAGGTCCTGGGATAATTGGAGTAATGTGAGAAATACACGGCAGGGCTTCTGTTCTGCCATGGAGGTGGGCGTCAGCTCTGTTATCTTCCTCCCCTGTGGAAAAGAAGAGAGTGCTATAATGCCAATAAGCTTGCCAGGTCTGCAGCGCCAACCACTTCTGCCCTGGCCTCATCCTGAATTCTACTCGAATCATTAGGGCACGGGCCAATAATCCAAACAAAATTAAGACCTACATAATGAATAATTCCATCTTCCCAGGTAAGGATGTGTTTTGCACTTAACAAAACTGAACAAAAATTTTAATTCAGGAAAATACTATTAAAACAAAATATGTCATATTTGTGTGTATGTGTGTGTGTGTATATATATACATATATATACATATATAATATATATATTATATATATATAATAAAATTTATTTGTACTCAGAAAAATAATAGCTTTTCTGGCAGTTCCTCCTTCTCCTGGCACAGAAAGCTTAACCTCCTATCTGACAATGATTCTATTTGGGCAGCAAATCCCACACTGAACGTTGCTCCAGATCTCAAGTTATATAACCCAACAGATGGCATTTGCCTGGCATTGGCTTGTCAGGCTGCAATCTGAGGGCATGCCGAGCAAGCTGCCCTGAGCCTGCCAGACAGGCAGGCAGCTCACTTGTGTGGGTGGGTCAGATGAAGAACTGCCCCCTGACTCACTTCCCTGTGGTCTTCACCAGGGAGCAAATTCCTCAGGATCGTGAGAGTTACAAGTGGTCCTGGTGAAACTAGTGTAAATTGGATTGATGATAAAACACACACACACACACACACACACACACAAACAAACCTCTGTCCTGTGGGAGCAAACAAAGGGCCAGGGGCTGTTATAGAGCGGGAATGGCTGAGTTTACGGCAATTGTTGAAATGTCTTAGACATGTGAACCTTGACCTGGGTGTTCTCTGATTGCACTTTGGGCTAGAGCATAAAGAAGTAAGTGGGGGGAGGGGGGAGATCCTGTCTTCATAGCTTGTAACTTACTTCAGGAAAAAAAAATCTGTCATTCTGTTAGTAAGCATATGAACACACACATCCATACATGCACACACTCACACAAAGTGTCAAAGAGAAAAAAAAATAATGCCAAGAAAGAGTATTAAAAGATATATATGATCTTTTAGACAGAAGATCTAAAAAGATGACATTTGAGTAAATATCTAAAGAAATAGAGGAAACAGGGCATTTACGCATTAGGGGAAAAACCTTCTAGAGACATATATATGTATGTGTGTGTATGCATGCATGTATGTATGTACACACACACACACACACACACACACACACACACACACACACACACACCAGAGTCTGGTGCAAAGCCCTCGGGAAAGAGTCTTGGAAGATGAAGATTGGTTGCTGACATGTGGTCAGGGGTTTGAAGTCTATCATTAGGAAATTTAACTTTTCTCTACCTCAGATGGCGCTCATTAGGAGCAGACAAATGAGTTGATCTGAAATAGCATTATCTAGGACCATTCTTTATGAGCGGCAAGGTCAGGGGCTCTTTAAAAGTTCCTGGAATTATCTAGATGAGAAATATTTGTCCGGACCAGGATCGCATCAGTGGGGGAGGCATGAATTGGGCAAATTCTGATGTATTTTGAAGGTAGAATCAATATTTCTGGCTATTGGTAGTGGTTTTGGAAAACCCAAGAGGAGTCTGGGGTCCTGGGTGGGGATGGAGTAGAGCTGAGAACATTTATGAAGAGAAGCTCAGGGCAGAAACACGCTTGTGAGGTATCAGGAAGTCATCTGGGGATACATCAGGCTTCCCATGACTGTCAGGCTGCCAAGTGAGAGCACTGTGGGGCAACTGGATGTACAGGCATGAGGTACCAAGAAGAGGTTGGGTCAAAGGTAGACACTAGTGAGGCAGCAGCATGTCCCTGGTTTCTCAAGGGCTCCATCTTCCCCTAGTGAGTGGTGGTGAGTGTCCAAGCCAGGCAAGTGTGGGGAGAGGGCTAATCTGCAGAGGGAAGTCCTGATAAGCTGACCATTGGACTCAGTTATACCTAGGTCGTCACTGATCTTAACAGAGTCTGTCATGTTGAAACTTGGCCAGAAGCCTTGCTGGGTTTGGTTCAAGAGAGTGAACAAAGACAGTTCTTTCTAGGACATTTCCTTTAAAGGGAAAGAGGGAGATGGAGTGTTGGCTTGACGGAAAGACAGAGTGAAGAGGCGGACTTCAAAATTTATTCAATTAATTATACTATATGTGGTGAAGGGAATATTTCTTAAGAGTATAGCTCTATAATTTTCACAATGAAATATACCCAGGTAACGTACTCACTTCAGGAAAAAAAAATTACTTATGCCCAAGAAGTCTCTCCTGGCCACTGCCTTCACCCAAGAGCAGCAGCTATCCTAAGCTGCCTTCAAAACCCAAAGGCTCTTTCTCTGCACCTGTATTTTGCATGGATGGAACCACGAAGGTCTTTGCCAACATGACAAGATTTGGAATCACCATGCAAACATATTTCTGGGTGTGTCCATGAGTGTGTTTCTAGAAAGGTTTCACTGAGCAGGGAGACCTACTCTGAACATAGACAGCACCACTTCTGGAGCTTGGGGTTCCGACAGAACGAAAAGGATGAAGTGGAGGCGAGCAGTGGCTTTCACCTTCCTCTGCTTCCTGACTGGAGACACCCTTGGCTGGTGTTGTCACTGTGCATGGCTTTGGGATTGACCAGACTGGACATACATGACCAGACAGTCATACATATAGAAAAGCTGGGACGAGGTGGGCTGTGTGGTCTGCAACAGCAGCAGCCTGGACACTCAGACTATATACAGCAGGAATGAGTAGGCGGTGGGTGTATGACACACATCCAAATGAGGAGGTGGTGGGTTTCTTATACACAGCTGAAGGAGGAAGTATGTTCGCTGCTCTCAGTAGGGCTGGGGTGGGCTCTCTGAAGGGGAGCGCTCTCAGTGGGCAAGCAGCCTGGAGGAAGAAGCTCTGGTGGATATTTTTCTGTAAATGCCGTCAACATTCATACTCGACCAGGGCAAGGCCTTGCCACTCCCACGGGCTTGAGGCATTGAGGTCTTGGACACGGCCATGCTCAAGTCTGTGGCGTTCACTCAGAACATTATTCACTCCCCCACAGACTAGCTGCCTTGGGTTCTGGCTGCCATGACCTCCCTGTCCTCAAACTGGGCCCTCAAACTGTGGTCAAAATGAACTCCTACCTCCCTGGAGTTGCTTTGGTCAGGTGTTTTGATTATAGCAACAAGGAAACCACCAATACAGTGCTGTTCTGTATCTGGCGTCTTTGTCTCCATAGACAGTTTGTAGGAGCCACCTGTATTGCTTCCTGAAGTCATGGTTTTACCGTTCTATTGAAATAAACCTTCGTGTGGGTGCACCAGGACATATCTACTCATCACACAGTTGCAGGACAAGTGAGTATGCTCTAGGCTCACAAACAGTGCTGCTGTGAACATTCTCGTGTGTATCTGTTCATGGGCACATGCACAGGTTTTATTGAGTGTATTTTTGTAGTGGTTTTGCTGGGGCATGGAATTTGAGTATGTCCTGATTTAGTTGAAAAAAAAATAATTAGACTAACATATGCCTTGTCAGACTATAAAAGAGATGCTATGGGCATCAAGAATGACACTACGTCCACTGGTCACTCCTTTGCTTTATAGCTCAACTTGTTGAGTATTTAGGAAGTGATGGTAGACAATGCTTTTACTCAAATAGCTCTCTCTCTCTCTCTCTCTCTCTCTCTCTCTCTCTCTCTCTCTCTCTCTCTCTCTCTCTCCAGCTTCCACTGCCTCCCATCCCATCTGATATTATTCAAGATCAAGATTACTGGTGTGTGAATGTGCGTGGGAGTGTGTGTGTGTGTGTGTGTAACAGTTCCTTAACTTTTCTTACTACAAGACTTTTCAGGATTCTCTTACGTACATGATAACCCAAGCCTAGAGTTAGCAATTTTCTCAAGAATCCCTGGCTCCTTTAACTGGAGAACAGCATAAGAACCAAAATCTTCTTCTTGCTCAGGTATCGTTGTTTTCTGGGTTCTTTCATTAACAAAATGATGAAATGCCCACTAAAATACATTATATGTCTACTTCTTTTGCCTTTACCCGCCTTCTTGACTCTACCTCGCTCTTTTTCAGCTATGTAATTTCCTGCATCTTAATATCATTAGATGTGTTGTCATTTCCTGCTTTCTGTCCTAGGAGCTCTCAACTTCCTGCAAGATTTAGGTTTTCACATAATATGGTCACTACTCATACTGTAACATCCTACGGGTTTTGACACATGTGCAGTATCAGTTACCCACAGCCACAGAGCCATATAGAGCAGCTTCGTTGCCTTAAGAAATTCTCTATTTAACGTTCCTTCCCTCTTCCTGGGCTCTGGGAAGCCACTGATATTTTTACCACCTCTGTAGTTTTGCATGTTTTGGAATACCTTATATTAAAAACAAAAAAGTATGTGGCCTTTCAGGCTGGCCTCCTTCACTTGGCTCTATTTCTAATTTAATATTAATGTCTCTTTATAACTTGATTGCTCTTTTTAAAAAATCATTAAGTGACACTTTATCATCTGGATATATCAGTTTCTTTTTTTTAAATTAAATTAATTTATTTATTCACTTTACATCCTCATTGTATTCCCCTCCCTCCTCTCTTCCCAGTCTCATCCTCCCTCCCACTTCCTCTGCTCCCCTATTCCTCAGAGAAGGGGAGTCCCCCCCTACTCTGCCATCCCAGCTCCTCAAGTCGCATCAGCCTGGTGAGGCAGCCCCACTAGGGGGAAGGTATCACAGTTTCCTTATCCACTCACTTATTGAATGTTAGTTATTATAAACAGTTATATGTACTTATTTGTGTGTGTGTGTGTGTGTGTGTGTGTGTGTGTGTGTGTGTGTGTGTGTGTAAATTCTCAAATAAGGTGGGTAAATACCAAGGGGTTCAGTTGCTATATCACATGTGAGACTGTTTAGTTTCTCCGCTACATTTTGCTGGCACACTCAAATCAGGCAGACTGCCCCTCTAGCCCACCCTCTTTCCAGGTTTTAGCACATAAGTATTTCCTATGTAAAAATAATCATTCTTTACACTTCAGTCTTTCTACGCATGCTTTCTACACACTGCCGATGAACGGAGAATCTTAGCTTTGACCCTAACTCATGGCCTCACCGTGGAAAAGTGTCTAAATCCTTTCATCTACAGAAGTAGGTGTAGCCAAACCTACTTCTCTGTGTTGAGGAAAGCCAAGAGTGCCTAGAGGGGATTCCTCCGTTTGGCCAAGCTACGCCTCTGTTTGAAGGCTCAGCCAAGATTAGAATTGTGACCTTGTCAATTTCTATCCCTTTGCTTCCTATTAGAGATGAGGTTACACCCAACCCCAAGCTCATATTCCTGCCACCTAATCCACCGTGTGGGCCTCATTGATATCCAAACAATTGATCTGGCCAGTTAGAGAGGCTCTGATAATTTGGTGTATATACATAGGCAAATAGGATACATTTTTAGCAAATAGGATGAACCCATAACCATTACCAGAAGTGATTTTTTTTCTTATTTTTAACTGAAATAAACAATATATTTGATTTTTAACAACATCTCTCTTAACTCCCTGAGCGCAATGAATGACCTAAGCACTGGAATAGTTTACTAAATCATGAATTGAAATGTAAGGACATGAATTAGTGTACAAAACTCTACAGACAAAATGGAACTGTTCACAAACAAGTTTGGGCAGTTCTCTCATCAGGTACAGAGTGTTTCCAGAGTGAGGTTTAATTATTTTAAGACGTTTTAGCATTCTGAAGCCCAGCCAGAGAATGCTTATCTGCTTTGTGCTAGTTTTTACCTGCAGAGGTTTTGTCTCTGTGACATCATGCATTATTCGCTCCTGTGTTTTTAAATGCCTTGCACAACACTGGGAGCTGCTCTGAGAAGGTTCACCATATCCTGGTAGTCCCTGAGTGTGCTGGCAGCAACTGAGAAGATGCCAAGAAGGGCTTTAATGTAGGATACACGAGAGTTTCTTCCCTGTGGTCAAGTTGGCTTCTTGTGATCAGTTACTCATTTAAACAGTGGAAGAGGGAAAGTCTTGTAGGATTGACTGATAGGCAAAGGCTACTACTGTCCCATTAAAATAAGCAGCCCACAGAAATCCTCATTGCTGACACATGCACACACACACATACACACACGCACACACATACACACACACACAAGCAGGTGCAAGCACACTTCCGCTGCAAACCATTTGGCTTTGGCTGATTGTGTGCATGAGACATGACTATAACTATCATTGAAAATCGATGATTTTCAAGTGACTTGCAAAGATGTCAGTCATCAAAATGAATTACCTCATTGATCAGGGCCACGGCAGAGTTTGGAAAGCACCGAGGACAAAATTATACTCTAGTCATGATAAAATTTGAAGGTAAAATATCTTTATAAGGTAAAATATTTTAGCTAAATGCTAATTATTACAGAAGGCCATTGAACATCCATGCACCATTCTGTTCACAGTGATACTCAGGGCAAGTGGACTATGCTTGCATGTCGACTATGGGTGTCAGAACGCATAAGTGTTTAGTGACACATACATACCTTTAACTAGAAAACAACACAAAGTCGCAACATTTATTTGCTCCTAGGTTCACTTAGTGTGTTTATCTTTACAAACGTTCGGCACCTGATGTGCCTAGCGTTGGACTTAACGCCACAGAACAGAAAACTCAGCTGAGCATAGCAGGCATCTGTCAACCCACGCGTGATTGGGAGGCAGACGTAGAAGTAGGATCACCATGAATTCAAAGACAGTCTAGGCTACAGAGCATGATCCTGTCTCAACAAAACAAAGCCACACTCTGTATGAATCCAGATGTGCAGTCCATATGGACCACAAACCTGAGACCATTATAGACTACACAGGGAGACACTGCCCTGTAAATAGGCAAGCAAAAACTAAAAAAAAGAAATAAATAAAAGAACAAAAAGCTAAACTTATTGAGCAAGAGATTTGATTGACTCATCCGATATTTTCACTTAAAGTTTAAGATTTGGTAAAGTAAAAGAACCAAAAATTTGAGGCAGTTTTTACTGTGCACACTCAGTATGTTTACACATGCCTTTTTCTAAACATATATATGCACATATATCATAAATACATACACACATATGTACTGGCCAGTTTTCTTTTTCCTTCCTTTCTTTTCTTTTTCTTTCTTTCTTTCTTTTTTTTTCTTTTGGTTTTTCTGAGACAAGTTTTCTCTGTGTAGCCTTGGCTATCCTGGACTTGCTTTGTAGAACAGGCTGGCCTTGAGCTCGCAGAGATCTCCCTGCCTCTGCCCCTGCCCCTGCCCCTGCCCCTGCCCCTGCCCCTGCCCCTGCCCCTGCCTCTGCCTCCCGAGTGCTGGGATTAAAGGTGTGCACCACCACACCCAGTCTGGCCTATTTTCTAACCGTTGCCTATTGGCTCTTATGCCAATTACTGGCTAAAGTTGAGCATCTTAATGGTGTGCACATGAAAGCAACCTTGATCTGTCCACATGAACTGTGCTCTATGCAGGCCAAATAAATGTGTCACTTTAAAATGAGAGCCAAGTACACACCTGTCATCTAAACACTTCAGAGGTTTCAACAGGAGAATTAGCACATTGAGGCCATTCAGGATTCCACAGCAAATTCTTGTCTTAAAAAGTAAAACTATATTGAAATTTAAGTGAGGTATGAAGTGGTAAATTTCCATCTAAAAGCATCAACTGGTCCCATACTTGACCATAGCAAAAGCAGATTCCTTAGAACATTAACCCGTCCCCCCCCAAAAAAAAACCCCCCAACAACAACAACAAAAAAGCAATTTCCATGCTTGTATTTCCTCATACTGCTTCTCTGTGCCTTATTTCTTTATTTGAATCCCAGACAACTGTGTGCTAAGCATGCTCAGTGCCTCTGTCCTTAGATCTGCAGAGCATGTTATTTCATTTTAATAGAAAGGTTTTTGAATCACAGCCAAAACGCTGTGGGACAAGCAGATTCTGTTTTCTTATAATTTCATTAGGAAAAAACCGAGAATAGCAATATTGAAATGTCACGAATAAGGGATTTTAAGTCAGACATCTGTGTCCCCTTAAAGAAGAATGTCGTTCCTAAAGCCCTGGGGTTTGCCTTAGTGAATAAATAAAGTAAAATGTCATTTTTAATGAAAGAATTCCTATTTGTTTGGTTGATGGCCCTTCATTTTATTGCGGGTTTGTTTCATTATTAAAAAGAGAAAAGCACATAAAATTATAGGAAAAGAAAGGAATTCTGGGCCCACCACTCAAATAATCTTGGTTTGCTTCACTCAATAACATGATTTAGCTTGAGCCTCCAAGAAGCTGGTTACGATTTCTGGCTTTGTAGAGCACCTTTTTCTCATAGATGCCCCTGACCAAATGCCCAGCCCCTGTAGGATGCATGGGTTTGCCTCCAGTCATTGCATTACTGTTAGCGTATCATGCATTCTCTCTCTAAGGGTTGGAAGTCGTTAGGAGGTATACTGCATATACTCCAATTGCATGTATGCTCTTGTATCAAAAATTAAGAACACAGTATGAGCCTGGAGAGATGACTCAGTGGTTAAGAGCACGTGTTGCTTTTGCAGAGCAACCCAGATTCCGTTCCGGGTACCGACATGGTGGCCCACAACCATTTGTAACTCTAGTTACTGGGGATCTGGCACTGTCTTCAAACCTCTGCAGGCACTAGGCATGCATGTGGTGCACAGACGTACATGTAGGCAAAGCGCGCGCGCGTGCGCGCGCGCGCACACACACACACATACACACGCACACGCACTAAACCTAAAATGTTTTCTAAAGAAAAAGTACACTAAATCCATGGCCCATGTTTGTACAAACAATGAATATTGTATCTTGCCGGGTACTTTAGAAAATCAATTGGAAAAAAAAATAATAGCTTCTTTTAAAAATAATCTGTAACAGCGAAAACACAGTCCCCAAACAAAGGAAGGGACAACTGGGTCTTAGCTCTGGGGACCGGTACCTTTAACAGCTTCGGGAAACCGTGTGTGAGCTGGAAGGATGACGTAGTCCGTGCTTTCCGTTTTGAACACACAGCCCTTGCACTGTGTGCTCGGCAGTGGATGCACGCAAATATCTGTGGAGCGAGTGGAAGGAGGCCAGCTAGAAATGAGTCCTAAAACAAGACTGAGACAGGGCCTGAAGGTGAAAGGAAATGAAGAGGCTTTAACTGGAGAGGGCTCTGCGGGGACAACAGTTCTGCTGAGAGCATTTGAAAGACATTTTTATGCAGAGGATGACAGGGTCAATCTAAGTCGCTCTGAGGAAGCCTACCGTAACTTGTCGACTCAGAGTCTTGCCTGGTTCCCTTACCGTCCTGCCACTGGAGGTGCTCGTTCATTCAAAAAATACATTTTAGCACATTGTATACTTACCTCGAAACCCAGCAAGTTGTAAAGATTAAGCATGTATAGCTTTTTCATGCATCAATCATCCCTCGGTAAAGTATTTTTATTTTTTCATTTAAAAATTTTTTATTAATTTATTCAGATTACAACTCAATGTAATCTGTCCCATCACTTGTATCCTCCCATTCCTCCCTCCCACTTTCACCTTATTCCCCTCCCTTAGGTCTATGAAACCAGCACCTGCCAACAGTCACCACCAATACCTGTACTGAGCATTTTGGAGAAAACCAAACTGGCCCTCGACTCTCATTCAACATCTCAGCTGGTGAGGGGGAGACAAGGAAATCAGACACAACACAGCCAATCACTTAAGCTAACATTGCATGCTCCCTTGAAAAGAACAGCAGAAAGGAGAACGCTGCATTGCATGGAAGGGCTGGGCAGACTGTTCTCACTGTACCCTGCAGCAGTTGGGTACCCTGGCCTATCACTTTCTCCTTACATTCCCACTGTAGTCGGTGGCTTTGTGAGGACCACAGGATGACTCCCTCCTTCTGGCTTCTGCCGTCAGATCACCCACTGAGTTGTTTTCACGTTTGTTTTGGGGATAGGGGCTTGTGTATCCCAACCTGACCTTAAGCTGGCTACGTAGCCAAGGATGACCTTGAACTTCTACCTCACCCTCCTGCCTTCACCACTGTGCTCAGTTTATGAAATGCTACTTACTGATCAAGCCCAAAGTTTCCTGAGTGTCAATCAAGCATTCTACCAGCTGAGCTACATCCTTACCCCTCACCGCTGCGTGTTGATTGTCTTAATTCTAATGACCCCGCCCACAGGATCCTTGGTGTGGTTGCTGATAATTCCTGACCAGCTGAATCGTATCCAGCAGATGATGGGGTTTTGACATTGCTTGGGATCCTAACCCAGCTGGAGAAATAAGGTGACTCTCAGTAGTGGGGCGAGGGTGCCATCCCCTCAAAGATGTGTCTGTGCCCAATCTAGATGCTGTGGATACTATCTTATTCAGAAAAAGTCTGCAGACATACATCATTAAGGATCTTAAGATGAGAGCGCCCTGGCTTCCCCAGGTGGGTCTTTGCTGTAATGACAAACAACATTACAATACAGGAGGAAAGGGAAAGCAGAGACTGAAGAGATGTGGTCACAAGGCAAGGAAGCCAGTTTGCTGACAGCCACCAAAGGCTAGAAGTGACACTGGAGGGTTTTCTCCTTAAGTCCCAGAAAGGGTTGACTTCAGACTTCTGGCCCTCAGAGCTCTGAGAAAATACAGTTCTGTTGCTTTAAGCAGACCAGTTCAAGCTGGTTTGTTCCCACAGTCCCAGGGACCCTCTCATGAACCACTCTTTACAATTGTTCACAGTGCAGTCAGGGGACAGCACTAGCTGAGAATCTGAACCCCCATGTCACTCTATAAACACTTTGCTGTCACCCCCTAGCCTTCAGCAGTGTTTTTTGTTTCTGCGGGTCCACCTGAGGTACACAAGTGAAGCTCGCTGCAGCTGCGCTAGTGTCTACCCCTCCTGACAAGAGTTCCTCTAGCGCAGAACTGAGCTGGGACTTCATAGGAATAAAAACCCTCGTGGAATCACTGAGAAGAAAATAAAACCCAGAAAAGAAACTATTTTGAGGCTGCCACATGCCATTAGATTCCCCAGAACTCACCTCTGGTGGCAACGTTTTGCTGCCTGCTGGGTGTCACGAGGTACGTGCCTTATTCTTGATCTTCTCTCCTGGAAACAGCATGGTTCAGCAATGCCAACTCATTTCTCCTTCCTGACACAGCTCAGTAGCTTAGACTACTTTGCCTGCACATATCCCGTTCCCCTTTACTCGGACTCTGCCACAGTCAGCTGTCCTGTGGATTCCTCTTCATTGTTTGAGGCCGAGTTCATACCCCATTTACTTCCACTCAGAGTTAGATTATGGCTTCACTTTTGCAATGACCTTACTTTTTATGAGATACAAAGTCTTGCTTTATGCAATGCACACTACATTATAAATCTTTATGTATCCATTTCTTTGAAGGTCATGTTATTTTAAACACATCTTAATGTTCTTGGTGCCTTGGCCATAGGTCAATGCCAGTCGATTGAATTATATTGGATTGGATTTGTGTTCTGGAATTGATGACCATATTTAAGAGCTGTGGTTTCTTTTCCGAGGATGCTGCCATGAGGCGGCCATATTGGATTCCACGGAACAGATTTGAGAACGGAGGACACGATTGTCTGCTTTATCCAGAGCCAGGGCTGAAAGGGAGTATTTTCTCCCTACAAGGAGAAACGAAGGCAGCTTTTCGAGTGAGTCAGGAAAATTCTGACTGGTTGTTCATCATACAGATTTATTCTGGGCCCCAGCCCTTGTATGTTGTCATCTCTCTGTGTCCCCTCAGTGTCGCTTTCCAAGGACTACTGAGATGTCCTGTTTTTTCCTAGTGACAGAGAAGAGCACTGTGGCTCAGGGTTCCCCTGGGAGGTTGGAATAAAAATAACACAACAGCATCACGTTCACTAGTCCTCTACAAGGCATGAAGGAGGCCTCTTGGTAAAAAGCAGCGTCTCCATCTTTGTCCTGAAGCTAGGACTCTGCCTGGGCTATTTTGGGCCTTGTTTCCAGTTGCCTCTGGCCAGTGACAGCATTTCACACTCAGCTGCCACGTCTCATTACGGCCCCCACTGCTCCCTGTCTCAGAAAAAGGCCTCTCTCCGGCTGATGAACTCAACACTTCGGAAACAGGCTGGTGCAAGGGGCCTGTCTCGCTCTGCCTAGGAGGCACTCCAGGCAATGCGGTGTGTTTGTGTTTGCAGCCGGGGACTCCTTTTGGCCTTCCGGAGAGCTATTTCCTACCTTAGCTACAAAGATAGAGATTTGATTTCTTCCTCAGGAAGTTGCAGTCTGCAATGTATTCAGATAAATGTGAATGTAGCCAGCTTTTCGTATTGGGTCGGTCCTGAGACACGGAACCACGTAGAAACACGGAGAGCTCTCGCTACACGCTGCCTTCCAGAAGGGCCCCTCCAGAGGGGAATCCCAATAGGATGTTGGAAGAGAGGGGCTTATGGCAGCCTGTATTTCCCCCAGATTTCCTCTCTATGGGGTCACCACCCGCTGCCTTTATTCTTTGGTGTAAAACCCCGGCTCTTGCAGATTAGAATCCGAGCTCCCCAGTTCCACATCCCAGCCATGTTGTACTTTAGCGGCACTCCTTTTAACTTCTCAAACCTAGGACCAGTTAGCTACTCCACTGCGGATACAGACCTCAGGTCTCTGCCGTCTTCCCAACGTTCTACCGCAGCCTGCGTACACCTGCGCAAACAGCACCTTGTAAATCTTCATTATCCGAAGTTGTTCTCTGTTTGCTGTTAGGCTCCTACTGATAGCTCACCTGCACTGCAGGGACACTGAGCCTGCAGTTAACAAGGATCTATAGAGTTTTCAGTGCATTGTTTGGGTTCAATGACTATAGACTCACCCAGAATTTTAATGAAAAGAAGACAGATTGGAAGGATGGAGGAGAGAGTTCAAACATAGACGAAGTACGAGAAAGGGCAAGTGGTCCCTCTGAGAACTAGAACGACTTCGTTTCTCATCCGAGGAGGTGTTGCAATTTCTTGCCAGGAGCATCTGTTCCATTTTCTCCATGGAGCATCCTCTTTTGTTCTTTCGATCCCTCTTTCTCACATCTCTCCTCATAATGTAAACTTGCGCACGATTCTTGGCTTTGAAAGATAATGACTTCAGTCTTCACCTCTCACCTGGCAGTTTCTCTTGCTAATGAAGTAGAAATTATTGAAGTATAAAGCAATTAATAATTGAACTAACACGAGTGTAGTCACTAATGAGCAGATGAAAGCAAACTCAAGTCTCATATGGAAAACAGAGCACACAAGAGTGTTTGTCAGGGATGGAAAGATGAATCGCTTAAGACACACACACCTACCCATCTCTACAGAATCACAAATGCTGATTGGTCTAATAAAGTTTCTGCTGCTCTGATAAAACACCACAATCAAAAGCAACTTGGGAAGGAAAGGGTTGTTATTGGACTTGCCGGATGCACCCCATCACCAGGAGAAGCCATGGCAGAAACTCAGACAGGAATCTGGAGACAGAAACAGAAGCAGACTACATAAGTATGCTGCTAACTGGCTCAGTCCTCGAGGCTTGCTCAGTTGGTTTTCTTTTTCTTTTTTCTTTTTAAAAATAACTTATTTATTTTTATTTCATGTGCATTTTTCCTGAATGTATGTCTATGTGAGGGTATAGGATCCCCTGGAACTGAAGTTACAGATAGTTCTGAGCTGCCATGTAGGTGCTGGGAATTGAACCTGGGTCCCTTGGGTCCAGTGCTCAAGCGCTGAGTCATCTTTTCAGCCCCCTCAGCCTGCTTTCTTAGACCACACAGGACCACCTGCCCAGGGGCAGCACTACCCCCAATGAGGTGGGACCTCCAATATTATCCATTAATCAAGAAAATCCCCTTGATCTCAGCACTTGGGAGGCAGAGGCAGGCGGATCTCTGTGAGTTCAAGGCTAGCCTGGCCTACAGAATGAGTTCCAGGACAGCCAGGGCTACACAGAGAAACCCTGTTTTCCACCCCACTGGAGAGAGCTAACTCCTGACACACAGGATACTCTGCTCTGTTTACAGACAGGTGCCTAACTTAATGGTTCTCTTAGAGGTCCTACTCAGCAGCTGATTGAATCAGATGCTGAGACTCACAGCCAAGCATTAGGCGCAGCTCGAGAATTCCTGTGGAAGAGTATGGGGGAAGGATGGAAGGATCTGGAAGGGGCAAGAATGCTGCAAGAAGACTAACAGAATCAACTAATCTAGACCCATGGGGGCTCATAGAGATGGAAACACCAACCAAAGAGCATGCATGGACTGGACCTGGGCCCCCTATACATATGTAACCGATGGGCAGTTTGATCATCCTGTGGATCCCCTAGTAAGTTGAGTGGGTGCTGTCCATGACATGGACTCTGTTACCTACTTTTAATCACTTCCCCCTAACAGGGCTGTGTTGCCTGGCCTGAGTGGATGAGGAGGAACTCAGTCTTGATGTGACTTGTAGTGCTTAGGCAGGTTGGTGGTGGGGACTTCCCCTTTCTGAGGATAAGGGCGGGGGGAAGGATGTGGGAGAGGCCAGGAGGAGAGGAGGGAGGAGGTTACTATGGGGATATAAAATGAATATATTTTTAAAAAAAGAAAAAATGGGGAAAAAAGAAAGTCTTGCCTACAGGCATTTTCTCAGTCAATGTTCTTCTTTCTACATAATCATATAAATAATAATAGACATAATAAACATGTGTCTATCTATATATCTATAGTTCTTAGGAATGAGAGTTAAGCCCCATAGGCAATTAAAGAGGACATTACTATTCCTGGAGACAAACTAAGATGAAAACCCAAAGTTTTTCAGTGTAGATCACTCTAGTGACTCTGCATTCGGCTTGAATGGCTTATAAGCTTGGCATATGATGATAATGAATTTGTAGCCAGCCAGGTATGGTAGGACATGCCTATAATTCTAGCATCTTGGAGGTAGAGGTAGAAGAATCAGGAGTTCAAAGCCATCCTGAACTTTATATCTAGTTCTAGACCAGCCTGGATATCAAGAACCCCATCTTAAAAAACAAATGCAAACAAACAAACCAACCAAAGAAACCCAAAGCAGCCTCCATAGGTACTATACAATAGTCACGTCCATTACTTTAGGGGATGCTTTATTACTTAGGGGATGCTTTAAGTAGACTATAAGATGACCCTTTGTGGTGTGCTAGCACCCTGAGCAAAACTACTCATCAAAAAGTCCTCTTCTCACATGAACCTTGTGCATAGGAATGAATTGCAGAAAAGAAGATAGGACCAATATTGGGTTGATTTCAGCCAGGATGATATTTATTGCTAAAAAACCATTTACTCTAATGTCCTTGTTTTCTATGAGCGAGTTGACATAAATGAGAGGCAAGTGACCTTCTCAGTCATTCAGAGAGCTGAGGTATCTTTTTAATCTCAACTGCTCTTTGGTTGGTCAACTCTGAGACTGGCAGTGTTATCAAATCCTGGATGGTCAGGATGGAAGGAAGGACCCTAGAGGTCGGTAAGAGTTAAGGTGCGGTGGCATTTGGATTGAGACCATTAGAAGAAAGAAACAAGTGTCATTAATAAATTAGGCCAGAGCATTGGGTCAGTATGAGACTACTTCTAGAGAAGAGGGCACCACACGTAAGTGGTGAAGGGACACCGCTAGAGTTCCAAAGGAGCCCAGTGTGGCCTACAGGGTGGGAGCCTGGGGCAGGTCTTTGTCTGTTTTATTTGCCAGGTTCTCAGCCTCTAGTCACTAAGCCCTGTACAAGATGGACAATCTGGAGCCTTAGGCTGAGGTTCTTCACATAATTGGGGGGTTAGCGTTCCCTTTGAAGGGAAAGGGGAACCATTTATCTCTCTAATTACAGACCATTAGTGTATTGGACAGCTCTCAGAAGCGCACTTGTCTGTTCAAATTATGGGGTAAAGCTTTTCAGTTTAATACTCCTTTGAGGAACAAAGAATTTATGGTGTCAATTCCACTACTAGCTCTTCTCTGTTTTATTTATTTATTTATTTATTTATTTATTTATTTATTTATTTTTTATCATACACAGATAAGGAATTAAAGTCTTTTTCAGTACAGACCAATTTCCCCATTTGTCATTCTAAAAAACAGAAGCAAACTATATTTTTTTGCTTCCGGGTCATTGAGTGTTAGTATCCGTTGTGATACGGCACCATTGCTAAGGCGTTGTACTGAAGCTTTGCGCCTAAATTGTTGGAAGCCAGGATGAGTGTAAGTCCCATTTGGTTCCACTATTCAGAAGAACAGGATCTTTGCTTCCAGGTAGAGCAAAAGAAGTGTTTCCACCAACAGCTTAATTCTACTTTTTTCAAATGCACCTACAGACTCACAGTCTGTAGAAAGAGCATCAAAGCTCCTTCACGTGATGTTCTTCTTCAGTTAACTGAGAGATAAAGCCACTCCGTCAGTGTACTAGTTACTTTTCTGTTGCTGTGCAAAAGCACCATGACAAAGGCAAATTACAGGAGGAAGCTTTTATTCGAGTTTATGGGATAAGGGTGGCGGGGAGACGAGTTGGCAGGCACAGTAGTTAGAGCAGGAAGCTGCGAGCTCACCTCCTCTGTGCAAAGTGAGAAGCAGAGAGAATAAACTGGAAGTGGTGTGGCATTTTTAAGCTCTCAAAGTGTATTTCCAGTGTTATACTTCCTCCACTTTGCCTAAACTCCCTCAAACAACACCTCCAACTGGGAACCACGTGTTCAAATATCCGAGCCTATGGGAACCATTTCATTCAAATCACCACAGGCAGATGACCAGGTCCTCGGGCTTGGATCCTTCTCTGACTGAGCCATCTCCCTATCCAAGGCAGTAAATTTTTAATAGCTATTCTTTTTTTTTTTTGTAATTGAAAATGCTTTTCCCCCCATATATTGTGTTTTGATTGTGGTTGCCCTCCCTTTTCAGCACCCCACCCTTACAACTTCCCCTCCCTTCCCCTCTCTCTCCAAAACAAAAAATACCAATAAACAAACAAACAAACCAGAATAAAGTAAAGCAAACAAATAAACCAAAAGAAAAAAGAGAGAGAGAATACACACACACACACACACACACACACACACACACACACACACACACACGCACGCACGCGCAACC
The DNA here is from genome assembly GCF_964271855.1 of Acomys minous. Taxonomy (NCBI): domain Eukaryota; kingdom Metazoa; phylum Chordata; class Mammalia; order Rodentia; family Muridae; genus Acomys; species Acomys minous. Next base: position 43,253,326 of record NC_140489.1, read on the forward strand.
CATACAGACCCAAAATCAGAAACCATAATAGCTAAGCAAAAGACAAGTAAAAAAGTCCAAACAAAGCAATATGAGACAAAACATCTCCAGAAACACCATTGAGTTCTCTTTGTGTTGTCTACTTACTTGCGGGCATGGGGCCTCCTGTAAGTGTAGTTTAAATACCTAGTGAGACTCCAAAACTTTCCTTTGTGGTTGCTTGTCAATTGGAGTTAGCTTCCAGGTTAGGGATGTGGGCTCATGTCCGGGCCCCCTCTCACGGCTTGGGCTCCATCTGGCTTGGATCTTTCTGTACAGGCCCTGTGCACGCTGCCACGGTCTCTGTAAGTTCATGTGTGTTAGTCCTGTTGGCTTCGGAAGGCTCCATTTCCTTGTTGTCTTCCCTAAAAGGAGGGGTTTGACGAGGCTGTCCCATGTAGCACTGAGCGTTCCAAGGTCTCTTACTCTCTGTACACTGTCCAGTTGTGGGCCTCTTTATTAGTTTCCCATCTACTGGAGGGGGAAGATTCTCTGATGATGGCTGAGTGAGATGCAGATCTATGAGTATAGCCGAATGTTGTTAGGAATAATTTCTTGGTATGCCCTTCTAGCCAAACAATAATATCTGGTTTACCACAAGGACCATGGCCTATCTAGTGCTATGTTCTTGGCTGTGTGAGCAGGGCCAGGCATGGGTTCCTTCTCATGAAGTGGGTGCCTTCAATCCAATCAGATAGTGGTTGGTTACACCCACAGTGTCAGTGTTACTATCGTACCCGTGTATCATATAGATAGGTCACCCCTGTAGATCTTTAATACCTATTCTTAATAACTGATTTTAAAATGGCGTTTCCATAATTGCCACAGAATTACCCGGCATTGTCAAGTTCTGGTCTAGACTCACAGCTAGAGTCAAGAGAGTTCTTTAGGAAACCTTTGCTTAATGTTTATCAGCTGTGAGAGTCTCAAAGCTTTAGGCCACGATGGAAGAGCAATAATTCTTTCTGCCCAACTTAGAATCACTATTCTTCTTTTATTCCTGATTTCCCCAAGACCCTGGTTAGGTTTCTTTAGAGCCCAAAATGGTGCCTCCACCCTTTACAGGGTCACAAAATGCCTTTGAAGAACCAAACATTTGACAGGGGCAATCCAAAGGACACTATTTCCTTATTCTTTGAGTTTCTCTAGTCTCCCTGTGTTGAGATAGCATGACTTTTAGCCACAGTGTGTACATAAGCATATGCCTTTCATGTGATATAAGAAATCCAATTTCTATGATTTGTTTTTCCACTCACATGTAGGGTTTTATTCCTTCCTAATCCTCCTAAGTCTAACACAAAAGGAAACTGCTTCATAGGTGAGTCTGCCAGGAAATACCAAGAGAGAGGGAATCAACCAGCCAGAGAGTTAGGATTTTTTTTTTAATGTAGTTCTGAGTAGGTAATTGTGGTATTTCTGAGTCATTCCACTCCTCTGGGTTTGGCAAAATAGGCGCTAATGTTGTGCTACCCATTTTACCTTAATTTTATAAAATCTAAGTGAAAAACTCCACAAAATCATGATTGTCATCCATGCTATGTGAAGGATCAGGTAGTTTAAGGCAAGAACCCCCCACCCCCCCCACCTCCACCCCCCACCCAGCGGTATGGAAAGTCCTGATGGTAAATACTTTTCCCTTTTGAGAAAACACAAGGTTTGCACTGAGGAACTAAATTGGTAATGATCAACAGTAAGTTATTCTGTTCCATTCATGTTTGCCACATGAGCATTGAACATCAGCTCTTTAATTAGTTCAATATTACAGTTGAGAGGAATCAGAGATGGACATGAGCCCAAGATGCAAGTAATTTGATACCTAAATGGCGGAGCTCTGCGGATGACATACAGTTTTCTAAATAAAGCAAATAACAATGACAACAGCGTGACCCTAATTTGCATTCATGTGTGCTTTCTTGACTGAAAGAGAAAGGAAGGAGGGAGACAGAAGGAATTAATTACACATAACTGTGAAAGTTCTGTGGCAATTTGTTACAATTGTGGTGTGTGTGTGTGTGTGTGTGTGTGTGTGTGTGTGTGTGTGTGTATGTGTGTGTTGTGTTTTTGCAAAACCACAGAATCGGATAAAAAAAAAGAGTTAAGGGCCAGGCATAGTGTTGTAGACATTAATCGTAGCACTATGGAGGCCAGCCTGGTCTACAGAGCAACCTCCAGGACAGCCAGGTTATACAGAGAAATCCTATATTAATCATTCATCAAGAAAACCCTTTTTATAAAGTGGATGTGGTGGTGCACACCCTTAATCCAGTACTTGGGAGGTAGATGCAGGTGAGTCTGAGTTTGAGGCCAATCTGATCCATAGAATGAGTTTCAGGATGGCTAAGACAACACAGAGAAATCCTATCTATAAATAATTTTATTTTAATAAACTTATTAAATTTATAAAAAATTTTATTTTATTTTATTTTGAGCAGCTATTTATTTGGAGCAGCTTTGATTACTTCCTTTTATCAGACAAGGAGCACAACACATCTTTACATATGGTCCAATATGTTTTTATTTTTGTCAAAGCTGTAGCAATTAATTTAGTTCAAGTATGCAGTAAATTTTACCTTTCTAATTTAAAAAAATTGGAAATTTGTTCCTAAGTATGGTAGCTTACGTTAATCATGATGAAATGGGGAAGGTATAAATATGAAATAGACTAGGGAAGGCATTTATATGCACAAATTCTGCTTGATTGCTGTTTAATTTTTTCAATTATTCATGGGCTTGGAGAGATGGTTCGGCAGTGAGCACTGGCTGCTCTTCCAGAGGGTTGGGGTTCAACTCCCAGCACCCACATGGCTGCTCACAACCTTCTGTGACTCTAGTTCCAAGGGATATGAGGCCTTCTTCTGGTCCCCATGGGAATTGCATGCATATGGTGCACACACATATAGACACACATACAAATAAAATCAAAAGAACTAAATCTTTTTTTTTAAAATTCTAATTATTCAAGAGCCTTGAGACTCAACTGTTTTGGTTTGGAGAATAAGGGAAATGTAGGCTCAATTTTATGAACAAATATATTTTATTACAAACTTATTACCTGAGAGTACCTCACTTATAACCTGATTAACTTAAACAGAAAGAAAAGGAGATTAAAGAATACAATAATGAAACCTTAAGGATATCAGTTCTGAGGAGCGATTCTCCTGGTGTAGAGCCTGGAGCCAGTGGAACCCAGAGCCTCAGCCGGAGCCCCGAGCTAAAGCCTTCCCTCAAGTGGTTCTCTCTAGTAGTGTCTCAAAGTGGAGCAATGAACAGCCAAAACTATGCCAAGCCTCCAAAGGTCCTGCCTCCTGTTTTGGGTTCACATTTATATCTCCTCTAAGAATTTGTTCAAAGATGTTTTTCAGCTGGTTAACAACCAATCTCCCCAACACGGTGGTTTGACTTCTAAGGTGATAAACATCACCTGCTCTCTCACAAGTCTTTTTCTCATCCCACATTTGTGTTCTAAACAAAAAACATGTTTATCTCTCCTTCAGGGAAATATTTATGAGGCTGAAATAACTTCTTCGATATTGCATGTCGTAGTGATGTTAAGCAGCAAATTTTAAAAAGCTACATGTTTTTCTGGATACAATGATGAGTAGTTATCACAAAATTAATATCCCAAATTCTTTCCACATAGACCAATGAACGGTCAAAAGCAAATATTGACTGTTCTATTAATTTTTAATCAGTATTATTACAGATTATGCTCAACTTACAGTTCACCTTAGTAAATGAACATTCTTTCCCACAATGTCTTGCTAGAAAACAGGAATATATTTGCATGAAGTAAGTAGCATATTGCCTGGAGAGGAGATGAGCTTGAGTTGAAAAAAAAAACTGAATTGCATTTATGTGACAGCAACTGTGTTGTGGAATGTGCAGTAATATCAATTAATTTGGGTTCGTATTTCTTCCTGTTCCAACTGAAGTTACTCTTAGGTAGAAATTGTGGTTCACTAGGATACCCGCTTCATCAACACTATATACAACCAAAATACAGGTGCCGCTTTATGGTTTATAACACGGAGAGGCAGGCAGCCAAAACTTGGTGAAATCCTGCATCAAGGCTACACTGGGATACCTAGACTGGTCTAATAAAAGAAAAAACACATGAACATGACAATAAAACACGTACCATCCCCATGAAAGGGAATTCTTTCAGAGACTGCAGGCAGATCTCAGACTAGCCAGTTGGGGCTCACACAGCACCTCCACCATATCTTGTCCCTGTTGCCTTCCTTGTGTGCCTTTTGCACAGTGGCCAGTTGCATCCCTGTCCTCATGTCTACACTGCAGGCAGAAGGCAGAAGGAATCAGAGAGGAGCTGCCTCCCTGGAACCCAAGGAAACTCCCCAGCAAGTGCCACCCAGAAGTATTAGTCAGAACTTAGTTATGGGAGCACATCTACCTGACAGGGAGTGTCACCATCTAGCTGGGGACGCGGACACCTCAGTACCTGAGAGGGACACTGCACTAGGTAATGTTTTCATTCTGGAGGAAGAGTGTCATGTCATGGCTGAGGGCAGAAGCTTGGAGACAAGTCGCCTAGGTTCAGAGTCTGTCTCTGTGCACACTGCCTTTGAACCGGAGTCAGAACTCGGTCCAGTGACTCTATTTACTAAGCAGAGGTGATGAGGACCCCAACCTCTAATGCTACTGATTGGAAATCTCTAAGTTGCTTGATGCCAAGACAGATAGTTAGCTATCAGTGGGGTTTAAATGCCCGTTTCTTTTTTCATTGTTTACCTTTTTAAAACTTTTTTTACTGAATTTCTTTTATATAATACATTTGATCATGTTTGCCTCTCCCCCAATCCCTCCCTGTTTCTCTACACCTCCATACCCACCCAACTGTTCCCTCTCCACCACCACCACCCTCCCCCCCCCCCCCCCCCCCGTCATACCTGGTATCTCTCATGTGCTCGCTTAGTTGAGTTTTCCGTAAAGCGAATTCCAAGAAAAAGATGGGTGTTGTTTGCCATCAAACACAGATAATCTCTCCGTCTCCATGATTGCCTTATGGAAATAATACAAACTCATGTCTCAGCTAGTTTGGGGGTGTCAAGGGGAAGAACTGTATTCACCACTTCCTCTCTGCCACTGATGAATTCTCTTCCCAAGTGGGTAGCAAGTGGGCCTTACAGCATCACAGTTTAGAGCAGTGGTTCTCAACCTTCCTAACGAGGCAACCCTTTAATACAGTTCTTCATGCTGTGGTGACCACCCCCAACTATAAAATTATCTCATTGAGACTTCATAACTGTAGTTTTTTCTATTGTATGAATCACAATGGAAACATACGATGTGTAGCATACCTGATACATGGCCCCTGTGTAAAGGTTGAGGGGCTGCGACCCACAGGTTTAGAACCACTGGCTTAGTGCGGCAAGAGAGCTCTAGGGTGGAAAGCGAGATGTGCACATTACAGACTTCAGGCGAGTCATTGTCGGGCCTCTCTTTACCAGAACTGATGGAGGCCACAGAATAGAGTTGGTGCCACAGAAAAGGCTCAGACACAAACATAGACCAAGGATTTTAAGGAAAGTGAGGTCAAAGGGATATAGGAGTACATAAAAAGTGTTCCACCAACACTGTAACCTATGCTCCTTTCATAAGTCTTTCTGACAGCTTGCTTGTGAAGCCAAGCAGCACATTGCTGAGGGCAGCTGTCCAGTGTGTGCTTGCTCTTTCAGCCTAATAGCAGTTAGGCACAGACAGCAGTAAACACACTGTTGACTAGGACATCATGCCACTGGGATTACCAGGTAAGAAAGGTGAGCTACAGGAAAACAAGGTGTAGGTACTATTTCAAATATTTAGTTCAAATATCATGTAAAATTTCACTTCCAAGGAGACAGTTATTAATTCTTTCAGTATATATATGACTCCCAAATTATATAGGTTGTGTGTTCATTTTTAAATGTCTACATTGTTTATCTGAAGTTCACCTTAAGGATATGCATACACACACACACACACACACACACACACACACACACACAAGAAAGGGGTTGGGAACTTAGTTCAGTGGTAGGACACTTTCCTAGCAAGCTCAAGGCCCTAGGGTTACTCCCCAACTCCAAAAAAAATATCACTAACTACTTTATTTCTATTATGACATTTTGTCTGGTGAAGTTTTTAATTCGTAAGTTGGGTAATTTAGAAGAATTCTTTTCTGCCAAGTTAGAATGGCTGAGTGACATCTGCAGCTATGTGGCCTTCGCAGACCATGGTGAGGAATGAGAGAATTTTGCATAGCCTGGGACTCTTCTGCCTTTCGTTGACTAGAACAAGTCAGATAGCTGTTTTCAAGGAGACTAAACCGAAGCGTCTTCTTCATCCACATAGGGAAGATGACCCGAGCTGATGGGGGCTGGGGGTGTTTTTCTCATAGTGCCCTGAAGAAGGGAAACTTGAAAGCTGGATCTTGACCAGAGAGATTACCAGAGGCAATAGGGAGGGGCCTCTTCAGCAGAGGACTCCATAACTTGTAATACGTCATTGAAAAATGCTGGAAGTTACACAAATATAAGTAGCCCTTTGTATTGATCAAAAATTTGTGACTATAAGACAAGATGGCTTAACCAGCCCTCAAAGATGTTGAGAGGACTGGATGGATAGCTCAGTCTGTAAAGCGCTTGCTGCGGACATGCGAGGAACTCAGTTCAACCTCCCAGGACCCATATAAAGAAGCCTGGAGTGGTGGCACTCGCTTGAAATTCCAGAGCTAGGAAGGCAGAGACAGGTGAATCCTGAGGTTTTCTGGTACACCTGTGAACCCCAGGTCCCAGAGAGAAAGCTTCTTTCAAAGAACAAGATGGATCAGTTCTAGGGAATAATCCCAGAGGTTTTGACCTCACCTAGATGTGCACGCTCACACAGACACACAGACACACAGACACACACATGCACACAGACACACATGTGCTCAGGCACACACTACAAGGAACAAATGACAGACTGAAGATATTTTGTAACTTGAGAGTTCCTGCTCAAATTTACTCATTTAGGATTGTTTACCTAATTGTAGAAGGATATGGTTCTCACATGTCCATGTCCGAACTGTTAAGGATTAGCCATTAGCCATTGTAAATTGTTCTGTGAACATCACCATGGGCTTTAAACTATCCTTTAGGTAATAGAAGGGCACAGAGCTGTTGTAATCTGCCATATTCTGCTCCAACCTAGAGCAACTGGTAAGTGGTTTACGACACTTCCATGAGGTGCTCTAGCTCGGCCTCATTCTGAATTTGAGAAATAAAGAAATAAAGAAGTTACTGACCTAGTGTTGTAAAGTAAATGGTGGTAGTAATATGTTTTCTGAATAGTGCATGCATGTGTGTGTGTGTGTGTGTGTGTGTGTGTGTGTGCGCGCGCGCGCGCGCACACACACACACACACTCATTACAGTTTCTCATGACATTCACTATACCAGTGACTTTGGATTTTGTAATTTGTTTTTGAAATAATAACTTGCTGTGTAATCTAAGCCAAACATTTGAGTTGGCTGCCTCAACGTCCTGAGTGGTAGAATTCCCTTACTGGCGTGTTCAGGCACTTACAGGTCTCCTTCTGGTTTTACCTCCACTGATGCACTTTTGTTGTTAGTTCCCCCAAGGGAGCTTTTAAAGTCAGCTTGAGGGAGGCGGGGTGTCTTAGCGCATAAGTACGTTAGTGTTTTGCTTCCAGAGATGGAGAGTTTTATGTTGAAACTGAACAGGAGAGAAAGAGAGTGGAAACACAAGAAGTAACATTTTGCAGTTGATCTTCTGGACTGTTTTCCCACAGCTGAGGCCTTTTTGTGTCCTCAGGTGAAACGAAAAGACGAATAGAGCGAACAAAGGTGAGAGCCGAGGGTGGTACGGTAAGAACCTTAAGGCTTCTAGCATCCTCCGAGACATCTGTGCGCCTCCCGGCAGGAATCAAACACAATGGACCCTGTGCAGCTGAGTGAGTGTCACAAAGGAATAGCATAAAGGAGCGAGGGTAGGATGGAGGAAAACTAAGACGGCATGGGGCAGCTCCATTTGCTGGCAACACAACCGAGCCATCACCACTCAGCTGATCTCCAGACCTAAAAGGCAGCAGGAACCAGAGATGACAGAAACCCAGAGCAGTTCCAGATGGGAAGTCCCATTGGGTGGGGGAAATGCAGCCACTAGAAAGCAACTGCTCTTTGCTTCCTCCTCAGTTTTCCTTTGCTGATGACACTTATCAGTCAAGCCAACCAGGAACCTCCAACAGCAAGCGACCTATGGGGTCTTCCAGAGCAGGGTGGAAAAAGATGGAGAACAGGTCTGAGTCAAAGAAATGAAGAAGACCCAGCACAACACATACTGTGATGAAAGATTATCATGGCTTAAAAACAGTGGAATCTGCTCTGCTCTTGTTATGTTAAATACAACGTGTACACGCAATCTAACAGTTACAAGTGCTATTTGTAACCAGATCTTAGGTGAAAAGCATGATTGAAGCCATCCTATAAAATTTCTGGATCCATCTTTTAAGAACTATGTTTTTATATATGTCCCTTAAAGAAGCCAGAACCACATGAAAAACATTAGTATATTCATGAAAGGCTATAATTAATCTTGGACAAGCTATAGGCTTTGAAATGCCTTGTTGAAAGGCCAAATTTTCTGTCTTTTTTTGTTTTCTGGGAGGAAAGTTACCCAACAGGCAAGACCAAAGATGTTATCCTGGATTAATAGATATCTGGGTAGTATGAGTCACCAGCATCTAGAAAGTGCCTCATCACTGGACCCTAAGATGGCATATCAAATGATCAGAAATTCATTTCCATGCTGCAATGAGTTAATATTTATTGCCTCATCTTTTTAAAACTGAAAACGTTTGAGAGTTAGAACATCACTCATTCATTTAATTCTTCCACCTGGAAGCATTTATTGTTACTATCTGTTAGGAGTTTGCAAGGCACCAGAGTAAAAACACAAACATGAATCTTTGTCCTCAAGGTGTTCAGAGTTTAATGGAGATTGGAAAACGTACTCTAGGAGGCCGGAACTGGTTTATGGAGCACTTTGGAAGAAGAATACATGAGACACACTACGTGGGAATATCTAACAGTCTTGGAAAATGAGAAAGGAGGAAGGTGGCAAGGATCAAGAAAGACTGTCCATGGTTGAAGTAATATCTGAACTGAAGAGAAAATACAAGTGGGCCAGGCAGACATAGTGGAGGCGCTCAGAGAAAGCAGACTTTGCAGGTCAATGAGGCCCTTCATCATTTGACCCCAGAGGATACTGGGCTATGAAAAGTCTAGGAGCTCCAGCCATAGAGAGACTTGAACTATAGCCTAGGAAGTCAACGAAGGATTAGGTAAAGGGAGGCTTTCTAAGATTTGTGCTATGGAAATTGGGATCGGAGGAGTGTGCAGGATTCAAAGAAGGAGGCAAGACTAGTAAATAAATCCACTGAAAGAGCTCCATGACATCTCTAAGAAGAGATGGAAAGTGTGAGCTAGTAAGGGGCAGAGAGAACAGACAGGCAGAGGGATTCTGAAAAGTAAGGAGGTTAAGGAGTGTGGTCTTCTTATGTGTTGAAAGCTGGAAGAGGGGATACAGTTTATACTATAAACAACTGAAGAGAAAGAGGTACAATGTTGCCCCTGTTTTTGTCTTCAGGACTGGGCAGAGCTTCTAGGCCCAGTTGAAATAAAGAAGATAGCAGAGAGCACTCTTTTGCTCAGGGGGATGCCTGGGTTTTGTTTCAGCATACTGAGAAGGCGTCTGTGGGAGCAGACTGAGCGATTGGCCAGACCATGGGTGGTGACTGAAGTAATGGGCTGACAAGGCCTTCCGCAGGAAGTGTGTGATGGAGCAAGCAGAGAGCTGGTCTTTTCACCAGTGTTTATCAGACATTGGAATAAAAACACATGAAGGCCGATGAACACTGAGATGAGGGATCTTAAAGAATCAAGGTCTACAATATCAAGAATACAGAAGTCAGAACATATTAGCTAGGATGCTGTTGGCTGCATGTACCGGAATAAAGTGGAAGCGGACGCACGCAAAATGACTTATCGAGGAGTCTGATGAAGTTTGCATCAGGAAACATCCCAAGCAGAAATTAAGGAGAGTTGGGACATTAAGACTTTTCTCCTGTGATTTCCCCAGGGGAGGCCGTCAGATTGTTCCTGAAGTATCACTGACAAGGCTCTTTTCTATTCCCACATCAGTGGCTGAGGGTGGAAGCGATCATGGCCGAGGTAGCTGGCGTGGATTAATCATGACAAATCCTGTGGTCTGGACAAATAAAACAGGAGTCCTGTCATCAAGAAGGATGTGACAACAGCCACCTCAACGCCCCTCTCCTGTCGGAGTCTAGTAAGTGCAAGGCTGGAGAGTACTCATCGGGTTTGGGACAGAGGGACTTCTTTCCAACTAAATGTGAGTATGTGGTATCAACCCTCCATTGGAAAGAGTTTCTGTTGAGTGGAGGGAAGGTGAATATTTGCTCTGAGGGGCCAAGAAACCAGCAAGCAAGCTAGAAGAAGTTCAAACTCAGAAGACAGACTTTACTCAATTCATCATTTTGGGGGGAAAAAAAAACCAACCCAAACAAACCCTCTTTGAGTCAATAATTTTGGAGGATGACTTTGTCCAATTCGAATTTTCATTGTTAGCCTTGGCTACAGACTGTAATTTTTAGAGGTCTGAGTCAGCGGTAAGAGAGAGGAGGCTGATTTGAAGTGTAAATAAAGCCTTCCTATTCCAACTGTGTACAGTTGGGGGAGAAATGTGATCAAAAGGTTTCTACAAAGCTCTTCAATTGCATTTGCTGGAAGGGATTCAATTTTTGAACTCCTTCCAGGATTTTTAAAAATGAGAGATTATATATTTCATCAAAAAAATAAGGATAAGGTGGAGAGAGGGTGAAATGTCTAATTGAATAAAAGCATAGGTTTTCTACTAAAGCCACCCACTGTAGATTTTCACTGGCGTTTAAGAACAGCCTCCTGTATGTGGCTCTGAATACATCTTTTCTCATCTGCCTGTTGCTGGGTGGAGTGGCCTAGCCTTCCGGAGCAATCGGCTTGAGGACAGCTGTAATCAGCTCATCTCCTGCCTGATGAATTGTCTCATATGCTGTTCTGGTTACGAGAATCTCAGCCCTTGAGTTTAAGGAAATATAAAGCAGTAGGAGAAAGGTTGTGACTTGCAGATGAAAAGCCCCGATCAGAGTCATCTGAAGGCAACCATGACCTCCTTCCGGGTTGCGAAGCACTGATTCGAAGCATGCATTTTCGGGAAAGAATCTTAAGTACAGAGAAGCTAAATACAGGGTAATTCTGTCTGACTCTATCTGGCTGGCGCCTTTTTTGAGCTGCTTTACCCAATTTGGAACAGAATTCCCTCTGGGCTTTACCAATTTAGAAGCAGAGTATCAGCGATGAAGGATTTCAGCAATCCTCTGATTCATATGAGAAAACAGAGATCTGCTAATCCCTGTTGGATACCCAGCCTTGGCCTCGCTCTACTCGAACTGCGTGATTTTGCTTGCACAATATCTTAGTAATTAAAAGAAAACCCTAAACAGAAATAATCCCCAAACCCTTTGTATCTAGAGTGTTGTCAACACTCCCTTTATTTTCAAGAACTTAAAATAGCTTAAAGCCTTGGGTTGACCTTGCAGCTTTTCTAGACAGCGATAAGCTGCAAGCTCAGAAAATCTTTCTGTGTATGGGACTGCCAAAGGGAGGTTAGGTTGTGACTTGTTTATTTTGTGGCTTGAATCTGAAATGTCCCCTACAGGCTCCTGTGTTTGAACACTTGGTCCCCATCTGGTGGCTCTGTTTTGAAAAGCCAAGGACTCATTAAGAGGTGGGGCCTTGCTGGGGGTAGGGAGAGGGGCGGGGAGTAAGTCTCTAGGGGAGGGTCTTGAGGTTTGGTAGCCACCCCCCTCTTCCTGTCCACTGCCTCCTGACTGCAATGTGACTCCATCATTGCCTGTGCATACCTTGTAATCTGGAATACACTTCCTCTCTTAACTGGCTTCTTATAAGATATTTGATGATAGAAAGGAAACAAATAACATAACTAATTTATCCAATCCATCAACTTTCACTTTCTTACAATAAGAGGGCAAGTTAGGCATCGTGCCTGTGAGCACTCTCAGGCTCAAGCAGCAGGCACCGACCTGGCTAATCCAAGAAGCAAATAAAATATAATCGAAAGATACCAGATTGTTCTTAAACTCTCCAGAAGAGGTAGGATCAACATTAGAGCCTACATAAATAAAGAGTAATGAAAACCCTGCCATACAATTAGTTTTATGAGTGCATAATGTCACTGTTGCTGGATGGCAGGGCACTCTGGATGGCTCTCCTAGCATGGCCAGCACTAGGTGTAGTCCCACTCTCATCAGCATTTATCACTCGCAACGATTTGTTCTGTATCCTCTTTGTAGCTCTAAATTCCAGTTGCCAGCCTTGGGAAAATGCATTTGTTAGAGTTTTTATACAGCCACTGTTCTAGCAGGGAAGGAAGCAAGAACAGAGAACGTGTGTCTGGAATAGTCCTGGTTTTCACAGTAGAAGGGTTCACTAGGGTGAGCAGCTAGGATGAGTAGACAGCCAAGAAAGACAAGTGTTGACTATAGACCTCACTTAATATTTTTACTACTCAAAAGAGTAATACACACACACACACACACACACACACACACACACACACACACACATCTCAAGTGTTCCTCTCCCCAGACTCCCAGCCAGCCAAGGTAGAACATTTACTGTCATCAGTATTAACTGTCCCTTCTTGTAGGACGATTTTATTCTAGCACCCTTTATAACAGGTTTGCCTAAGTGATTGGTAGAGGTCGATGATAGGTGGCCACATTACTGCTGGGCAGTTAGAAACAACTTCGTGCTCAGTTTTGTTTTCTTTCCTTACACTAATGAAAAGAAGTAGCCAGAACTCAGAAGGCAAAGGAGAGTAAATCTGGGATAGCCATTATTTTTCGCCTTTCCCTTCCAGGATGCCATGGGCTGGATGTACTCTCCATCAAAGACCTCCAGTTCTTGCTCAGTGGTACATACTCTTATCTTCTGGTCACTGATGTTGGTTATCCTCATCTTTGTAAATAGCCCACCTTTCAACTTCTCCTTTGCCACTTAGGTGAGTATGTTGTCTGTTTCTTGTCAGGACCCTAACACACAGAGCCAAGGGAAAGTATCATAACAGCAGACCCTTCCCCCAGCCAGCAATACTCATGAAGCATAGACACTGGGATTTGGGGGTTGCTGGTTACTACAGCAAAGCCTTGACCCTTCTGACTGATAGGTTAGAAGGTCATTCTAGCTTCTTACAATGCAGTTATTTTTAAGCCAGCAAATGATGTTCGCCTTAGTGACTTTTCCTGTTGTTACGATAGAAAACCCTGATGACATCACCGTAGTGGAAGAGGGCTTTATTTTGGGCTCACAGCTCTAGGTTATGGCCCATCCTTGTGGAGGCGTCACAGTGGCAGAGCCCGCGCAGCCGGTCACACTGCATCCACAGCCAAGAAGCTGAGAACAGTGAATGCTCATCATGCTCAGCTCAGTTCCTCCTTTCTCTACAGCTCATGACCTCAGCTCGGAGGATAGTGCCACCCACAGTGGATGGGTCTTCTGACCTTAATTAGCCTAATCAAGAACAGGAATGCCCAGAGAGGCTCGTCACCCAGGAGAGCCCATCTGGCTGACATCTGAGATTAACCAGCCTGGTGCCACAGCATGGAGCTTAACAAAAATATGCACATTCAGGTTCTAGTCCTAGAAAATCCTATTCAGTAAGTCTGAGGTAGGGCGTAGGTTTCTTAAACACCAATAAATTTCAAACTATTGGCTTTATATTTATATTTATTTATTTATCTCTGTGTTTGTGTGTGTGTGTGTGTGTGTGTGTGTGTGTGTGTGTGTGTGTGTGTGTGTGTTTGGAAGTCAGACAATGGCTCTCAAAACTCTGTTCTTTCCTATTCCTTCATATGATCCAGGAACTGAGCATAGGTTGTCAGGCCTGGGGACATGTACCTCCACATACTGAGCCATCTTGCTGGCTCCAAATGATTTTTTTTAAAAGCATTGTCATTATGGTGACTACGCCTTGTGTTGGCTTATCTTTGATCCTGTGCAGTGTGCTGGTGGTTTACAGTTCTCTGGTGAAACAGAACCCGTGGGGTTTATTTCAACAAATTGGCTCATGCAGTCTTGAAGGCTGGCAAGCTCAAAATCAGCAGTCTCAGCTTGAAGGCACCTGCTGTCAGAGTCCCCTTGTACTTGGGAAAGGTCACTGGGGTTCTGGCTTGCTTGCTTGTTTACTTAGGTTTGTTTGTTTGTTTGTTTGTATTACCCTGTGTCTGTATTACTCTGAACATGCCACTCTCCTCTGTTCAAGTTCTGAGGTGAGTGCAGGAGACCCACCCTCATCAGAGCTCACAAACTGATGTGTTAATCTCTTCCAAAAATACCTTTACAGAAACACCCAGAATAATAATTGATCCATGTCTGGCACTATGACTCACCCAAGGTGACACATTGAACCACCATGGAAGGTTGTACGGTTAAACATGAAGCATTAAGTAATTGCTAACTCCGGCAAGAAGGTTAGAAAAATGGCTCAGAGGTCACCAAGCTTGAGAACCTGAGCTCAGTCCCCCCTAAAACCCACATGGTTAAAGGAGAGAACAGAATCCTTCAAATTGTCCTCTGACCTTCACAAGATGTCATGGCATTTAGGTACCCACACACATATTCACAATAAATACATAAACACTAAAAATATTAGAAAAAAACTTATCTATATCTGTTAAACTATCTATGTCTTAGCAGTAGCTATATATCTGTTGCTATCAGCGAATGGAGACATTTACTAAAACTTCATGTGGGTGTGAATTCATCATGTAGGTATAATTTCCCATAAAATGGATGTTTTGTTGCATGTTTGTCTGTGCACCATGCATGTGCCTAGTGTCTATAGAGGCCAGAGGAGGGTGTTGGACCCTCTGGAACCTGAGTTACAGATGTTTTCAAGCTGCATGTGGATCCTGAGAACTGAACCTGGGTCCCCTGGAAGAACAGCCAGTGCTCATAACCATTGAGCCTACCCCACCCCAAACTCCTTGTCTTTGGCTTTCTCATCTATACTATGCTTTCTTTAGTATGACAATTAAATTGGAAATTGTATATGGTCCCTGATGCGTATTAGACATTCCATAGAGTCCATAGAGTCATTATTAAATGCACACCTTCCAAAAAGACAGAGTGGAAATGTTCGTGTCAGCATTTAATCACGGAAAGACGACTGTAGTCTTCTCAACTAAAATAAAACTTTCTGAGACAGGATCTCACTATGTTGGCTTGTCTCTCTGAGAACTCACAGACTTCTATATGCCTCTGCTTCCAAGTGTAATGCTCAGAATAAAGGCGTGTTCCACCATATCCATATTCTGCGTGTGTGTGTGTGTGTGTGTGTGTGTTTGTGTGTGTGTGTGTGTATGGAGAGAGGGGGGGTATTAGAGGCTGGGGAGATGGCTCATTTGGTAAAGTGCTTGCTGGACAACTATGAAGATCTGAGTTCGGCTGTCCAGCACACCTGTAAAGCTGGGCGCTATGACATATGCCTGTAACTTCATTGCTACGTGGTGCTGGGATAAGCAGATTCTTGGACTTCAGTGACCAGCAAGTCTAGCCAGTCAGTGAGCCACAGGTTCAATGAGAGATCTTGTCTCAAAAAAACAAAGTGGGGATCCACTGAGGAAGACATCAGACAGACAACAATCTTTGACCTACACACAAACACACACACACACACACACACACACACACACACACACACACACGAGAGAGAGAGAGAGAGAGAGAGAGAGAGAGAGAGAGAGAGAGAGAGAGAGAGAGAGAGAGAGAGAGAGAGGGCGAGGGAGGGAGGGAGGGAAAGATTTATCACACTACTCAAATTAATTAACAATTAAAGCTGAGAAATGATTGCGGAACAGCTCATCCCTTCCAGACTTTCTTCTGACATACATCTGCCGGCAAGAGTTCCTGAAAGTGACACAGAGTAAGGGGAGTGGCTGGGTGGGGGTGGGGGACAAAAGAATAGCACAGATGTATCAGCCTCACAAATCTCCTTTGTGGGAAGGGGTTCTGATTCAGAATCATTGCACAGATTTATTGGCAAAGAGCCCGTCTCTCCTTTAACCAGTGTGATGACTCATGCTTAATCTTAATAAGAAAAAAGAGACAGGAAGTGGGAGCCTCGGGCTGGAAGGCGGACTCTATACACACCGCCTTTCACCTACCAGAAGTCACATCTGTGGTGTACCATAGAAATCCGAGGCTCTTCTCATTTGTAGAGCAAACCAACTCTACTGAACCAGGGGTATAGTCTGTAGGGGGTAGAGTCTGTTGAGCATAAGAAAGCATCAGGGAGATAAGTGACAGCCTTGTCCCTTTCATAGGCAGAGGTGGCCAGAGCCAGCCATGTGTGTTCTGACCCCCAGTTCACATTCTTGACCTTTGCCTCATGGTTTCTTTTTCTTTTATTTTTTTTGGTAATATTTCTGAGAGACAGCAACAAGTCAAAAATCATTAATTCTTTGTGGTCACAAACTTCTTTGTTAAATTGGTTTTGCCTGACACCACTTAAAAGATGGTGACTCTAAAATGGGTCTCCTGTGTGTGTTTGCGTATCCACAGGTGTGTGTGTGTGTGTGTGTGTGTGTGTGTGTGTGTGTGTGTGTGTGTAGTACACACCTGGGCATGCACAGGAAGAGGGCAGAGGTTGCCTTCAGGAAACCTCCTCTATGGTTCTTTATGTTGTGCTTTGAGGCAAGGCCTCTCACTGAACCTGGATCTCTCTCTTCCAATTAGGCTGCCTGACTAGTGAGTCCTCCTGCGTCGCCCCCACCCCACCCCTGTCTTAACCTGGGCTTCTGGATATGTATCACCACACCCAGCTTTTATGTGAGTCCTGGAGATGCAGACTCAGGTCTCCATGTTTGGACAGTGAGCACTTTACTTGCTCAGCCCCTAAGTCAGTATTGAAATATCTTAGGGATGTTTTTTTTCACACTCCCTACAGTACTCTGCAGCAACCCTGAGGATGTTCACTCTGCGTGCAATCCCTGGCCTCCGGCTTCTTGTTTTGCTCTGCTGATTGCTAAAGTCCTGGGTACCACGAGGTTCTGGTGGGCTTTGAATCTTTTGAGTGCCTGGGAATCTTTGCCAGGTGTTGCAACCACCGAAAGGACTTTTCAGTAGTATTTCAATTTCATTTCTCCCCTTATTCTTAAATATAAAAACACAAAACAATGATCACAGGAACTTACTGCAAGAGAATGTCAGTTGGGTGGAAACACAACTATGCAATATTCTATCATTTCTAAGAAGGTAACTTTTTTTTAAGCAACCTTATTTACAAGCATCAACATTTGAAGTTTGCTCTTATGTTCAGGGTCTTCCTTCCTTTTCCCTTCCCTTGCCATCTCTTTACATCTCCAAAGATAATGTGCCACAAGAAAACAAAACAGAACAAAACAAAAATAAAAAACCCAGGCTGGATAAACCAAACAAGAAGGCCAAGAAATCAAGATACCTAGTTGTTATCATTTACATGGTCTCTTATTTATGCTGTAGCTGTGATGGGTTTTGGGGTTGGGGGGACGGCAGTCAAGACACAGCACAACCCTCTTACCTTCCTGTCTCTTTAGCTCTAGCTCCACGATTCCAGGATGCCATAGAATATAATCAATGGTCCCATCCTTTTCAAACGCAGACGAGCCTGGGGTATACTTGTCAGCCTGGTAAGGGTACTTGCTACTAAGCTGATGACCTGAATTTGATCTTAGGAACCCACATGGGAGAAAAAAAGGACTCCCACAAGTGTGTGACCTCCACATGTGTGTTCTAACATGTGTGCACATGCCTGAACTTGCACGTATACACATGTTAACTAAAGAAATAAACAATAAGTAAATATATGTAATTTTCAATATATTATCATCTAAAGTGAAAGTCTCTTTTCATGGGATATAATTTTATTCTCAGAAAGTCTCTTTTCATGGGATATAATTTTATTCACATGTTGAACAATTGGTTATATATTGGCACTTTAAAAAAAAGGACTATTTACAATATTGATATATAAGAAGTCATTACAATATAGCAGTATCTTTTATTTTATACTTTATAATATTAAAAAAATCACAGAATGTATCATCTTAACCATTTTAAGTGGCTATGAGAGAACAAATGCACAAATGTACTCGTCTTGCCAAACAGAACTCAAGATGTGTGGAACAATCATAAGAACAAAATTCTCATTTCTTCTTCTTTCAGCCCAAGAACCTCCATTCTTTTTGTTTCTGTGAATTTGACTTTTTCAGAAGAATCATATGGTGCTTATCTTTCTTTTTATATGCATAACTGTCTTCTTTCTCTTAGCATAATATTCTGAAGTCTTAGCCATACTGAAGGAGATGACAGAATTTCCTTCATTTTAAGGCTGAATAACATTCCATTGTCTCCATGTGCCACATTTTTTCCCATCCATTGTACCATAGACAGACACTTGGATTGCTTCAACCTCTGGCTATTGTGATATCTTTGTGGTCTTCATATTATTGAAGTTCCGCTCTTACCTTCTGATTCCTATAGTGGACTTAACATAGCACTGCCAGTAAGGCAATGCGGTAGTGAGGGAGCGGGTATAGCGCTAAGAGAATAAAAGTCAGAAGCCAAGGGGACGTCACTCATTTAAGGTCAGGAGATGGAGGAAGGCTGCATAGAGAGGCCCAGTGGGCAGGAAGAAGCGCAGAGATGGGCTTGCTCCCAGCGGGAGATCGACAGTCACAGGCCGTCAGGGTTTGTCACTGCAGAAGGGACCAACAGACTGGGAGTAGAAGAGCAGATGACGGAGGAGAGGAGACACAGACACTTGACCAGCACTCAAGAATAAAAGTTATTCTTTGGCAATTTTGTGTAGGAATACACCAAATTTCTGTGACTTCCCCTCTGCATTACCCTCTCTTACCCTCTTCGCTTTATAGCTGAAAAGCTTCTCCTTCCCAGCAAGCCCCCCTTCTGATGATGACAATGCCACCATGGTGGTGGTGGTGATGTTGGTGATGGTGGTTATGGTGGTGATGGTGGTGGTGGTGGTGATAGTGATGGTGGTGATGGTGCTGGTGCTGCTGCTGCTGCTGCTGCTGCTGGTGGTGGTGGTGGTGGTGGTGATCCCATGAGTTTACTTATGGTTTCTGGAATGAACATGAGCTTATTGTTCTTTCTCTCCTTTCTTCCTTTTTTGACTTGCTCTCACAATGAAGACATGGGACTTGCTGTGTAGACCAGGCTGGCCTTGAACTCACAGACCTCTACTTGCCTCTGCTTCTGCAGTGATGCTACTTAAAAGCATGTACTACCATCTCTAGCTTTTGTTTTCCCTTTAAATTTAAGTTTTATTTCACATGTGTGAGTGTTTTGCCTGCTTGTATGCCTGTGTACTACATGCATGCCTAGTACCCACAGAGGCCAGAAGAGAGCGTTGGCTCTCTTGGAAGTACAATGATAAATGGTCATGAGCTGCCATGTGGGTGCTGGGAATTGAACCTGGGTCCTTTGGAAGAGCAGCCAGTGTTCTCAACCACTGAACCATCTCTCCAACCCCTATTGTTATTTCTTAAGCCAAGAATCTTGAGTTCGTTTAAGCAACAGTTTCATCTTAACTATCGTTACATGCAACTATCCAATAACTAAATTGTTTAAATAAAAAAAAATAGCTTGATGATTTTGTAGGTCAGAATTCAAAGGCTCAGCTAGGCAGTTTGGTGTGCCAATGGTGGTTGGTGCAGCAGGGCCCATTTCTAAGATGGCAGCTCCGTAAGCTGTGTGGCACTTCAGCTCCCCTTGGGCATCTCTTCCTTCTCCTGGGGTTCTTAGAGTGAGGCTGGGAACAGCCATACTCATTACATTGGAATTCATCTCTGAGGCATCTAGGTTTTTATGTCCTAGACTTGAAAGCCAGAGAGTGCCATTTCTGCACGTCACAGCAGCTTGCATTGACTCAAGGAAGCTGAAGGGAAGACTCTAAGTCTCCACGGGAGTGACATGAGGCCACAGGGAAGAAAGGACTTAAGGGCAGTTATCTTGGAGACAAGTTAGGAGGAAGAAAGGAAGTTTCCCCAGTACCCAAGATGGAAGGCATAGATGAGACCCGAGTTCAAACATGTAGATGGGTTGATTGCAAAGTCTCTGGCAAGAGGAAGGAACTCCTTTGTGATTCTGTGCATGCTCAGACCTCAAAGGTACCTGAGCTATTTGAAGCTGTATTGCAAAGTCACAGTGACTTACCCTGTCACTCAGCATCCCGTGGTGGATGGCTGGCAGGCTGGTCCAGGCACCGCTTACCCCCAGTCAAGAATGGAGGGACCCTGGGACCTGGAGTGCTCAGGGTGGGGCCAGTCATCTGGGTGCTAGGCTGGGTTCCTGGCTTCTCCGGGGGAGGAAGAAAATGAGTTTTCCACGGGCTGTCACCGTTTTGCTCTTTTAGAATGAGACTGCAGGTCTCAGATGGCAGTGGAGAGAAGAGGACTCGTGACAATACCAAGGAGTTATTGCTCCTTGTTTGAGCTGTTGTGCTAAGCACAGTGGAGGAAGCAGGCAGGTCTGGTGAGACGCAGGCCCCGAGGTGCTTCCCCGGGGGTCAGCACCAAGCTAGCGGTAGTGATGGAGCAGGCCCCAGCAGCTGTAAAGGCAGTTCCACCATTGCTGCCTGACCACTGGGCGTCCACCTGAGGTTCCCTCCCCTGGAATAAATGGAATCTCAGATGGTCGCAGTGGAGGAATGGCGAGCAAGAGAGCCCTCCCACCCCAGCCAGCCTGTATTTATAAACCGTGGGCAGTGGAGAGGGACTTGAGGGTGAATGTGTCTGATTGCTAGGGTTAGGGTGCCAGGATACTTAATCTACATACAGTGGTACAGTACCTTTACATGTGCTAATACGGGTCCTATCACAAGAAGGAGAAAACCCGTACTTAATTATTCTATGGGTGAGGGATCGAACTTCTACATCTGATCAAAGGTTATTTGCTGGGGGCTAGGATCTCCTCAGCATAGGGGTGGGCTACTTCCAGGAATTCCCTGTGCTTGTTGAAGAAGTTCCTTGTCAGGAAAGGGTCAAGCCTGTGATCTTCCTTGAGGGCTATGTGATACTGCTTACAAGACCCGGGGTTACCAGATAGGGTGGAGTGGGAACCCTGCTGAGAAAAGGGAGTCCACCTTCATAGACCTAGCACAAAATGGCTATTTGGAAAAGTCAGACTTGAACCTTATGGAGCAGAGTCCCACATTACCCAGTTTCTTCATGTACCTGGTACCCTCCAGGAGGAAGTGCAGGGGAAAGCTTCAGAGAGCCCTATGCAAAGCCAAAGAATTCTGCATTCTACATGAATAAATAGCTAGATAAATAACAACTAGATAAATAACTAGATGGTCCACTGAGATGTGCTGGCCTTCTGGACTGTTCCATTCTAAGTACCAAAGACTAAAGAAAGCTCTGGTCAAAGGTCTTTCTAATAATCTTTACCCACCTACTTTTATGATTGATCAGCTGCTGCCTTTAATTGAATGACTGTTCTGCCTCTCAGAGAGAAAGTGAGGCGACAGTCCCTACATATCCAGACAGTTCCATCTACCAGCTGTCTATGACCGTTGTGCAAAGTACATGACGGAACATCGATGCTTTTCCCATCAGTCCCACAGGCAGCAGTAACCTCACAATAATCCCAAAGGGTTGTGGTGAGACTGAAATAACGTGCTATTCACATAAGGTAGACCTAGGCCTCAGGAAAGATGAGGTGCTTTTGCAGTTACGTCTGTGCGTCTTCAGGTGCACCCCTCATCCTTGCACAGGAAGCAGAAGCTTAGATCCATGTCATCCCAGTGAACTTTCTAAGAAGCTGGAGATGGTGATATGACTCACTTCCCACAAGTGGGGCGCTCAGGGCAGGAATGGAATTTCACCCCGCGCTTCAGAGGAGCTTTACGAGATGCTCCAGGTTTACAAGGAGAAAGTATCATGCGCGTTTACATAAGATCATAAAGTTCACTGACTCACAGGTAAGAAAGGGACTTTGAGCATCTACCTGCTTTTGCCTAAGCCATCCTGTCATGTGATTCTGTCCATGTGAACAGCTCGTGGGACTCCTCATCAATTTCATTTCCAGACACCTCCTGTCCCAGCCAGTGATCTCCTCCCTGGATATGAGAAATCCACCCGGCCTGGCCTGACTTAGGATCCCAGGCTTCCTTTTTAACCCAAAGAAAATTTGGGACAATGACACTTATCATAAAAAATGTCAGCACAGCACCTTGACTAACTTGCTACAAACGCTCTGAGTGGCTTCTTTGGGACTGGTTCAAAAATGTGAGGTGCCACGGTGGCAAGCGGCGATGCAGAGCTGACTGCATCTCTTCGTTTGGGCTGCCAGCTACCCAGGCTGGCTAGAACCACCCTCTTAGTTCCTCCATCTCCTCTTGGCCCTTCCCACTATCCAGCCTCCACAAAGAGAATCAATTCCACACAGGATGCTCTGTGCCCTCCCGCAGCTGGCCAGTCCTCTGGAGTGAAGATTAAATACAGCCTAACCTCAAAGCCTCACCTGGGGCCTGCTCTTATCTCCCTTGCTTTCCACAAAAGCTCGGAGACTTCCTGGAACCCAGGTGTCCTCCCCGCAGCCTTTGCATGACTCTGTTTTTGTCTCTTGTTCTCGTCACCTGTTCCTCCGTTCTCACACTCCCCATGCCCTCTTGGCAATGAGTTTTCACCTTTTGCGGAGTATATCATGCCTTTTGATTATGAATAGCCCCAAACTAAATGAGCATAAGGCATATAGTTTATTTAGGGAACAAGGAGAAAGCTGGCAGGTGATGGTAGGGGGTTGGCTGAGGCCTGGAGGGGAATGAGGTAAAATGGGGCAGCAGTTTACCACTGTGGGCAGCCAGAGTTGCTGGAGCTTTTACTTCCAGGATCCCTGGCCTGAAGGACCGGTTACTCTTGGCCACCACCGTGAGTCAGTGGCTGGGGGTTGCTTAGAGGATGTTTATTCCTTACTAATTTTCTTTTATCTTCGATGAGAAGAATGAACTAAAGAAGACAGAGAAAGTCTTTCGTGGCTGTGTGTGTGTGTGTGTGTGTGTGTGTGTGTGTGTGTGTGTGTGTGTGTATGTGTGTGTGTTGGCAGTAGTCTTAGGTGCTGGCTGAGGACACGAGGACATGTCTCAGGGATATGCATATTAATGACATTTCTTATGTCTCCTCTTGCGTAGCCCCATGACATACTATTGTTATGTATCGGTAATCACATGAGAGGTATGACTTTTGTGTTGTATTCCCACCCCCCGAGAAGTGTACTTTCAGGTTGATACAGTTTTCATCGTTATAACTTACAAAACCTGCGTAATTTCCCCTCATGCATATTCCATAATTTCCGTAATCATACCCCATTGTTAAACATTGTTTATTTCTTTTTCTACTGTTGCAAATTGCTAAGACCAAATAAAAGAACAACAAAAACCCCAGAAAACACAAACTTGTATACAACAACGTGCTGACAGTGGTTGTCTTTAAGTGACAGAATTACAGACATCTTTTGTTCTTTTCCTATAGTAGTTTACATGGATTGGGAAATAACTGTTTCATGTGCTGATTTTGCCAGGAGGGTTAACACCCAGTTGTCCAAACTCTAACGTAGGTGCTGCTGAGAAGGACTTTAAAGGTGTGATAAAGAGCTACAATCAGTTAACTTTATTACAGGGACTATTCTAGAAAACCTGGATTGAAGTGGACCAATCAGTTCAAAGGCCTTAAGAGCAGAACTGAAGCCTGTGGTTTAGACAAAGCCTCATTTCCTGTCCTCACTCCCAGCCTGTCTTTCCTGATGGCCTACCCTTTGGCTTGTGGACTCACCCAGCCTGCTTCCACAATTTCAGAAGGTAGTTCCTTCCCAAGAACTTCATATCTACTTCTGCGGAACTCTTAACTGGAGCAATAATATCTTACTTTCTCCCATAAATGACTCTGCAAAGAATATTTTAAGGCACACAGCATTTGGCAGTGTGTGTGTGTGCATGTATGTGTGTGTGTGTCTTTTTGTTCTTCTTCCCAAGATCAAGACTTCCGGATGTAGCTGGAACATATTTAATAAGCACAATCTTTCTTCTAAGTTCCATGTAACTGGTGTGGTGGACCTAGAGCCAAATTAAAGGGTGAGCCATGCAAGATATCCCTCAGAGCACACTTGAAAAGGTGAAGCACTTCCTGTTCATCCAGAGTCCTCCCAGAAGACCTCTGTGTGTGACCAGAAGGTATAATTTAGCAAATTGTTTGAACCGAAGCATTGAGATCCAAAGAGAAGGTTCAAAGAGAAGCTGGGTATTCTGGACCCGACCTCCAAAGTCATGGGTCCAGTGGTCACTGAGAATTTGGGCCAGTGGGCTGTAGCAGTTTGGGAACAGCACTGGGCTTACAGGGAGATCGAGGAAAAGCAAACTTTGCTATAGTGTTCAACCATCCCTACGGAGTCTTCCTCATTAAGAAATTTAAATATTTAAGCAAATAATTACTGAGTGAAGTGTTTAAAATATGTGTGCAGGGCTGCCCCTGGTCTAAGCAGCCTTAATGGGCTCAGGATCATTCAAGAATTTTGGGTCTCAGCATGGGCAGTGAGGAGCTCCTGCTCTGGCAGTGTCAGGTAAGGCTTGGGACATATTTAGAGTTTGAAAGAGAGGGTTTGCATGGTTAACGCAAAGAGAGGGTTAATGAACAACCCTGCCACCAGGTCTGCAAAGATGTGGGCATTCAGGACATCTTTTCCATTCATCCAATAAGCAATGTGTTTTGAGTACTAGACATTACACTAAGTGCTGAGCCTAAGAATGAGAGAGAGAGAGAGAGAGAGAGAGAGAGAGAGAGAGAGAGAGAGAGAGAGAGAGAGAGAGAGAGAGCTCGGACTTCCTCCTGATGGAGTCTAGATGACAGACAGCTAGTGACTAGATCCTGGTCATTTCCGGACTTACTCAGAAGAACAGGAAAGCCAGCACATTGGCCATCTGGGGACCGAGAAGGCGGGGCTGTGCAAGCAGGGACGTTAGAGGCAGTCTTGCAGGAGCAGGCGCTTTAGTGGGACTGAATATCCAGCTGCCTTTCTCAGACTGTCCTCGGGCTCCCAAGCTCATGTCTAAGTGTGTATATTAGAGGTGGGAGGGAAGAGCAGGTGAGGACATTGTCCCCTTGTAAATTTTCATTTTTTGGCGCTCGGAAAGACATACAGCCATGCCTCAGTGAGGTAGCAGAGAGAGAACAAATGCCATGAGCAGGAAAGCCACCTGCCAGCAGCTCAGGTCTTCATCCTCAGCAAGTGAACGAGGGGACACAGCCCAGTACTATACTATGAGGCAGGCATGGTGCTAAAGGACCTCACTGAAATGTACTTTCTCTGCCTCCCAAGTGCTAAAATTTAAGGACAGTGCCACCAGCATTGGCTTTAAGACTTTTCCTATAAACTTTTAAAATCTTCCCATGATAATGTCACTATTTCAAAAGAAAAATGAGGAAACCTATCTAGAGGTTTTATTATGTGGTTGAGTGTGTGTGTGTGTGTGTGTGTGTGTGTGTGTGTGTGTGTGTGTGTGTATGTGTGTGTAAAGTATGTAAAGTATGCTTAGGGGTGTGTATAGCTCAGAAGACATCTTCCAGGAATTAGTTCTCTCCTTCTATCATGTGAGGACTGTGGGTCAAGCATCTTTGCCCACTGATATATCCCAGTGTCCTACAGAGATTTCAAAGGACTTGCTAGAATGCCTCAAAGCTAAATAATAATAATAAAATAATAATAATAATAATAATAATAATAATAATAATAATAATAATAATAATATACCCAGAGGCTAAAATGCCTTCCAGCTGACCACAATGCCGGGAGGGTCTACTTAACACCTTTGCTCCCAGACTCTCTCCTGACAAGAGTTTGATTCCCGTAAGGACGATTTGCAAGCCAAGCTTGGTGATGCATACCTGCCCACCCAGCTCTCAGGAGGCAGACATAGAACAATTGTACACTACATAGCAACAATAGCTAGGATCTTGTCTCAAGAGCAAGAATCTTGTCTCAGGATACAGCAGCTTCCAAAATACTTTTTGCATTTTTGAGTCCTTACTCCTAATGCTGTTATAGAGGAAGAAGGGGGCGGGGAATCCTGGGTCATGTGCCAGAGCTCTGGATACTAAAGCTCAGACAGAACACGCGCGCACACACACACACACACACACACACACACACAGGCATACATGTTTTGGCAGCAGCAGTAAGCAGTACAGCCAAGTGTAGGGGTGGGGCACAAAGAACAGTGCAACGCTGGCTTTTAGTTTTTCAGCAATGAGCAATTTTCATAAGAAGTAAAAGGGAATTTTCATGCTACTCAAAGTCAGTAGCATATTTCAGATATGAAGTAAAAATTGGATATAGCAAACAAAATTATGCCCTGTAGTTTGTAACTGTGGTCCAACAGTTGTTGCGCTAACTCATGCTCCAGGCTCCTCATCTGAACATCTCTGTAAGGTCTCTGCGGAATCTGAACCTGTTTAAATGCAGGGATGTGGGACGTCCCAGCAGCTGCAGATGGTGTGCTGAGGAGGAGCTTGTAGGGTCCTAACCAGTCATGAACTTCTTTTCTCAACAGACTCCTCTGTGGCTGAGCCCAGCTGTTTTGAGGATAACAGATAGCACACTGAGCTGACAGGGAGGAACATTTCAGAAAGGATGATGTTTAAATCGTCAGCGCTTGATGGTGACCAGCAGCAGCTTGGCTTGGCTTCCCTTTCACTCTTATTTTAATTTTACTTCCTTACTTTAATTTATGGTTCTGGGAATTGAACTTAGGGCCCAGCGCATGCCCCTCCCAGTGTGTGGACATCTACCCAGGAAGATGGTAAGGGACACTCACAGAGGATGGGGAACAGCAAAGGGCTTTGATTTGTGGGCATCCAAAGATCATAAAGACAGCCGGCTCCAGCTCTGCCTGGTGCTGAGGTCCAGCATGCACAGATCATCAGTAAGGATGTGAGCAGGGGGCCATGTGACCCAGTTAGTAATCCCCGGCTTAGCATCGCCTATCCGCCTTCAAAACGAATGCCTTTAGCCTTCCTGGCGATAGGGATGGGAGACTTTTCGCTTTGTTTACATTCATCGCTATTACAGGAAAGACAAGGGAGAGTCTGCCGTTGGCCGCTGTGTGCCCTCATCTCTGAAAGACCCAGGGGTTAAAATCAGACTCCCACCCTACGAGCAAAACTTCCACTAATTGGATGCATTTGCTTTGTGCAAGGCTGGGTGCAAAATAACTTTCATTTCTGAGTCCAGGCTAAGGGGACCAGTAGGATCTGTCCCACATAAGAGAGGCCATGAGGGATGTCCCACATAAGAGCCATTTTATGGTTCTTCAGGAAAGCATTGCTTGTGCAAATCAATGAAATTTTCAGTCGGACTCACTCCCTAGGAGACGATTTTGTAAGCAGTAGGGCTTTCGTTACTTTGTTTCTATATTTTACACATTAGAACCCATAAGATTTACCTAATCCTACCTCCCCACCCCAATAAGTAGGAATAATGAATTTCCAGACACACAGACTGGCAATGGCTGTTTCACCTGCCCGGCCCCCCCCCCCCCACACACACACAAAAGGGGCACTCTGCGCTAAGTGCTTCTGACACTAATGTTCATGCTCAGGCAAACACATCACTGCCAGAGAAGAGTGGCTCGCTGAGCTTGCCTGGGATGCTGGGCACAATGGAAGCTGCCGTTGCCCTGGGTCTCATTAAAGTGGGCACAGGGAGGTGCAGTTCTGTAGATGCACAGGGGAGCCTCAGACTCACAGGCTGCTGTTCACACGTCACACACAATCAGCATCAAGCAGCTAGTTCCTAAGGAGGGAAAGAAAACTTCAGTGGCTATTAATAAGCCTGAAATATTTACATCTCTGGTCTCTGCCCCTTTCCTTCTTTGTGCTCAGTTTCCCCTTTACATGAAAATATTCACATTTATTTAAAAAGAAAAAAGAAAAAAAAAGAGGCCCATTGGAGGATCAGATGATTTCTAGAGAGCTATACGTGGGATCATTTCTTAATCTTTTCCACTGTTGCTAGTCCCGTGGAGTGTCTGTGTTCGTATTAGCATTTCTGTCTGGAGCTATGAGTTATGCTGTCCAGAGGAGTTTCAAACTGGGCTTGTTACCTGGTTACCCACAAATATGCCTGGTCTGTTTGCATAAATTAAAAAAAAAACCTTCCTTGTCCTTAGGAAACCAGGCCATTCTGCATATTAGGAAGGGGACAGTGAGTCTGAGCTTCCATCAGCGCTCTGGGCCATTTGGGGCGCAGTGCCTGGATAAATAATGGTAGAATCAGCCCACAGTCTGCTCCTGACTGGGGTGGTTGTATTCAGCTCATAAGGAGGCAGATTTCTGTGGCTAGGCATGTGGCCTGAGCATGCCATCAGACATCCCTAAAGGCAAGCCTAAGACCACGTCCCATCTGCACACTGTCACAGCAGTCACCATTATGATCCCCCACCACATGGTGCACAATATGCCACACAGCAGCCCAGCTGTTGAAGCACAGAGCAGAAACAGAGACCGAAGAGACAAGGGCAGAGCAGATGCTGCCGAGATGACAGGATTCTATTGCTCAGACCGTTTGTACCCTGAAAGAGACCATTAAGTCGGCTGAGAGACAGTCCAGCCATTCTTAGTAGAGGCTTAAGCCCTGGCAATGGCTCGATCTCATGTGTGTCTTTTTAGAGTTGTGGCCCAACAGAGAGATAGATGGCTGTGAGTCAGGCTGAGCACGTTGTGTTTAGGACCCTGGAGGCACCGCGTCCAGTAGCAGCCGTGGGAAGAAGCCGCAGCCAGTGGCTTCCTGTCCGTGGATATACTCCCCAGATGGCAATTGTCAATTTCTATCATCCAGACCCTTTGGGCTGAGCTCACTGAGATTGGCTCACGAAAAGCGATAGAAGAGAGACAGTGAGTGCTGACAGGGCCAGCTGCTTGTGTGTGCTGTCTTTGCTGCTGCTGGTATGCATGTGTCCTGCGGCCACCACGCTGCTACTCCTGCGCTGCTCTCCTGATTTTATTTAGTTTAAGGTGTCTCCAAGGACAATTCATGGTTCGCTTATGGGAGAAATAGTCTGTGGTGTATGCTTAAAATGTAGGTTTAGAATCTCTCTCACTTTTGTTTTTGGTTTTTGTTTTCTTTTAACAGTTTATCTTGAGTTGATCTTCATGTATGTTAAAAATTGAGAAGCACAAGAGTTTTTTTTTTAACCTATGTATTTATAAAAAAATTTTTTTATTGGTCCTTGGGTGTCTAGAGTAGGGCTTATTATTCGGGCTTTTCTGCTGCTTCCACTGTTGAATCACTAAGCTCTGGAGCCAATGAGATGGCTCAGTGGGGAAAGCACTTGTCACCAAGTTTAGTGACACGAGTTTCATCCCCAGGATACACATGGTACAAAGAGAGAAGTGACTCCTACTAGTCATCTTCCGACGGTGCCATGGGCAGTGTGATATGCGCTCACAAAACAAGCAAGCAAGCAAGCAAGTGTTATTAATTTAAATTATGTGTATATATATGTATGTATCCAGTATAAACTATGCTTTGGCAAAACATCCCTGTACTTATATATAAATCTCATTAGTATTTGTAGTTTGCCTAGTGATTCATCCCTTTTATGCTTAACCAAGCTACTGCTTTGTTAGCAATTGCCATGTTGTTTCCAAGTGCTTGTACACAGGGACACACGTGCACACACACACACACACACACACACACACACACACACACACACACACACACACACACTGAATACCCCCTCTGTATATCCTTATTACTGACTTACTAGTGTTCACTTGGTTTTATTTTATGGGCTGATTGACTCCTGGCCAGAATGGCTCCCCTAATTAATGGTCCACTAACACTGCATCTTTGCTGTGTTTTATTGTGATTTTTCTCTTGCTGATTCTTTAAATTGGATTTCTCTGGCTGTTGTTCATACTGCATGTCATTTTTCAACCAACCATTCACTTGCTGACTTTGTTTATGGGGTTTTTTTTTTTGGTTGGAATTTTTTTTTCTTTTTCTGTTTGTTTGTTTGTTTGTTTGAGACAGGGTCTCATTATGTAGCTCTGGTTGTTCTGGAACTCACTATGTAGACCAGGCTGGCCTCAAATGCAATGATCTGCCTGCATCTTTCTCTGGAGTGCTAGCACACTAAAGGCATATGCCAACACATATGGCTTGGAGTAACTTTGATGTTATTTTGTAGACAATTCTATAAGGTTTTCTTTTACTTATAGTTCTTACTTCTTGGTTTCCTTTATTAAATGTCTCCACTTCCTAGCCACAGAGATACTCTCACATTTTTCCTCATAAAATCTGAATTTTACCCTTAATATTGATACCTTTAATCCTTTTGGGTGATCTGGGGTAGCTGAACTGCCCAACATTGGTAACATCTATTTCCCCGGAGAGAGTCTCTTCCTCCTACTATATACCAAGTGACGAGGGGCAGCGTGCTTCATTTTCTGATTCTCCACTCTTTATATATATCTTTAAAAATTATACTTTGTGACTCACCTTAATATCTATTAAGTCGATCTACTTTTTGTTTGTTTGTCCTTTTAAAGTTAGTTGCTCCTCTATATTAATTCTTCTACATAAATTTCAGATTTGCTTTGTCAAATTCCTACAGTCTGAAGAAGGACCTTCCGGAATTGCTTAAGGCTGGTAATTTTGAGACAGGGTTTCTCTGTGTAAGCCTGGCTGTCCCGGAACTCACTCTGTAGAACAGGCTGGCCTTGAACACATAGCGATACACCTGCCTCTGCCTTCGGAGTGCTGGGATTAAAGGCAAGTACTATTACCACCTGGTTTAAAAACGGATATTCTTTTTTTTTTTTTTTTTTAGTTTTTTATATATTTATTTTTTATTTATATATATTTTATTAATTTATTCATATTACATCTAAATTGCTATCCCATCCCTCGTATCCTCCCATTCCTGCCTTCCTCCTGATTTCTCCCTACTCCCTTCCCCTATGACTGTGACTGAGGGGGAGCTCCTCCCCCTGTATATGCTCATAAAACTGATATTCTTTTAAGACATAGTTGCTGGGTGGTAGTGGCAGATTGCATCTTTAATCCTAACTCCAGAGGCAAAGGCAAGTGGATCTCTGAGTTCAAGGCCAGCCTGATCTATAGAGTGAGTTCCAGGATGGGCAAGGCTACAAAGAGAAACCATGTCTCAAAACAAACAAACAAACAAACAAACAAACAAAAACAAAAAAGACATGGTCAAACTGCATAGTTGGGCTGGCCTCAGACTCACTACGTAGCCCAGGCTAACCTTAAACTATCTCTCTGCCTCTGGCTCCTATGTGCTAGGACTTCAGGAACATGTCTTATATTCTTAAAATGCTAAATTGCCCTACATAATTGATGTACCACTACACTCATGTCTTTGTTTATATCTAGTTCTAGAATTCATTTTTTTCAAAATCCTGTATGTCTTTATTAACTTATTTTCTTTTTTTAAAAAAGATTTATTTATTATTATATATACAGTGCTTTGCCTGCATGACAGAAGAGGATGTCAGATCATATTACAGACAGTTGTGAGCCACCATGTGGCAGCTGGGAATTGAACACAGGACCTCTGA